>NC_090448.1:456208659-456526045 GCF_031143425.1 Pleurodeles waltl
AGAAATAGAGTCCAAACCGGTTTTTACATGGAGTGTTGCCCTTAGATAGTGACAGATTTGCCAACTGAGAAAGGGATTCTGCCATCTCGGGAGTGGGCAGAATAATGCATTCTGGATAGCTAGATGCTATAATTGCAGTAAGTTGTCATCAAGTGGGAGGGGACCTGATAGCTCATTGACTAGTAGTCACTGCATCCCCGGAGGGCAAGTTGTGAACATAAAAGTGGCACCCAGATCTCTGAACACGTCCGGACGAGCGAGGACCAAAGAAGGACTGCCATGTTGTTCTTCGGACCCGATAAAAGGAGGCTGCACCATAGGCTGGACTGCATTTAGTGCTCCAGGGCTAGCAAAGAGAGGGCTATGCCTGTGGTGACCTGCGCAGGGAAGCATCTGCTCTGAGCCCCAGACAGAAGAGGTTAATTCCAAAAGTTAATTGGCTGACTTCCTGTTACAACTCCAGGGCTACAAAAGCTGAAGAAAACGCCTTGGCAAAGTTGACGGCCATAATCGCTGGATTGTCTCATACTTCCTAAAGAACAAACCGGGAGATTGAACCTCAACAATCAAATGTTGCGCCCAAGTCTGCTGAAACCGTGAGAGTCATCAAAGTGCAGTTTGGTTCCACCAGCTGCAGTTAAAGGAAACAGATGGTTTTGTTATGAAAGGAAAAGAGCGGTAGCTGTTTTTTGGCTCTACTTTGAGGGACATCAACCTCAGTTGTCAAAGTTGAACCACCGTGATCGACAGGTGGCCCCAGGAAGACCCCCTTGTTGACCAGATCAGAATTGACAGCATCCTGTATATGTTGAATCAGGACCACTCCATTGCAGTTTATAAGAGTTTGCACACAGAGCCTGGACATGGTCTGGATACTGCTTTGACATCAAAAGTAACTGTCCTGCTCCACCTTACTGACCCTTTGACTTCCCCCGTCGGACTTGGTTGCTTAAAGTAGGCCACAGTGGCACAAGTTTTCAAAAGCTTTTAAAGTAACCACTAACTACAGCAGTTGCCAATGTTTCTTTGCATTTTGTTTGAAAAGCAATCATTTGCAATTTGCTTGGAAAGTCCTGTTGCCAAAACCCTCAGGAGAATTTGGTTTGTTTTGACATCTAAAAATCCATAACAATAAGATTTTTTAAAATTGGTGTCAGATTTCCTTAAAGTCAAGCCAAATTCTTATTTAGTTGTTAAGGGACTTCTAAACGCTTTGCACTTGTTCCTTTGCTAAAGTGAGACTGCTAAAAAACTGTTTTCCTTAGTATGAAATTTTGGATGGCTTCCAGCTCAGAGTCCATGCTGCCTCTTCCGCTCCACTTTGCTCGTATGTCTGCAACTGTATCATACACATTGAAAAAGGGTCCGACACACAAGTGAACAAAGCTGTAAGCCACATTCTAAGCTGCATTTAAGTGTTTTAATATTTTGGTGCTGGTTTGGCTGAGCTCAGAGTCAAGGACTCTTCCAATTTGTGCTGATAATCACATTAAAAGAAATTGGGTAGGTGCTTTTAAGACATTTTATGTGTTTTTTTAATGAGTTGCTGGCACCATCTTGGACATGTCACAGTGCTTGCATGAGAGGTGGGAGTGAATTCTGGACAGACAAACCGTTTTCAAATTTACAGCAGAAAGAGACACCAAGAAAAGTTTCCCTTCCCGCCACCCGCTGTCTCCTCTACCAACATCTCCTGTGGTCAAAATCAGTCCCACTATTGATTCCTTCATTTTTAGATTTCCTCTGTGTCATTGCTCAATAAAAACTGTGGGACAAAAGGCAGGGCTAGCGAGCAGGTGTAAAGACCATCCAATACAGGACCCATCTCAGCCACATCACAACTACATATTTCTTTAAGGACCTTACAATTATCTAACTACTTCATAACTCAAACAGGGGCATTGAAATTGAATCTAGCTTCAGTTTAGTTTTATTTTCCTTTCCAACTAAGTTAAGACTAATAACTAACAGTGGTAGGCTATGACAAAGATCTAACCAGTATTGCAGAGCAATTCTGTTCCTGCAAGATTTTGTAGCAAAGTGAATCAAGCTACTAGTTACAAGCCGAAATTTCTTACACAACTAAAATACACCCACATTAAGACTAAGGGCCTGATTCTAACTTTGGAGGACGGTGTTAAACCGTCCCAAAAGTGGCGGATATACCACCTACTGTATTACGAGTTCCATAGGATATAATGGACTCGTAATACGGTAGGTGGTATATCCGCCACTTTTGGGACGGTTTAACACCGTCCTCCAAAGTTAGAATCAGGCCCTAAGTCTGGCAATAGTCCATGTGAGCGGTAACTGCTCTCCAATGTTTTGTGTACCGTTTCCTACATCTAATCATTACACTGTTTGACCAGCTTTCCTCCTTCTACAATGATCATCTGATGAGAACAGTGGATAAGATGCAATCAAGCAGCCTGTTTAAAGTCACTAGCAATGGGCAATTTACCTTACAATTTGTTGGACCAAGTTTGTTGGCATTGAATTGGTCGGTCAACATCTTGATCAGCTCTTTTTCTCCTTTTCTGCGATAACTTGATTGCAGTACAAAACCCTCTCTCCTGCCAGAATGGAACATGTCATTCAGCATGTCATTGCTTTGCTACAAAATAAACGGTTTAAGTTGGAGTAATCTGTAACTTATATGTCTACATATAAGCAACAACAGAAAGTATAGGATATGTGTTGTTTCGGTACAACACAAGGTACATGTACCACAACAGTACATAATTCTACTGAAACCATAAAATTGACTTGAGAAAAGCTACTTACCCATGTAAGGAGCTTTCTGATGGATACTCCATCTAACTGCAGTTTCCTCACTGTGTAACTATTCTCCCAGGTGTCAGTCTGGACACGGAAACTTAAAAGCAGTACTCCGGCGTACTGCTAGATGGTGTCATGAGGCTCAGCACCAACGTTATTCCGCTCCGGAAGTGAAGAGCGGGACTGTAAGGAAATGCCTCCTTTTTATGGTCACCCCCAAAGTTTTGGACTGATGCTGCTAGATTTTTGACTCTGAGCGTGCAGTGACGCCTGCTAACCAGACCTCAAGGTCTGTGCCCTGACCTTAAAGTGTGTATGTTTGATTGGCTTATACGAACAGGCATAAGCGAACTTACCTGCAAGTCACTAGTATATGGTACTCAGGTCCTGTAACTTAGAGAGTCATACCAGGGACTGCAGCACTGGTTGTGCAGCCCTGGGTGTGACAAAGGTAGATAAAGGCTCCCAGTCTGCCATTGCAAACTAGAAGAGCAGTTTTAAACTGCTAACTCGCCTTTGTCATTGAAAGTAATGGCAAAGCCTAATCCTCCCTTTTCAACATATGTGAGCCAACTATAAGGTAGGCTTATCAAGACCTAAGGCAGGGTGCTGTATATTACAAAGTGGAACATGTGCTTTTACATTTTTCAACAATAAAAACATTTAATTTCGTTTTTACAGCGGAAAAGACTATTAGCCCTTATAGCAAGGGCAGAGTTATAAGCCGACACCTCAGCCTTACTAACTTTGGACTGGGACTACTAAAGTGAATATTGTAAGCTATCAAACACCACATTACATTAAGCCCGAATTGAAGCCAAAGTCGAAATTAACGTAACTTGCTGCTGTGTACAACTTTTGCAAATTTGCCACTTTGTGGCCAAAAGTCTTCTGTGCCTGAAGCAACTTCCAGGAAATGGAACAATAGAAGCCACTGTGGGTGTCAGTTATTACCTCTCTCGGACAGGAAGCCACACGGGTGTCGCCAAAAATGCAAGCTTCATAGGGTAGCCACCTTCAAATGGCAAATGTGAACACTTGATAGTGGGCTGCTCTATTATTTAGGTCCACAGGTTGGCACTAGAGTCATGGAGGGGAAACCAGTTGTGAAACTATTTTTCAGGGACATATAGCTCTCCCCACCCTCCAGTAGCAAAACATATGGGCTGGTATAGGGAGCCCTACACTCCAAGAGAGGTGCTCTGAAATCTTCAGAGTGAGCAGAACAAGGACTTCAGGGATAGCTAGATCATATACTTCATAGGAAGTGGTCATCAGAAGGGAGGGAACCTGGTAGCCCATTGGTTAGCGACCTCACCCTCCTCAGGGCATTTTCTGAGCATAAAAAAGCACCTCCAGCACTCAGAACTCAGTACTCATTGGACTGAAGAAGAGGACCAAAGAAGGACTGCCCTGCGGCACCAGGGACCCAGGAAAAAGACTACATGGACTGCAGCTGCTTCACCTGTTGAATAGCAAAGGATTAGTGGACAGGTTGACTCCTGAGCCGACCTAAAGCAAGAGATTCAAGAGCCAGTTGGCTGACCTCCTGTTCGTAGCAATGGGCCACAACAGCTGAAGAAGCCTGCAGGGAAAAGTTTGTAGTCCAGAAAGCCAAATTGCCACGCCTCACCGCCATCCAGCCCAAGGGTCCAAGAACTGATGCACAAAAGCCGTCCATGAGATTGCTGGACCCAGGAGGGTTATCAGAGTGCAGCTCGGTCGCCCAGAAGACAAGTTAACACCAAAAGAAGCAAACCACTGTACCAGATGACTGGTAGCACAGTGGCGGTTGGACTATTGCCAAACTCTGGAGTACTTCGAGGGACGTCAAACCCTTAGCCAGGATACCTGGTGGAACAAGCCTTAGTAAGGCCCCACCATCAACCACGCAGCATGTTCAGCATCCTTGAGCATCTTCAGCATCCTGTACTCCTTGCATCAGGACCGCACCACAGAAGTCAATGGCAAGGAGCCACTGATGCTGGAACTGAACTTAGGACTGCTTTTCCTGGATATAGGGAGCTGGGTTCTGGTTGCAGTACACCTTGCCCCCCTCCCAACCCCACACACACACTTTTTGCCTGGTTTTCAGATGCAACTTCGACTGAAGTGCACTGGGTCCCTGCTAACAATGTCGTCAGTGCCAGTGTTCCTTCCCTAAAAAAAGACACCTGGTCACTTAATCCCCAAGTGACCTGGCTCTATAAGTCTCTAGTAAATGGTACAGCTGGTACCTTGGGCATGGATACTGAAGAGGAACCCTCAGAGCTGCAGCACAACTTGTGCAACTCTGAGGGACCTAGCAGCAACCTTATGCAGACTGCCAATGCAGGCTGCGTGACAAGGAGCTCCTAAAATTGAAAACACAACATGGTACACAGCCTGTGTGCTAAACCCCTAACACTCCATGCAATATATGTCAGTCACCCCTCTAGCAGGCCTTAAAGCCCTAAGGCAGGGTGCATTATATTACATGTGAGGGCATATATGCATGAGCAAATATACCCCTATGTCTCTGTCCATTCCTAGACATAGTTAATGTACTGGGAAGCTATTTTAATTGCATGTGCTAGATACAAGTCACTCCCAGTTCCCAAGCTACATGATGGCTTCTCTGAACCCTGGAATTTATGGTATCAAGCGTCTCAGAATAATAAACCCTCATTGATTCCAGTGATGGATTTATTAAGAAATGCACCTGGGGGCACCTTAGAGGTGCCCCCTGTAAACTTACCAGCTACTTGTGTGTTGACTGACTGGTCATAACTAGTACAGCCACCACAGACGTGTTTATAGACCCCTACAGTGAGAATCACTGATCTCAAGGCCCAGAGACAAAAGCCTGCAATGGACAGAGGCATAGCCTCCTCTCCCAGCCAGGATGGACGTTCCAGGGCAAGGAGCTTCAAAGGCCTTGCTGCCTTTGTAATGCAGCCCAGGTCTCTTCAGATGGTGGAGATGACCAACCCACCTGTCCTGTGTGGCAGCACAGGGGGGAAAATTAGTTAAATTAGGACGAGTGCCCACTTCATACCATCCCACCCCTAAGGTGGACGAGCTGAAGTGGACACTACTTTTTAAATTCCTCCATCTTGTTAGGAGGGAATTAGGTCACTAGGGTTAGGGTTATGCCCTAACAGTTTGACTGTGGTCATAAGACGGGTGTAGTCACCCTGAAGGTGGTCAGCCCATTGCCTGGCACTCCCTGTAACGCCCCCAAATTGAGTATTTAGGTGTCACCCCTGAACCCTAGAACTCGGATTCCTGATGACCTACGAAGAACTGGACACTAGAGTTGCATCATCAAGGACGACTGCAGACACCAACTGACTTAGCCCCAGCCCTACCGGCCTGTCTGCAGCCCTTTACGATCCTGTGCTAAAAGACGACAGTCCTGCAGCCTAGCAGCCCAGCGACCTCCAAAGGTTTGGGAGGACTGCCCGCCTTTGACAGAAATCAAGATCTCCCAAGAACAGTGGACTTGTTCAAGAAGAAACAAACTTTAAAAGAAAAAAAACTTTGCCCTGAGGAACCGCAAAACTGCCTCTGGGCCCAACTCTGCATCCGATGCACACAGCTCGAGTACAAGTGGCCCACCGGTCCTGTGAAGGTCCCCCAGCAATACAGAGTCTGAATCCTCTGTGGGCTGACACCCCTGCACCGGAGCCCCCTGGGGCTTGGGGAGCCAGACTGCCAGTGTCCCTACGTCCTGTAGCATCAGAACTCACCTGGGCAGCTGTGGGTCTTTTTCCTTCGGCCTCCTGGCCCGAGCCTGCAGCTTTTTTCCCAAAACATATCTCCCCCACGGACTTGCATTGGGCGCCCAATGCTTAGTTGGTACTCCGCACCTAGCCGCCCCTATGCTGCGGAGGGTGTAAGTTTGGTGCTGTCTTGTGCCGCACCCCCCCAACATGCTTACCTCAACCCCAGGAGATCGACCCCTGAAATCACTTTACTCACCTGTGAGAAGTGCATCTTCGATTACCCCAGTCTCCATTGGTTAACATTGGGCATCTGATGCTGTGTTGCCACTCTGAACTGACTGCCCTCGTGCCGCAGACGTGTAGGTTTGGTGCTGCCTTGTGGCACTCCCTTGTGCTTTATTTAAAGTGAAATACACTGTTCCAAGGATAGAAAGAAAAGACAGGGTGAACACTAGGGAGTCCTAATTATTAGGAGCAAGAGTCCTCACACACCTTAATGGGTGTCATGCTTCATCATTGGACGGGCTCCTAGTCAGACCGGCGCTGCAATGTCTGACGGGCACCCCCCGTAGGGGGGGCTCTCTGCCAGAGATCTTTTATCGATGATGCCCCTAATGCCCCACAAGTGAGTGAGGAAAAAATAAGGGGAGAAGAGATCAAGCACTAAAATTGGCTCAGGGCCCCTACTAAATACTATTTTTTTTATCTGTATGGGGTGATGGCCAAGATTAAAAATATATCCAGAGAGTGAGGTAGAGATAATGCTCAACCACTCTTTAATACTGAATGTGGAGAAAGGAAGGGAGGTTGTCAGGAACTACCCGACCCACCTTCAATTAGGGTCGACATGTTTCGCGTCTCTGTGGTCCACAAGGATCCTATGACGCTTCTTCAGGACCTAATGTTTTTCTAAGCTTTTCCAACTTTAGATTAAGTGGACTCTTACAAACTATAACTGACATTCAAAAAAGTATCATCAGTCACTTACGAAAGTCAAACCTGATCCGAACTTTCTGTTCTTAACGGTCACCCCTCCCGAATCGGGACAGGGCCTCATGGGATCACGCAGACCAATAGCCAGGCTTATGATACACTTTGTAAAGTCCTGACGTCGGATGGATTCCCCTACCCCTGGTCGCACTCCCTTGTGCTTACCTCAAACCCAGGAGATCGATCCCCCGACACCGCTTTACTCACCCGTGAGCAGCGCATCTTCGTTCACCTCCCCAGTCTCTTCTGGTTAACATTGGGCACTCGACGCCGAATTCGACCTCTGCACCTGGCCACGCATGTGGGTGCACTCTTTGTACTGATTTGAACCTTGCCTGGTGTTGACCTAAAATCCTGAAGGTAGGAATTTTAAGTTGTGTACTTCACTGCAAAACTGCATTTTTGTTTTCCTCCCATTGTATAACATTGATGAACTGAAAATTTGCACTAAGTGTTGACTTTTGAAATTGCAAAGTATTTAACTTTTAAAAACTGCTTACCTTATAACAGTTCTTTGGTTCAAATCATATATAAGAGCAATTTCTTGTTTCTAAATTGATCTTTGATTTATTCTTTGAGTGTGTGTCTCATTTATTGCCTCTATGACTACAAATACCTAACACGTCTCCTTGATAAGCCTAGCTGCTCACCCACACTACCACAAATAGAGCATTAGTCCTATCCTACGTTTGCCTTTGCACTACCAATTAGGGATCCACTGGTCCCTCTGCACAGTGTACTTCATTTCAGTGCACTATTTAGAGAGCCAGCTTCCTACACTGGAGAGGTAACTGTTCCTATAGACCTTGCTGGTCCCCCTGACTGGCTCACTGCCAGAGTTGGTCACCTAAAGTAACTGTAAGTAACCGCACTGATACTTACCAACGTTTTTTTTTTTTTTTACGTTTGTGTCAAATTTGGTGAACTGGCATATGCTTGTTGGTGGTTAAGTAAAAAGTGTTGATTTACTATAGCTTGTAAATTCTGCATCCCTGGAATCCTCTGGTGGATCTTTTTCATTTTAGTGCTTACATTTATATAAAAATCTACACTACTCTTTTTTTATTAATTGGTGTTGAATTTCATTAGTGTCACATGTACTTCAATTGTTTTGGTGCTGTTTAAATGCTTTACACTTGTTTGTTTGTGTAAGCTTGACTGCTCAGTGCCACAACTACCCAGAGTTCAGCTAAGGGTTTAACAAAATAATCTATGGGTCCTAAAAGAGTTGTTATGTGTATTACATATTGAGGTCGTACAGTCGCACCATATAATAGCCCCCATTTCCTCACAGGAACCACACATATAGTGCCATCCAGATGCAGCTGATTTTGGAAACATGTCTTTTCCTTCAGTCTATTGACATGTTGTCTTGCCCAGTGTGCAGGTGTCTCATTTTGGAAACTTTTTAGATTAAAAAGTCCATTGTACAGAACGGGAGAGGTCATGGGCAAAGAGGAATTTGCAGCTAAAGTATCCCACCAGAGTGTTACTATGTGAATAGATACCAAAGCCATACTTCCCTTGGTGGTGGGTCTGCGGAATGGCTCAGACCAAAAAATCCTACAGGACAGAAATGGCTAAATGGCCATCCCTACATACTTTACTTTCAAGACAGTAGTGCTTTGTGAACATGTGCACTGATGCTCACACAGTAGCCTATGTAGCCACAGCAGCTATGTACCAACGCAGTAGCACGACTGAAATGAGTTTGCAACAATTCTAGGGGTGAGTGGAGGGTTACTTTTATTTTTTTGTTTGTTTTAGCTAAAGCGCATCAGATTTTAATGCAGAGTGTAGGACAGTGCATCTTTTGACAACTTTCACCTCCCCCCACCCACCAACACGTTTTGCCTGGTTTCTGGTGCAATTTCTACTGAAAGTGCACTGGGTTGCTGCTAAACAGGTCCCTAGTGCCAGATCTCTTTCTCTAAAACTGCACAGTCTTTATCCCAATTGGCAAACCTTTATTTGCCACTACAAGTCCCTAGTAAATGCTACTACTGGCACCTAGGGCATGGGGTCTTAAAGGAAGGCCCTGAGGGCTGCAGCACAGATTGTGCCACCCTCAGAGACCCTCTCACCTAACTGCACACAGAGCTGCCTTCGCAAGCTGCGTGTCTTGGTGTAGACCTAAAAGGAAAACATGGCATGGCACACAGCCTGTGTGCCCTGACCCCTGCACACTGCATGCAATATATGAAGTCACCCCTCTGGCAGGCTCTGCAGCCCTAAAGGCAGGGTGCATTATATTGCATGTGAGGGCGTACCTGCATGAGCCGATATGCCCTTGCTATGTCTTTGTCGATTCTCAGACCCAGTAAGTGAACAGTGCAGCCATTTTAAGTACATGCTACACACTGGTCATTATGAGTTCCCCAGCTACATGATGGCTTCACTGACAATAAGGATGTTTGGTAACAATCACAATAAGCCCTCACTGAATCCAGTAATGGATTTATTAATACATGCACTCAGAGTGCACCTTAGAGGTGCACCCTTAAAACCTACTAACTCCTAGAGTGGGCACTGACTGGTCAGGACCAGTGCAGCCACTTTAGACAGAGTTCTCGCCCCCTGAGGTGACAGCCAATGCTCTTGAGGGCTCAGAACAAAGGCCTTTTTTGGGCAGAGGTGTAACCTCCTCTCCTAGGCAGGATGGACATTCCAGGGCAGAGAGGTTCAACGGCCTTGAAAGGCCTTTGAAATGCGCGACCCAGGCCTCTCCAAATAATAGATGAGGCCAACCCCCAATTCCTGACCCCACTTTTCGCAGTAGGACTGGTGGGACAATTAGGTAAATTAGCAGGAGTGCCAACTTCATGCCAGTCCCACTCCTATGGTGGACGTGCTGAAGTGGACACTACTTTTTAAATTCCTCCAATTGCATGGAAGGAATTCGGCCAATGGAGTTAGGGCTATACCACATCCCAAAGGAAGTGGTCATAGGAAGGGTGTAGTCATTCCAAAGGTGAGTAGCCCATTGGCTACCACCTGGAACTCCTTGTGATCTCCTGCATTGACTTAACATTGGAAGCCAGACACCGTGTTGGCACTCTGGACCCAACCACCCCTGTGCCCCTGAGGATGTAAGTTCAGTGCTGCCTTGTGGCCCCCATTGTCCTTGCTTTAACCCGAGGAGATCCACCTCTGACCCCCAGCTCTACTCACCTGTAAACAACGCTGCAGCTGATTCCCCCGTCTCCATTTGATAGCATTGGGTGTCCCACTCTGAGTTGGCACACTGCACCCAGCAACCCCATGCAGCTGAGGGTTTACATTTGGTGCTGCCTTTTGGCACCCGTAGTGCTTTCCTCAACCCCCCGGAGACCAACCTCTGACACCGCCTGTACTTACCTTGGAGTAGTACATCTTCAGTCCCCCCCAGCCTCCATTGATTAACATTGGGCACCGACTTGGACTTCGACCTTAGCACCAGATGCCCCTGTGCCACTGTGGGTGCACACTTGGTACCAACCTGAACCTTGCCCGGTGCTATCCTGAAACCCTGGAGACTGGGGTTATAAGTTGGGTACTTACCTGAGAAACCACATTCCTGTTTTCCTTACATAGGCTGACATTGAAGACTCCAAAAATTGCACTGTCGATTTTTGAAACTGCAAAGTATTTTTGATTTAAAGACTGCTTACCTTATAATGAAGGTGTAGGAAGCTGGCCCAGTATATACTATATCAAAGTGAGATATAGTGTGCACTGAGTCCAGGGGTTCCCCAAAGGCCTGACGGAGGCAAAAATAGATTATACTAATGCTGTTTGTGGTAGTGTGGTCCAACAGTTGGGCTTTTCAGAGGGAAGTTTTAAGCATTTGTTGTACACACACAAGCAATAGAAGAAACACACACTCAATTACTTAACTTCACACCAATAGGATTTTATGTAGAAAAATACATTTTGTTCATATATTTCAAGAACCACAAGATTCAGTTTGCAGGTAAGTACATAAAATAAAAGCTACTTTGCATATATATGATGAGGACTTTGAGTAGAATCAACAATGTATAAAGTTTTTCTTAAAATGGCAAAAAGCTATTTTAAAAGTCGACACAGTGCATTAATCAACAGTTCCCGGGGGAAGAAAAGGTAGTACAATTTTGCAGGTAAGCATACAACTTTCAGTTCTTATCTCTGAGGTGTAGGTAGTCCGTCGTTGGGGGTTCAAGTTAACCCCAAACACCCACCACCAGCAACATGGGGCGGGTGTAGAGATCAAAGAGGAACCAAGTTAACGTGGGCTCCTATGGAGACAGGGGGCACTCAGAACTTTGTCTGCTGGCAGGTAACTACCCGCGGTTTTGGAGGGCAGACCAGACAGGGGGTGGGGGTGGGGGGAGAGTTATAAGAGAGCACTGAAGGGGCCCCAAGTAGGCACCAACCATGCACCCTCTGCGGCACAAGGGCGGCTGAGTGCAGGGTGCAAACAGGGAGTCGGGTCTTCAATGCAACTCTATAAGGGGACTGAGGGGGTCACTCTAAGGCTGCAGACGACGTCCAGTGGGGCTTCTCAGGCAAACTACCGGCTGGAAAGAGAGGAGGGCTGCCTGCTGGTCGATACTGCATTGGTTACCTTCGTCTGGAGCTCGCAGTCAGGGGGGGGTCATTGGGATTCCCTCTGCAGGCTTCGTTGCGGAGGGGTCAACCCACGGTAGGCATTTGCTCAGAATTGCCTGGGGACCCTCTCTGGCGAGGTGGACCACCTGGACACGGGCTGTGGGCATCGGGTTCACAGGGGTCAGGACTCACGCATCCAGAGTGAGGTGGGAGTCCTTGACTGTAGGTTTCTTCAGACAGGGCCGCTGTCCTCTGGAATTCTTGGTCTTTTTGGGTGCAGGGCAGTCCTCTGGAGTTGGCAGAGGCCGCTGGATGCATCGCTGGTCTTTTTGAAGGTTCTCTGAAGCAGGAGTCAGGCGGGTAGGGCTGGGGCCAAAGCAGTTGATGTCTTCCTTCTTCTCAGCTGGTGGTTTCAGCTTAGCAGTCCTTCTTGTAGGTCGCCAGGAATCTGGTGAGCTGGGTTCAGGAAGACCCTTAAATTCTAGATTTGGGGGCGTGTTAGGGTCAGGGGGCAGTAGACAATGGCTACAGACCCTGAGGGTGGCTACACCCTCCTTGTGTCCACTCCCTTTGGGGTGCGGAGCACATTCCTATCCCTATAGGTCCCTGTCCTCTAAACCAAGATGGAGGATTCTGCAGGGAGGGGGTCACTTCAGCTCTGGATACCTTAGGGGTGGTCCCAGCCTAAGTGGTCACTCCTCCTTGTTTTTCTTAAGTTTCCCGACGAACTGGCCGCCCAAAGTGGTGGCTTGTCCCGGGGGCGGGTATCTCCACTAGCTGTAGTGCCCTGGGGTGCTGTAACACCCAGCTGGAGCCTTTGCAGCTCACCACCAGGTGTTAAGAGTTACTCCAGGGGGAGGTGTGAAGCACCTCCACCCAGAACAGGCTTAATTCCTGGCCACAGAGTGACAAAGGCACTCACCCCATGTGGCCAGAAACTCATCTGGATGTGGCAGGCTGGCAGAAACTAGTCAGCCTAGCACTAGTATTTGGACTGGTATACAGGGGGCATGTATAAGATACCCTCTGTGTGCATTTCTCAATTAATCCCACACTGGTTGCATCCTGATGGCAGAAACAAGTCCGGGCCGAGAGCATCACGACTTCAAACGTTCATTATTTTATAGATACTATTTTTATACTGTGAACTCAACCATAAGAACAATAGAGTACTATAAAACAAAATGTGCAGTAAACACTGCAATGAACAGCAGGAAATATACATTTCAGTGTCTGGAATACAACTCCAAGCACAAAAGGAGACATGATTGCTTCCCACAGATGCTCAATAGTTGTGGATTATGCAATTCTTGCTCCATGTTAGGCTTTTCTTCTGATCCTGGGACCGCTATTGAGCTGTATACCTGGTGGGCAAAGTCATTCATCACAGCTGTATCAGGGACAAGGCTAAAAGTGCACTGCATATGTTTAGCCGTGTAATTGTTTCTACATTTGACCACCAGACACCGTAATTTAGTTCTCTATATATGTATATATAGATCTAAAACAAATTAAATGCATACCTTTGATTCATAGGATTCTTCAGCGGGCTCCGCAAAGCCATCAGCTATAAGCAAATCTCGGATGTTCAATTCCTCTTGGTTTCCAGAATGGCGGTAAACATCTACATGCAGAACACTGTGAACAATAGAGTACACTTTAACAATAAGGGCACAACCATTAACCAGGGACGCAAACCTATGACTAGCTGCACGACTCCACTGTTCTCCACAGATCAGAGATGTGGCTGAGGGACGCATCTTGCAAATCTTAAATTCCAAAGCCTATAAAAAAAAAAAAAAAAATAGGAGACATTTCATCATATCAGTTCATTTACCTTTAGTTTTAGACCAATTCGATAAAACATGGCAAACACTTGTCTACTGACTTTAAAAAATGGTATTTTCAAACATCCAACGGAGTTGTAGATGGAGATGGGTTGAAAATTAAGGAAACCAAACCCAGTACAATGCACATACTACAACTTCAGTTCAGCTGTTCTTGTCATCACGTCATACGTGAATGCAGGCACAAAGAATCTTGTAAATAATACCATTCTTTACACTTCAATGCTTATTTTAGGCTATTTTTATTGTATACAGTTGACACTTTAAACCAACCTTTCTTCTCCAGAACAAATCTAAGGAAACAGCAAATGTATGCTGCAATTATTTATCAGCTAGTGGGGAAGGGATGCAAAATGTATCAATAAAATAATAAATCGTATATTTTCAGCAATGACAGTCATGATAAAGAACAAGTTACTTACCTTCGGTAACAAATGATCTGGTGGAGAAAATATCTAGCCGCAAGTTCCTTACTTTTAAATTTCCCAGGTGTCAGACTGGAGACGGAAAAAATTTTGTGAGCAGCACCCCTGTGCGCTGGAAGGTGGCTGTAGGACATTGGCTCTGTATATACTATCTCAAAGTGAGAGATAGTGTGCACAGAGTCCAAGGGTTACCCTTAGAGGATGATAGTGGCAAAATTAGATAATCCTAATGCTATATTTTTGTGGTAGTGTGGTCGAGCAGTAGGCTTATCAGACGGTAATGTTAAGCATTTGTTGCACACACAGAGGCAATAAATGAGGAACACACACTCAAAGACTTAACTCCAGGCCAATAGGTTTTTATATAGAAAATTATATTTTCTTAATTTATTTTTAGTACTACAAGATTCAAATTTGAGGTAAGTACATAAATTGCAAGGAACTTCACACAGGTAAGTACAGAACTTTGATTTAAAACAGTAGTACACACAGTTTTGGTTAAAATTGCAAATAGCTATTTTAGAAGTGGTCACAGTGCAAAAATCAACAGTTCCTGGGGGAGGTAAGTAATAGTAAATTTTTCAGGTAAATAAAGCACTTACACAGTCAATCTCCTGGGCATAGGCAGCCACCGTTGGGGGTTCAAGGCAACCCCAAAGCCACTGCACCAGCAACACAGGGCCGGTCAGGTGCAGAGGTCAAAGGAGGGCCCAAAACACATAGGCGCCTATGGAGAACAGGGCTGCTCCTGTTCCAGTCTGCTAGCAGGTAAGTACCTGTGTCCTCGGGGAGCAGACCAGGGGGGTTTTGTAGAGCACTGGGGAGGACACACACAAGCACACAAAACACACCCACAGGTGCGGCCGGGTGCAGTGTGCAAAGTAGGTGTCGGGATGGTCACGGAAAACAATGGAGGGACCTGGGGGTCACTCTAGCGATGTAGGCAAGGCACAGGGGAGCTTCTTGCGCCAGCCACTGACTGGGCTAGGATGAGGGCCGCCTGCTGGTCACTCCTGCACTGGTAGGTGGTGTAGGAAATTGGCTCTGTATATACTATTTCAAAGTAAGAAATAGCATGCACAGAGTCCAAGGGTTCCCCTTAGAGGTGAGATAGTGGCAAAAGGAGATAATTCTAATGCTCTATTTTGTGGTAGTGTGGTCGAGCAGTAGGCTTATCAGAGGGTAGTGTTAAGCATTTGTTGTACACACACTGCCAATAAATGAGGAACACACACTCAAAGACTTACTCCAGGCCAATAGGTTTTTATACAGAAAAATATATTTTCTTAATTTATTTTTAGAACCACAAGATTCAGGTAAGTACATAAATTGCAAGGTGCTTCACATAGGTACGTATAGAACTTTGATTTAAAACAGTAGTACACACAGTTTTGGTTAAAATGGCAAATAGCTATTTTAAAAGTGGACATTGCAAAATCAACAGTTCCTGGGGGAGGTTAGTAATAGTTAGTTTTTCAGGTAAGTAAAGCACTTACACCATCAGTCTCCTGGGCATAAGCAGCCTACTGTTGGGGGTTCAAGGCAACCCCAAAGCCACCGCACCAGCAACACAGGGCCGGTCAGGTGCAGAGGTCAAAAGAGGGCCCAAAACACATAGGAGCCTATGGAGAACAGGGGGGCTCTGGTTCCAGTCTAACAGGTAAGTACCTGCGTCCTCGGGAAAGCAGACCGGGGTGGGGGGGTGGTGTTTTGTAGAGCACTGGGGGGGGGGGAGAGACACACACAAGCACACAAAACACACCCTCAGCGGCACAGGGGTGGCTTGGTGCAGTGTGTAAAGTAGGTGTCAGGTTGGTTGTTGAAAACAATGGAGGGTCCCAGGGGTCACTCGGGCGATGCAGGCAGGGCACAGGAGGGCTCCTCTGGCCAGCCACCGACTGGTCTAGGATGAGGCCCGCCTGCTGGGCTCTCCTGCACTGGTAGTTGGTTCCTCTCGGACTTGGGGACTGCGGGTGCAGTGCTTGATCCAGGAGTCGGGTTCCTTTGTTACTAGGCAGTCGCGGTCAGGGGGAGCCTCTGGATCCTCTCTGCAGGTGTCGCTGTAGGGCTGCAGGGTGGTCGACAAGCCGTTGGAGTCACCTGGGGGTTCTCTCAGCGGTGTTGGTTCTACTAAACTCAAGCTGGGGGCGTCCTGTGCAGAGTGTGAAGACTCTCGCTTCTGGCGGGAAGTGAGTCTCTTTAAAGTTGGTTTCTTGTTGCTGTTTTGTAGTTGTTTCTGGACAGAGCCGCTGTCCTCGGGAGGTTCTTGGTCCTTTAAGTGCAGGTCAGTTCTCTGAGTCCTCAGAGGTCCCTGGTCCCGCTGGATGCATCGCTGTGCAGGTTCTTTGAGTCTGGAATATCAATATATGTGCACTGTTCCACAAGAGAGAAAGAAACAAGAAAACTAGTCGAGTTTGGAAGTGGAGAATCAGTACTGAGTATACTTAGGAGAACCCTCAAGCACCCACTTGGGTGACAGGTATCATCATCTGGCTTACTCCTCGCCAGACTGGTGCTGCAATGCCTGGCTGGCCACCCAGCATTGTGGGTGGCACTCAACCATTATAAAATTGCTAACAACAAGGGTCTGGGAAAGAAACTGAATAAGAAACGGAGAGTATAGAAAAAGAGACAAAACTCTTAAAATTAGCTCTGAACCTGAGCCATTATTTTAATGCGATAGAGATTGGGTTCAGGCCAAGATTAAAAACAAAAATATAAGAGTGTTACTGGAAATAATGTACCGTTACACTCTATAATTAGGGAAGGTAGTTCACCTAATCCTACATGGTCAACATGTTTCGCGTCTATGGTTGGTCACAAAGTGATCCAGTGACGCTTCTTCAGGACCCACGCAAAAAAGCCTTTGATTATTAAACTACTTCTCCTATGTGTCAGTAATTAATCAAGTGCACATACAGTCACTTACAGAGTAGAAGACAGAATATGACTAAGTCAGTTGGTCAGTACAGTCGCCCATCCCATATTAGAGATTGGACTCCCTAGGTCTGCGCTAGCATCAACCAAGGAGAACGCATTTGTATAATCCTTGGTTGGTCAGTGAACCTGCCCCCTGCCGCGCGCCTGTAGACCCTTTGAGTCTGGAGACAGGCCGGTAGGGCTGGGGCCAAGTCAGTTGTTGTCTCCTCCGTCTCTGTGGGCTTTCAGGTCAGCGCTCCTCCTTCTTTCTTCAGGTTGCAGGAATCTGCTTTCCTGGGTTCAGGGTCGCCCCTAAATACTGAATTTAGGGGTGTGTTTAGGTCTGGGGGGCAGTAGCCAATGGCTACTGTCCTGGAGGGTGGCTACACCCTCTTCGTGCCTCCTCCCTGAGGGGAGGGGGGCACATCCCTATTTCTATTGGGGGAATCCTCCAAAATGAACGAAAGATGGAGGATTTCTTAAGGCAGGGGTCACCTCAGCTCAGGACACCTAAGGGGCTGTCTTGACTGGTGGGTGACTCCTCCTTGTTTTTCTCATTATCTCCTCCGGACTTGCCGCCAAAAGTGGGGGCTGTGTCCAGAGGGGTGGGCATCTCCACTAGCTGGGATGCCCTGGGGCGCTGTAACAACATGCATGAGCCTTTGAGGCTCACTGCCAGGTGTTACAGTTCCTGCAGGGGGAGGTGAGAAGCACCTTCACCCAGTGCAGGCTTTGTTCCTGGCCACAGAGTGACAAAGGCACTCACCCCATGTGGCCAGAAACCCATCTGGTTGTGGCAGGCTGACAGGAACTGGAAAGCCTAACACTGGTGTTTCGACTGGTATACAGGGGGCATCTCTAAGATGACCTCTGTGTGTATTTTGCAATGAATCCCACACTGTCATCAGTGTGGATTTATTGTGCTGAGACGTTTGATACCAAACTTCCCAGATTTCATTGTAGCCATTATGGAACGGTGGGGTTTGTAACTGACAGACTCCCAGACCATATACTCTTTATGGCTACCCTGCACTAAGGTTTGGCTTAGACACTGTAGGGGCATAGTGCTCATACAACTATGCCCTCACCTGTGGTATAGTGCAATCTGCCTTAGGGCTGTAAGGCCTGCTAGAGGGTAGACTTACCTATGCCACAGGCATTGGGTTGAGGGCATGGCACTCTGAGGGGAGTGCCATTCGACAGTCATTTTCTTCCCACCAGCACACACAAGTAGTGTGCATGTGATGAGTGAGGGGTCCCCAGGGTGGCATAATACATGCTGCAGCCCTTAGAGACCTTTCCTGGCCACAGGGCCCTCGGTACCAGGAGTACCAGTTACAAGGGACTCATCTGTGTGCCAGGGATGTGCCAATTGTGGGAACAAAGGTACTGTTTAGGGAAAGAACACTGGTGCTGGGGCATGGTTAGCAGGATCCCAGCACACTTTCAACCATAACTAGCATCAACAAAAGGCAAAAAGTTAGGGAGTAACCATGCCAAGGGAGGCATTTCCCTACAGTGGCTTTCTTCGGTTCTGTGCGGCATCGTGGGCACCGTAAGTGATGTCGCGGTCACTTCTATAGACGCCCACCTTGGCGAAAAGATGTCAGTTATTATTCACGCCTTTCATGCCAGGAGCGCAGAGGCATGAAGTGTAGTGACATCGGTGTGTCCAAACTACAGCCCTGAAATGTATCATCCTTAACCCTAGAAATCTGTCAGCATGGCGGGGAGGAGTGCTTGGGTCGATAAGGAATTTGCAGCTAGATAGTGTCTCTACCAGATAATTTGTTACCAAAGGTCAGTAACTTGTTCATCTGATTGAGACTAAAGCCAGAGATTTCTTACCTTTGAATAGATACCCAAGCAATACCATCCCCGGCAGTGGGCTGCGGACAAATCTAAACTAGGAAGTCCTGCAGGACCCAACAGGTGAAATGCCCGTCCCTGTGGACCTGACTGTCCAGGCAGTAGTGTTAGTAAAGGTGTGCAGGGATGCCCATGTTGCTGCAGGACAGATGTCCAAGACGGGGACTCCACGTGCTGATGTTGTAGTGACAGCTTTTCCTCTAGTGGAATGGGCTCTAAAGCCTTCAGAATACTGCTTTTTAGCCAAAGCACAGCAGATCTTCACAGAGAGAACGACCCAGAGGAAATGGTTTGCTTCTGTACTGCCTGACCTTTCTTTCCCCAACACACCCCACAAAGAGTTGGTCATCCACCCGGAACTCTTTTGTGCAGTCAACATACAACGAGAATACTCTTTTTGTGTCCAGACGGTGGAGTCACTCCTCTTCTTTAGGGGGATGTGGAGGAGCATAAAAAGTGGGCAGGGTGACTAACTGGCCCACATGGAAAGGAGTCTCCACTTTTGGAAGGAAAGAGGCCCTGGTGTGAGGCACCAGTTTGTCTGGGAAAACTGACAGGTACTGAGGCTTGGATGACAAAGCCTGCATCTCACTCACCCTCCAGGCAAATGTTACTGCCACTAGAAATACTGCCTTGATGGTGAGCAGCTGCAAGGAAGAATCATGTAGAGCCTCAAAATGAGCAAACATTAGGTAGGTGGGAACCAAATTGAGGTCCCACTGAGGCATAATGAAGGGGGAAGGGGAAACATATGTACAGGTCCTTAAGGAATCTATTTACAATAGGGGACCTAAAGAGCGAGGGCTGGTCAGGTATCCACAGGAAGGCAGACGGAGCAGAAAGGTAACACTTAAGCGTACCCAGAGCAGAGCCCTGCTGGGCAAGGGTAAGAATTAGGAAAAGAATACCAGAGAGAAGTAGAAAGAGGGCAATAGACTTTTCATTACAATATTTTACAAATGTTTGTAATCAGCAGGCGTACATTGTCTTGGTAGAGGGATGCCTGGCTGCCAGAATAACATTGCAGATTACGGGAGGAAGGTCCAAAGCTGACAACTGTTGCTGCTCAACCTCCAAGCAAGAAGGCAGAGAGTTGACAGGTTTGGGTAGAGGACACTCCCCTGCTGCTGTGACACAAGATCCTATCGGAGGGGCAGGCTGAATGGAGGTTCAATGCTTATGTTCAGAAGCTTGGGATACCAGACTCTCCGTGGCCTGTCAGGAGATACAAGGATGATTTGGGCCCGTCGTTCCTGATCTTCTTCAGAACTCTGGGTAAAAGTTGTATGGTCGGAAAGGCCTAAAGGAGGGCCTGAAGTCCACTCAAGAGGAAAAGCCTCTCTGAATGATAGCTACCAAGAGCTCCAGCAAGTTGATTTGGAGTCTAGATTCCACGGGAGAGCCCACTCCTCTGATCTCCAACTCTCCAAAATGGAAGCCCCATCCCAGGAGTGACACATCTGTCATTACTGTGAAATCTGCTTGGGGAAGGGAGAAGAGTCTGGCTCTGAACCAATTGTGGCTCGTTAACCACCACTCCAGAACTTCTGCAGTTCCCGCCGAGATCTGGAATATGTCGCAGTGATTCCCCTGATGCTGCACCAACTGAAACTTCAGGACCCACTGCAGAACGAGCATATGCCATCTGGCATCCTAGCAAGAAGCAGAAGGACATGAGGCCTAGCAGCCTCATAGTCACTGTCACTGAAATCCAGGTTAGAGGCTGAAAGATTGATTTCATAGGCTGAATATCCTGAACTCACTGCCTGGGACGATAAGCCCGAAACTGCACTGTCCTGAACAGCTCTGATGAAGCTGAGCATCTGAGAAGGAGTCAAGTGTGACTTCGGCACGTTTATACTGAACCCTAGTGAATGCAGGTGGTCAGTCGTAGTCTGAAGGTGGGTGACGACAGCCTGGGGCAAGGCTGCCTTCAACAGCCCGTTGCAGATACAGGGAAAGATCAAAACCCCTGATCTTTGCAGGTGAGCTGCGACCACAACCATCACCTTAGTGAACAACTGAGGTTCGCTGGGAAGGCCAAAGGGGAGCAGGAATGTGGGAAGCTACCTCTCTATATGGTGTATTAAAGTACAAGTTACTTACCTTCGGTAACAAAATATCTGGTAGAGACATGTTCTAGTTGCAGATTCCTTACCTTAGAATTTTCCACCAGGCATCAGACTGGATCCGGAGAGTTTTCTGCGAGTAATACTCTTGCGCATTGGTAGGTGGCGTCGCGGATATCGTAGTCGCCGTCATGACATCAGGAGTAGTACACAGACGCTGCCTCAGCGCAGCAACTTCAGTTTTTTTTAACAACTTTCCACACCAAAGCGCAGAGCCGCTAAGAACACTGAGAATGGTGCGCTAGAGCTAAGGACCTGAAGGGGTAATCCCTGTCCCTAGAAATAAGTTTGCAAGCGTGGAGGATGGGTGGGTCGGTAAGGAATCTGCAACTAGAATGTGTCTCTACCAGATATTTTGTTACTGAAGGTAAGTAACTTGTACATTTGATAGAGACTTCCAGTTGCAGATTCCTTACCTTAGAATAGATACCCAAGCAATGCCACCCTCGGAGGTGGGCTGCAAACCCAAACTAGAAAGTCCTGCAGGACAGAATGACCAAAGTAGCTGTCCCGATGGACCTGACTGTCCAAGGCAGTAGTGTTTCGCACACGTGTGCAAGGATGCCCACGTAACTGCCTGTCAGATATCCAGGACAGGAACTCTGCGTGGTAATGCAGTGGAAGCAGCAGTTGCTCTGGTGGAATGAGCACGCACACCCTCAGGGGGTTGCTTCTTGGCCAAAGCAAAGCACAACTTGATGAAAAGAAGTACCCATCGAGAGATGGTATGTTTTTGCACCACCTTCCCTTTCTTCGCACCCACATACCTGACGGAGAGTTGATCGTCCACCCAGAAATCATTAATACAATTAGGATAGAACGCCAACGCTGTTTTTGGGTCCAGGCGGTGGTGTCTCTCCTCCTCACGGGAAGGATGTGGGGGTGTTTAAAAAGTAGGCAGGGTGATGGACTGGCCTACATGAAAAGGCTTAACAACCTTGGGAAGGAAGGAAGCCTTAGTGCTCAACACCACTTTGTCAGGGTGCACAGACAAGAATGGAGGTTTGGATCAAAGGGCCTGAAACTCACTCACCCTGCAAGCAGAAGTGATGGCAACAAGAAAGACAGACTTGAAAGTGAGGAGCTGCAAGGGGCAATTGAGCATCAGCTCAAAGGGAGTACACATTAAATAAGTAAGGACAAGATTGAGGTCCCACTGAGGCATGATAAAAGGAGTGGGAGGAAATAAATGTGTGCGACCTTTTAGGAATCTACTCACAATAGGAGATTTAAAGAGTGATGGCTGATCAGGTAACCTAAGAAAGGCCGAAATGGCAGGTAAATACCCTTTAAGTGTGCCCAAAGCAGAGCCCTGCCTGGCCAAAGAATGAATGAACAAAAGAACCTCAGATAGAGGGGCAGGGAGGGGATCAGCAGATTTGTTGGTGCACCATGCCACAAATTTATGCCAACGACAGGCGTATACCGTTTTGGTGGAGGGACGCCTGGCTGCCAAGATAACATCACAGACTTCGGGTGGAAGATCAAACGTCGTCAACTGTCACCGCTCAATCTCCATGCATGAAAGCAGAGATAGGACAGGTTTGTGTGGAAAACTGTCTCCTGCTGCTGCGACAGAAGATCTGCCCGAAGAGGCAGTGTGAGTGGAGAATCGATGGCCATACTCAACAGCTCTGGATACCTTACTCTCCGTGCCCAATCAGGAGCCACCAAGATGACTCGGGCCCAGTCGTTTCTAATCTTCTTGAGAACTCTGGGCTGAAGTGGTATAGGCAGAAAGGCGTAAAGGAGGCCGGAAGCCACACGAGATGAAAAGCGTCTCTGAGCGAGTGCCGCCTTGGAAACTCCAATGCGCAAAACAGCTGACATTGTGCGTTCTCTGCAGAGGCGAACAAATCTAACCAAGGCTCTCGCCACTGCTGATTAAGACCTTGCGCCACCTCCGGATGGAGACGCCATTTGTGATCGGCTGTGTATCGACGGATGAGTTTGTCCGCTCTGGCATTGAGAGAACCCGCCAGATGCTGAACCACCAGGGTAATGCCCTGATGTTCCGGCCATGTCCAGATGCGTAGTGCCTCCTGACAAAGAATCCAAGACCCTACTCTGCCCTGCGTGTTGCAGGACCAAATGGAGGTAGCATTGTCAGTGAACACCCGCACTACCTAACCTTTGAGAGAGGGAAGAAATGCTTTCAACGCAAGCCTGATCACCCAGAGCTCCAGAAGGTTGATATGGAGCCCAGACTCCGCCAGAGACCTCTGATCTCCGCCTCTCCCATGTGGCCGACCCAGCCCAGGAGCGACCCATCTGTCGCTATAGATAGATCTGGTTGGGGAAGGGAGAGTGATCTGCGAGGGACCCAATGCGGATTCGGAAGCCACCACTGCAGGTCTTTCGCAGTCCCCTCCAAGATCTGGACCATGTCGGAGAGATTATCCTGATGCTGCGCCCACTGGAACTTCAAGTCCCACTGCAGAGCCCGCATATGCTATCTGGCATGAGTCACTAGTAGGATGCAGGAGGCTATGAGGCCCAGCAGCCTCAGACAGTCTCACCGAAGGCAAAGACAGATGCTGAAAGATCGGAATCATAGCCTGAATATCTTGGACTAGCTTTTCAGGAGGATAAGCCCAAAACTGCACTGTGTCCAGAACAGCTCTGATGAAAGGGAGCATCTAAGAGGGAGTCAGGTGCGACATCTGCATGGTTATAGTAAACTGTAGTCTGAAGGTGGGAGACGACTTTCTGGGGTGAGGCCGCTTTCAACAACCAGTCTTTGAGGTAGGGAAAGACTGAGACCCCTAACCTGCGCAGATGAGCTGCAACTACCGCCATCACTTTCGTGAACACCCGAGGGGCGCTGGTAAGGCCAAAGGGGAGCACGGTAAACTGATAGTGCTTGTGACCTACAATGAATCATAAATAACGCCTGTGGGCAGGCAGGATGGGGATGTGGAAATAAGCGTCTTGCAAGTCCAACATTACCATCCAGTCTCCTGGGTCTAAGGCTGACAGAACCTGAGACATGGTGAGCGTTTTGGATTTCTCCTTCTTGAGGAAGTAGTTGAGGTCCCGAAGGTCTAGGATAGGAGGTAAGCCCTTGTCCTTTTTCGGCACCAGAAAGTAGCGGGAATAACAACCACGACCTACTTCTGGCACAGAGACCATCTCCATAGCTACCTTGGCCAAGAGAGCTGCGACTTCCTGGTGGAGAAGTGCCAAATGATCCTCCGGAAGTTGGCTGAGTGATGAAGGCATGGTTGGTGGGGCGGATTCGAAAACGAGCAAATAGCCCTTTCAAACTATCTGCAAAACTCACCTGCCCATAGTGATGGATTCCCATTGGGACCGGTGATGGCGAATCCTGCCACCAACTGGATCGGAGTGAAGGGACGGACTAGAAAGGTTTGGAGGCTGTAGCGGGGGCAGTGGTGGACTGGGCAGACCTTTGGTTCCCTGTCCCACCCCTACGTGGGATTCCGCGTCCCCGGCCACGCAGTGGCTGAACAGCATGGGTGGCGCAGTGGCTGAACAGCATGGGTGGCACAGTGGCTGGGTGGGGGACGCGACAGGGAGCCCCTTCCGTGGGCACGAAAAGGGCGAAAAGCAGACTGCTGGTGGCAAGGCAGCTGAAAGACCAAGGGACCGAGTCGTAGCCCAGCAATCCTTAAATCTCTCCAAGGTCGAGTACGCTTTGTCTCCAAAGAGACGGGAGCCATCAAAGGGCATGCACATGAGAGACTGTTGGACACCCCCCGAAAAACCAGAAGTACGCAACAAGGCGTGGCATCGAAGGCCGTCGTGGCAACCGATCTTCCCAGACAGTCGGTCGTGTCCAGCCCACATCGGATCGTGAACTTTGCCGTATCTCTCACATCGTTGACAGCTTGGGAGATGATAGCACGGGCCTTCTCCGGTATCTGCGGCAGAACTTGTGCAACCGTATCCCACAAAGAGTGGGTATAGCAGTCCTAAGGGCATGTGGTGTTCACGGACCGCAGCGCGAGACTGGAGAAAGAAAACATCTTCTTACCACATTGTTCCAACCTTTTTTGATTCCCTATCTGGGGGTGTGGGAGGGAGAAGAAGAGGAGCATGGCCTCATAGAACTTTAAGTTGTGCGGGGGTCGCTCCGACTCCCGGAATTTCGGGGAAGGGTGGAGCGGACCCAGAAGCAGGCTCCGAGGACAGAGGCCTTGAGCGTCGACGCTCCTCCCGCGTTCCATCAGCCGAGCGACGGGGTGAAGTCGAAGGGCGACGGGACAGCTTTGACTTCTTCTTCTTTTTCTTACCTGAAGATTTGGAGGAAGACAAATGGTGGTGGCTCCACGAACGGTCTCAAGACCTTCCTTTGAGCAAGACCGTGACCTTTGCAGAGTCGAGCCCCGGGCCGACATGAGCTTGAGAGAACGCTCCCTCAAGGCCTTCGGGTGCATTGCCCGGCACTCGGAGAACGACTTGGGGTCGTGGTTGCGCTCCAGGCACCACAAACAAACCCAACGTGGATCCATCACGGACATCATGCGGTGACGATCTTCGCACAGCTTGAAACCAAAATCTCACGAAAAATCTCAACAAAACAGTTGAACTCGGTAAAAAGAGACCAGGGTAGCTCTCTCCGGATCACGGCGACTACAATGCCAATGACGTCCATGGAGTAGACCGACGCCACCTACTGACGCGAAAGGGTATTGCTTAAAGAAAAATCTCCGGATCCAGACTGACGCCTGGAGGAAAATTCTAAGGGAAGGAATCTGCAACTAGAGAGAGTCCAGTAGATCCCCAATTGGTTTACACAGCTAAAAGTAGATAATACTAACACCCTCTTTTGTGGTAGTGTGGCAAGCAGTTAGGCTTATCAGAGGGCAGTGCTAAGCATTTGATGTAATCACAAATTCAATAAATGAGACACACTGTAGGAAAGTGGATCTCTATAGAGTGCACTAAAATAAAGTACACTGTGCAGAGTCCAGTGGATCCCCAATTGGTTTGGCAGAGGCAAAAGTAGATAAGACGAATGCTCTATTTTGTGGGAGAGTGGGCGAGCAGTTAGGCTGATCAGAGAGTAGTGCGAAACACTTGAACTCACAGAGGCAATAAATGTGACACACACACTCAAAGATTAAATCTGAGACCAATTTAGAAGAATAACATTTCTTTTTATACATGTTTCAAACCCAAGAACTTCCTAATCAGGTAAGCAGACTTTTAAGCATAAAGACTTTGTAGTATTAGAAATAGACAGTGCAATTTTCAGAGTTCTCTCAATGTTATCCTATAGAGGAAAACAATGTTCAGCAAACACAGGGTTAACAATGACTTACAAAGCCAATCTCAGGGAGTTAAGGTAAGTACTGGGCATTGATCAGAACCACACTAACAGGTCACACCAGACGGCACTGGGGCAGTCGGGTGCAGAGGTGCATTAAGGCATCGGGTGCCCAATGGTTTCCTATGAGAGTTTGGTTCTCGCGAAGACAGACTGCAGGATCTGGCTAATAAGCCAGTCAGGGACAACAAACAGGTAGGTAGTAGACTTAGGGTGCTGGGGACATGGGGGTCACCTTTGGTCATGTTCTCTTGTGCCCAGGGGCAACAGAGGCAGGGGTGTCTTCAGGTGTAGGGTTTTCATGTCCAGGAGCACTCAGGGTCAGGGGGTGCTGTGTGTTAAGGCTGCAGGCATCGTCTGGGAGTCCGGCAGGAGTGGACCCAGGGAGGACTCGAGCTCTTAAGGATTGGAGGACATGGTTGGCACTAGTGATCCACCTCCGCTGGGGTCAGGGGTTGCGGGTACATTAGCTGCTGTAGCTGCAGGATCTTCTCTCGCCACAAGACAGTGGGAGGGGGCCTGTGTGCAGAGGCTGCAGGCTTCTAGGATTAGTCCAGGATGAGTGAGACCACACTGGACTTGGTCTTTGGGCAGCTGGGGACCCAGATTGGCACCACTCGTTGGCTTCACCTCGGGTTGTTGACGTTGGGTGGAGTGATCACTTCTGGTGTAGGGTTTCTGGGGTTCCAACAGCTGCAGAATCCTTTCCTTGGAGCTTCTTGTTGCAGGGTAAGTCTGGTGCCCATGGGAGACAAGTCTTTATTGAGGCATGGCAAGTTGGCTTTTTTTTTTCGTGCAGGATTCTTCGAGGTCAGCAGGCAAGCTGGAGGGGCTGGGACCAGGTCAACTCCTACTGCTTTTCCTTTTCTGAGGGTGCAACTCTTCTTTGTCCGAGTCTTCTTAGGTTAGTGAACTATAAGATCCACGGGTGCCACCTAACTACTCAATTTACATGCATTGCATTGTTTCCGCTGCGAAGTGGGCACAACCCTAAACCTAGTAGCCTAATTACTTCCAAACATGATGAAGGAATTTAAACAGTAGTGTCAACTTCGGATAGTCCAACTTAGGGGTAGGACTGGCATGAAGTGGGCACTCCTCCTAATTTAACTAATTTTCCAGGATGTGCTGCCACCACAACTGCGGTCAAAACAGAGGGGTTAGCCATCTGCACAAGCTGGAGAGACCTGGTTTGCATTACAAAGGGCGGCAAGGCCTTTGAAGCTCCCCACCCTGGAATGTCCATCCTGGCTGGCAGAGGAGGTCACACCTCTGCCCAGTGCAGGCTTTTGTCTCAGGCCCTCAAGAGCGCTGGCTCTCGCCATAAACTGTGGTGGCTGAACTGGTCTGGACCAGCAAGTCAACATGCCGGGAGTTGGTAGGTTTTTTTGAGGGGGGGTCCACCTCTAAGCTGCTCTGTATGTGCATTTTTTAATAAATCCATATCACTGTGGTCAGTGAGGGTTTATTACTCTGAGATGTTTGATACCAAGGATTCTGAGAACCCATCATGAAGCTAATGACAGGAACCGGTTGGTCATGGCCTTCATCATTGATCTGAGATAGGACAACTCCTATCCCATGTTCAGAAGCATCGGTCTGCACTCTGAATCGCTTTGTGTAATCTGGAGCTATTAGAACGGGTGCTGAGTACCTTGCTTCCTTCAGAGTGTCAAAACCCTTTTGAAAGCTCACTGCCCAGGCCACTTTCTTTGACAATTTTTTAGATGTCAGTTCTGTAAGGGGAGCCACAATGGGCCCATATCCCAAATCTTCTGTAGTACCCAGTCAAGAAAAGGAATACCCTGACCTGGGTGTGGGTGGTTGGAGCTGCCCAGTCCAGAATTGTCTGGATCTTGGCGTTTAGGGGTTGAACTTGCCATCCACCTACAAGGAGACCCAAGTATACAACCTGGCCCTGCCCTATCTGGCCCTTGCTTGCCTTCATAGTGAGGCCTGCACTCTTCAGAGTCTCAAGGACCTTGCCACCGTGGATCAGGTGATCCTGCCAGATACAGCTAAAGACAGCAATATCATCCAGATATACTGCACTAAAGTCATCCAACCCAGCCAGGACTTTATTCACCAACCTTTGGAAGGTGGCAGGGGCATTCTTTAATCCAAAAGGCATAACAGTGAACTGATAATGCCCATCTGGGGTCGAGAATGCAGATATTTCTTTTGTTCCAGGGGTCAGACCTATCTGCTGATACTCTGATGTGAGATCAAAACTACTGAGGTATTTAGCTGCCCCTAACCTGTCAATTTGTCAGCCCTAGGAATCAGGTGAGCATCAGTTTTGGTCACAGCATTGAGGCCCCTATAATACACACAAAACATCAACTCATTCTTTCAACTGCATCTAGTTTACCTCAACTGTGATGCTCTCTGACATTATCAGACTGACTGTAGACTTCATTTTTGACAGGTATGCTGTCCCCAGTGTCCACATCATATGTACACCAGTTGGACTGACCAGGGGTCAAAAGAAGAAGAGCTCAGCATACTGACACAAAACATGCCTGCAGTCAGCTACTGATGGTCAGTGAGGGTGTCTGAAAAGACCACTCCTTTAACAAATCCATCTTTAGGGTTGTTGGAGACGAGATCATGGAGAGGTTCACTCTCTCCTTCCTGTCTCTCATCAGTGACCATGAGCATGGTCAACTCAGCCCTGTCACGATAGGGTTTAACGTGATTGACATGGATGCCCCTGTTGGGGTTCCTGCAAGAGCCAAAGTCCACCAAGAAGGTGACTTCCCCTTTGCTTTCTATGATAGGGTAGGGCCCCCTCCATTTGTCCTGGAGAGCCCTACGATCCGCAGGCTCCAAAACCTTCTTTCATGTTTGGAATTCCACTAGCGCAGCCTTTTGGTCATAACAGCTTCTGGAGCTCTTGGCTGGCCTCAAAGTTTTTGGATGCTTTTTCCATGTAATCAGCCATTCGAGATTGAAGGCCAAAGCACATTGTCCATAATATCCTATTTAGGTTCTTTGAGTGTCCTCTCCCAACCGTCCTTCACAAGACATAATAGTCCCCTTACAGGAAGCTCAACAGAAGCTCAACGGTAGAAACCCTACTTCTTTCTGTGGCATTTCTCTGTAAGCGAAAAGTAGGCATGGAAGTAAAACAACACATTTCCTTCAGGCTTTTTCAGGGAGTCCACAAATCACACCTTTCAATGTCTTGCTGAATGTTTCAACAAGGCCATTGGACTGTGGGTGATATGGGTAGTGAACTCATAGGTCACTCCACATTCAGCCCACATATGTTTCAGGCAACCCGACACAAAGTTTGTGCCTCTACCTGACACCACCATCTTTGGAAAGTCCACTCTGGCAAATATATCAGTGAGGGCCTTAGCTACTGCAGTGGCAGTAGTAGCCCTCAGGGGAATTGCTTCAGGATACCTGATTGCATGGTACACTACAACCAGTATAAATCTGTTACCTGATGCAGTTGGAGAGTCAAGGGGACCGACAATGTCAATCCACATCCTCTCAGAGAGAACCCCCAACCACTGGTAATGGAGTTAAGGGGGCCCCTTTGTGTGGCAATCTGATTTGCCACTGCTTGATGGGTGGCACAAGAGAGTCAAAACACATTCACCTTTTGGGACATACCAAGCTAGCAGAAGTGGTTTACTAACCTACTCCATGTTTTAGTCTGGCCAAGATATCCAGCTAGGGGGATGTGATGGGCCAATGTGAGGAGAAATTCTGTAAACTGCTGAGGCACTACCGCTCACCAGGTTTGAGGTCTATGGCTGGCCTCAGTGTAAATGAGTCCTTCCTCTCAAAAGGTCCTGTGGGGGTGTAGGAGGCTGACCTGGCTTGTAGTGGGTACCAGAGGTACTTACACCTTGGGCCAGGTCCAGTTATCCCTTATTAGTGTAGAAGAGGTGTTTCTAGCAGCTTAGGCTGATAGAAGGTAGCTATAGCAGAGCAGCTTAGGCTGAACTAGGAGACATGCAAAGCTCCTACTATACCACTGGTGTCATATGCACAATATCATAAGAAAACACAATACACAGATATACTAAAAATAAAGGTACTTTATTTTAATGACAATGCCAGAAGTATCTTAGTGAGTACCCTCAGTATGAGGATGCCAAATATACACAAGATATATGTACACAATACCAAAATTATGCAGTAATAGCAAAAGGAAGTAATGCAAGCAGTGTAAAGTTACTATAGATTGCAATAGGAACACATAGGTATAGGGGCAACACAAACCATATACTCCAAAAGTGGAATGCGAACCACGAATGGACCCCAAACCTATGTGAGCTTGTAGAGGGTCGCTGGGACTGTAAGAAAACAGTGAGGGTTAGAAAAATAGCCCACCCCAAGACCCTGTAAGTTAGGTGTAAAGTGCACCTACAACCCCCAGAGAGCACAGAAGTCATGATAGGGGGATTCTTCAAGGAAAACCAACACCAGCAATGCAACAACAGTGGATTTCCGGACCTGAGTACCTGTAAGACAAGGGGACCAAGTCCAAGAGTTGCAACAGTGTCGAGAGGGGGCAGGAGCCCAGGGAATGCCAGCTGAGGGTGCAAGGAAGCTGCCACCGGATGGAAGAAGCTTGGTGTTTTGCAAGAACGAAGAGGACTAGGAACTTCCCCTTTGGAGGATGGATGTCCCACGTCGTGAAGAATCTTGCAGAGGTGTTCCCACGCAGAAATACTGCAAACAAACCTTGCTAGCTGCAAGGGTCGCGGTTAGGGTTTTTGGACGCTGCTGTGGCCCAGGAGGGACCATGATGTCGCCACTTGGATGAGGAGACCGAGGGGGCGCCCAGCAAGTCAGGGAGCCCTCACAGAAGCAGGCAGCACCCGCAGAAGTACCGGATCAGGCACTTAGAAGAGGAGTGAACCGGAGTCCACCCGAAGTCAGAAAAGGGAGTCCCACGACGCCGGAGGACAACTCAGAAGGTTGTGCACTGCAAGTTAGAGTGTCGGGGACCCAGGCTTGGCTGTGCACGAAGGAAATCCTGGAAGAGTGCACAGGAGCCAGAGCAGCTGCAAATCACGGGGTACCCAGCAATGCAGTCTAGCGCGGGGAGGCAAGGACTTACCTCCACCAAACTTGGACTGAAGAGTCACTGGACTGTGGGAGTCACTTGGACAGAGTTGCTGAGTTCCAGGGACCACGCTCGTTGTGCTGAGAGGGGACCCAGAGGTCCGGTGATGCAGTCTTTTGTTGCCTGCGGTTGCAGGGGGAAGATTCCGTCGACCCACGGGACATTTCTTCAGAGCTCCTGGTGCAAGAAGGAGGCAGGTTACCCCCAGAGCATGCACCACCAGGAAACAGGCGAGAAAGCCGGCAGGATGAAGCGATACAAGGTTGCAGTAGTCGTCTTTGCTACTTTGTTGCGGTTTTGCAGGCGCCCTGAGCAGTCAGTGGTCGATCCTTTGGCAGAAGGTGAAGAGGGAGATGCAGAGGAACTCTGGTGAGTTCTTGCATTCGGTATCTGAAGAATTCCCCAAAGCAGAGACCCTATATAGCCAGAAAAGGGGGTTTGGCTACCTAGGAAGGAGGATAGGCTAGTAAGAAAGGTAAGAGCCTATCAGAAGGAGACTCTGACGTCACCTGATGGCACAGGCCACTCAGAGCAGTCCAGTGTGCAAGCAACACCTCTGTTTCCAAGATGGCAGAGGTCTGGGGCACACTGGAGGAGCTCTGGGCACCTACCCTGGGAGGTGCAGGTCAGGGGAGTGGTCACTCCCCTTTCCTTTGTCCAGTTTCGCGCCAGAGCAGGGCTGGGGGATCCCTAAACCGGTGTAGACTGGCTTATGCAGAGATGGGCAGCATCTGTGCCCATCAAAGCATTTCCAGAGGCTGGGGGAGGCTACTCCTCCCCAGCCATCACACCTATTTCCAAAGGGAGAGGGTGTCACACCCTCTCTCAGAGGAAATCCTTTGTTCTGCCTTCCTCGGCCAGGGCTGCCTGGACCCCAGGAGGGCTGAAACCTGTCTGAGGGGTTGGCAGCAGCAGCAGCTGCAGTGGAGACCCCGGAAAGGCAGTTTGGCAGTACCCGGGTTCTGTGCTAGAGACCCGGGGGATCATGGAATTGTCTCCCCAATGCCAGAATGGCATAGGGCTGACAATTCCAGGATCTTAGACATGTTACATGGCCATGTTCGGAGTTACCATTGTGACGCTATACATAGGTAGTGACCTATGTATAGTGCACGCGTGTAATGGTGTCCCCGCACTCACAAAGTCCGGGGAATTTGCCCTGAACAATGTGGGGGCACCTTGGCTAGTGCCAGGGTGCCCACACACTAAGTAACTTAGCACCCAACCTTCACCAGGTGAAGGTTAGACATATAGGTGAGTTACTTAAGTGCAGTGGTAAATGGCTGTGAAATAACGTGGACGTTATTTCACTCAGGCTGCACTGGCAGGCCTGTGTAAGAATAGTCAGATCTCCCTATGGGTGGCAAAAGAAATGCTGCAGCCCATAGGGATCTCCTGGAACCCCAATACCCTGGGTACCTCAGTACCATATACTAGGGAATTATAAGGGTGTTCCAGTATGCCAATGTGAATTGGTGAAATTGGTCACTAGCCTGTTAGTGACAATTTGGAAAGCAGAGCGAGTATAACCACTGAGGTTCTGGTTAGCAGAGCCTCAGTGAGACAGTCAGTCATCACACAGGGAACACATACAGGGCACATTTATGAGCACTGGGGCCCTGCCTGGCAGGGTCCCTGTGACACATAGACTAAAACAACATATACAGTGAAATATGGGGTAACATGCCAGGCAAGATGGTACTTTCCTACAGGGGGCCACTGACATCTCCCTTTTCCTGATAACCAACTTGCTGTGCCAGGCTTTCAAGAGTGGGACAGATCTTTTGCCCCTGGCACAGATCCTCCCTATATGGTCCCCGTGAGCCAAAGGGCTCTGCAGTGTAAGTCCCAAGTTCCTTGGGCTCAGTTCCTTCTGGAGCTGACAGATCTTCTCCTTGAGAAGGGGGGACCGGATGTGGTATCTGTTTAGAAGCTGTTTTCCTGGTCTTCTTGCAATTTCTCTTGGTAGGTTGGGCTATTATCCCAGGCTCCAACCCCTACTTTTTGACCCTGGGCTCTGCACTGTGCTCTAGTTTTCACACACACCCATTCTGGTATACCCAGCATAGCTGCGTGGGTCTTTCTTCCAACCTCAGCCCAGGCTGAGGACTCCAGATAATTGCCTAGCAGAAATTGTACAGGCATTGCAAGAGATACCACTACCTTTTTCTGGCCAGTAAACCCTCCCCATTCTAAGGATACCATCGCGAGGACTGTGTATGTCTCACCAGTCAGTACTGTATTGAGGACACCAGTTGCTAAGTCACCATGGTGAAACTGGCACCAGTGTCTCTCAGTGCTTCAACTCTAGCCAGAGTTTATCTCCAGATTACTGGGCCAGACAGCCAGGGTAGCTAAATTTACCCCACCCTCTTCAACTAGAACTGCCTCAGTGGATTCACTGACCTGGTCAGAACCCACCTGGAATGCCATCTGGAGACTTACCATTGCATTTACTGCAGGTGGACTTGAGGCATTCTTTTTGTTGGGACAGGTAGGGTCTTCAGTTTGCTGTCCAAAAGCTTTGCAGTCATGACACAAAGCCTTTTTGGGATCCCAGTTCTTGCCTTTGTACCCACCCTTGGACTGGGAAGAGTCTTGGGGCCCACCATCCTGAGCAGGTTTTGGGGGGACTCTTTGTTTTTATCAATGTTTTTGATACCATCGTTCCAAGGGCAGGGGGCATTCTGGCCTTTTTGTGGTCTCCCCCACCAGTGGTAGTTTTGGTCACCCTTCTCTTGACTCAGTGGTCTGCCTTCTTCTTCAACTCTTGAGGAGAAAGAGGACCTAGGTCTACAAGGTACTCATGTAACTTCTCTTGAACACAATTATTTAACAAAAGCTCTTTCATTATCAAATTGTAAAGCCCAGTGTAATCATGCACATTGTTACTTTTTAACCAACCACCCAGTGTCTTTACTGGAAAGTCCACAAAATCTACCCATAACTGACTTTGGGTATTTGGAGTCTCCCTGAACCTGATTCTGTACTCTTCAGTGGAGAATCCAAAGCCTTCAATCAGGGTAGCCTTCATGAGGTCATGGGACCCAGCATTTGCCCCATTCAGTGTCAGAAGCCTATTTCTACACTTTCTTGAAAACAGCTCCCAAAGAGGCGAGCCCCAATACTTTTTGTAAACTGTTCTCAGGGTAAAGGCCCTCTTGAAGGCTGGGAACTACTTGGTGATATTTTCACCCTCCTCGTATTTGGGGGCAATCTCTTTGGGGACTTTAGTGCCAGAAGTACCTACTCTATGCCTAAGTATTATGTTGCTGACATCATTCAAAGATGCTAAACTAATTTCTGCTCTCTCCCTTTCTATGGCCAGGGATATTCTACAGGCCAGTCTTTCAATATCAGCCTCCTGTTCACAGACTTCATCATTGTACTTTGAGCAACCCTTGCCACCATCGGTAGAGTCAGGTGCACAGGGCCCCTTTCAATCAATCAATCAATCAGTCGCATTTATAAAGCGCGCTACTCACCCGTAAGGGTCTCAAGGCGCTGTGGGGGGGGGGGGGGGGGGAGGGGTCAATGCTCGAAGAGCCAGGTCTTGAGCTGCCGTCTGAAGTGAAGGTGGTCTTGTATGGCGCGAAGGTGGCTGGGAAGGGAGTTCCAGGTCTTCGCTGCTAGGTAAGAGAAGGACCTGCCTCCGGCAGTGGCTTTGCGAATGCGTGGTACGGCTGCCAGGGCTTGTCCGGTCGAGCGTAGGGTGCGAGGAGGAGTGTAGAAGGAGATGCGGTGGTTGATGAGTTCTGGTCCGCGGTTGTGCAGGGCTTTGTGTGCGTGGGTGAGGAGTCTGAAGGTTATCCTCTTGTTGACTGGGAGCCAGTGGAGTTTCCTCAGGTGTCCGGAGATGTGGTTGTGGCGGGGTATGTTCAGGATAAGTCGTGCAGCAGCGCTCTGGATTCGTTGAAGTTTCCTCTGTAGCTTGATGGTGATGCCGGCGTACAGAGCGTTCCCATAGTCCAAGCGACTGGTGACGAGGGCGTGGGTGACGGTCTTCCTGGTGTCGGTGGGGATCCAGAGGAAGATCTTGCGGAGCATGCGGAGGGTGTTGAAGCATGCTGAGGTCACCGAGTTGACCTGTCTGGTCATGGAGAGGGAAGAGTCCAGGATGAAACCGAGGTTGCGTGCGTGGTCGGTGGGTTGGGGAGTGCTGCCTAGGGCGGGAGGCCACCAGGAGTCGTCCCAGGCGGTAGGTGTAGGGCCGAGGATGAGGACCTCCGTTTTCTCTGTATTCAGTTTAAGCCGGCTGTCTGTCATCCAGTTCGCTACTTCCTTCATGCCTTCGTGTAGTCTGGTTCTTGCTGAGGTGGGGTCGTTGGTGAGGGATAGGATGAGCTGGGTGTCGTCTGCGTAGGATATGAGGTTGAGTCCGTGTTTGCGTGCGATGTTCGCCAGGGGGGTCATGTAGATGTTGAAGAGGGTGGGGCTGAGGGAGGATCCCTGGGGGACGCCGCAGATGATCTCCGTAGCCGTGGATCTGAAGGGGGGGAGGCGGACTCTCTGAGTTCTTCCGGAGAGGAAGGAGGTGATCCATTCCAGGGCCTTGCCTCTGATGCCGGCGTTGTTTAGGCGACGTATCAGGGTGCGGTGGCAGACCGTGTCGAATGCTGCAGAGAGGTCCAGGAGTATGAGGGCCACGGTTTCTCCTTTGTCGGTCAGGGATCTGATGTCGTCCGTGGCTGCGATGAGGGCGGTCTCGGTGCTGTGGTTAGCTCTGAAGCCGAACTGTGAGGGGTCGAGTGAGTCGTTGGTTTCCAGGGCGGTGGTGAGTTGAGCGTTGACGATTTTCTCGATCACTTTGGCGGGGAACGGTAGGAGCGAGATGGGCCGGACGTTTTTGAGTTCGGTGGGGTCTGCTGTTGGTTTCTTTAGGAGGGCGTTCAGTTCAGCGTGCTTCCAGTTCTCCGGGAAGGTGGCGGTGGAAAAAGATGTGTTGATGACGTCTCGGAGGTGGGGTGCGATGATGTTGTCGGCTTTGTTGAAGATGTGGTGCGGACAGGGGTCGGATGGTGATCCTGAGTGGATGGAGTTCATGACGCGGGTGGTTTCCTCAGTGGAGGTTGAGTTCCAGGTGTGGATGGTGGTGTTGTCGGTGGCGGGTTCAGGTGGAGGGTTCGAGTTGGTTGTGGTGAAGCTGTTGTAGATGTCGGTGATCTTGTGGTGGAAGAAAGCTGCGAGGGAGTCGCAGAGGTCCTGTGAGGGAGGGATGGAGTTGTTTTCGGCGTCGGGGTTGGAGAGCTCTTTGACGATGCCAAATAGTTCCTTGCTGTTGTGGGCGTTGCTGTCTAGTCTGTTCTGGAAGGCTGATTTTCGTGCTGCGCGGAGGAGTTGGTGGTGTTTGCGGGTGGCGTTTTTGAGAGCAGACATGTTTTCGTCGGTCTGGTTGAGGCGCCAAGTCTTCTCGAGGGTGCGGCATTCTTTTTTGGAGTCCTTGAGGTCGGGGGTAAACCAGGAATTTTTCTTGTGGCTGTTTCTGTTTGCTTGGGTCTTCAGGGGGGCCAGGAGGTTGGCGCAGTCTGAGATCCAGCTCGTGAGATTGTTGGCGGCTTCGTTGGGGTCTGTAGTGCTGGTGGGTGGGTTCTGAGAGAGGGTCGATATGAGTTGTTCCGAGGAGATTCGGTTCCACTGTCTTCTTGGTGGTTGTTGGGCGTGGTGGTGTACGTTGGTTTTCTTGAAGCTGAAGTGGACACAGCTGTGGTCTGTCCAGGAGAGTACAGTGGTGTGGCTGAAAGAGATGTGTTTGCTGGAGGAGAAGATGGGGTCCAGCGTGTGTCCGGCGTAGTGGGTGGGGGTGTTGACTAGTTGTTTCAGTCCCAGGTTGGCGAGGTTGTCCAATAAGGCGGTGGTGTTGTTGTCGGTGCGATTCTCCAGGTGGAAGTTGAGGTCCCCTAGGAGGATGTAGTTGGTGGACGGGAGTGCGTGTGGGCTGATGAAGTCTGCGATGTCTTCGCTGAACTTTGTGCGTGGTCCTGGTGGTCTGTATATCAGGGTGCCTCTGAGGGTGGTCTTGGGGTCGCTGTTGATTGAGAAGTGGAGGTGCTCGGCGTCGGGCAGTGAGTTGTCGGTGTAGGTTGAGATGCGGATGGAGCTCTTGTGGGCGATGGCGATGCCTCCTCCGGTGCGATTGGTGCGGTCTTTCCTGATGATTTTGTAGCCGTCGGGGATGGCTATGGCGATGTCGGGTGCCGAGGAGGGGTTCATCCAGGTCTCGGTGAGGAAGGCGATGTCCGGGTTTGTAGAGTCGATGAGGTTCCACAGTTCGATGGCGTGCCTGTGGACGGATCTGGTGTTGACCAGGATGCAGTTGAGGTTGTTTCTGGGCGAGTCGTTCCTGTTGGGTGTAGTGTGAGTTCGTAGGCAGGTGAAATGGCAGTTGCGGCAGGTGAAGGATCCGTGGGTCCGCTTCGGGGTGGCGCGGCAGCAGGCCGGCGTGCGGCCGGGGTTGAGAGCAGTGAGGAAGGCGGAGTTGTGGGTCAGGCGGGGGAGGTGGGGGTCGCGGGGGCCAGGGGTTGTGGCGCTAGGCGCGGTCCAGGCGCGGACGGGCGCTGACGGGCTTGCCTTAGGCACGCCTTCGGCGCGCCAGCGGCGCGCCCGCTGCGCGCGTCCGCTGCGCGGCCTCGCAGCGGCCGCCATTTAAGGGTAGCCGGGGAGGAGGGGTCAGCTGGGAGGCGGGCGGGCGGGGGAATCTGGAGGTGGGAAAAAGAAAAAAGCAGCGAAAAAGGCGGCAAAAGAACAGCGGCAAAAAACGGCGAGAAGGCCAGGTAAAACTCTAAAGGGAGGGGCTGAGAATGAGGAAGAACGGCAGGAGGGGGCACACGGCACTCAGGGGGACACGCACGGGATACACGGGAAGAAAGGAGGATTCCGGTCAGTCAGTCAGCACAAGCACTCGGGGTACACGGGTAAAGAGGGGGCACACTCGCACACACTCACAGGATGAGAACGGTGAGGAGGGCAGTCAGGGACTGGTGGCGCTGCGTGAGCAGGGGAGCGACCTACCCGAGGGTCAGTGGTCGCTACCTCTGCCTCGCAGCGGCCGCCATTTAAGGGTAGCCGGGGAGGAGGGGTCAGCTGGGAGGCGGGAGGCGGGCGGGCGGGGGAATCTGGAGGCGGGAAAAAGAAAAAAGCAGCGAAAAAGGCGGCAAAAGAACGGCGGCAAAAAACGGCGAGAAGGCCAGGTAAAACTCTAAAGGGAGGGGCTGAGAATGAGGAAGAACAGCAGGAGGGGGCACACAGCACTCAGGGGGACACGCACGGGATACACGGGAAGAAAGGAGGATTCCGGTCAGTCAGTCAGCACAAGCACTCAGGGTACACGGGTAAAGAGGGGGCACACTCGCACACACTCACAGGATGAGAACGGTGAGGAGGGCAGTCAGGGACTGGTGGCGCTGCGTGAGCAGGGGAGCGACCTACCCGAAGGCTGCTGGGTGCAGGTACCACAACCTCTTCTTCAAGTGGGGGGGGAAAGCTGGATCTTCCTCCTCACTCATTTTAGGGTCGGTGGCCTCCTCGCAGCATGGGCTAGCTAAAACTCTGCCAACAGTTTCTGAAGCGTTGCAGTGGTAGGGTGTGAGACAGTTTTGATCTTGTACTATTTACAGAGGGTCCTTAACTGCTTGTGCATAAGCTGCAGATAAGAGGTGGGGTTGAGCTCCTTAGCCACAGCCTCTGAGGTACTCATTATCATACAAAAGTTGGGACCTTTTTGGAGTTAGAAAAATGTCCTAACACAAGTCCTAACTTTAGTAAGTTTTTAAATTCTAAACTCCAGGGACTTAACCAAGGCGCTAACAGTTACTTTAAAATATTTAGAAAAAATGACCAATCGACAAAAACGCAGTTTTAAGTAAAGGCAATTTTTGGATTTACTCGCGTAGTCACTTATTGACCAATTGGAATCAGCAAATGCAATGTCGCTGACCCACCAGTTTAGGAGGCTGGCTCTCTATATGGTGCACTCAAAAGAAGTACACCATGCAGAAAGTCCAGTGGATCACCAATTGGTTTACGGAGGCAAAAGAAGATAGGAGTAATGCTCTATTTTGAAGTAGTGTGGGCGAGCTGGTAGCTTATCAGAGGGCAGGGCAAAGCATTTGTTGTACTCACAGAGGCAATAACTGAGAAACTCTCTGTAAGGAAATGCCTCCTCGGCATGGTTACCCCCTGACTTTTTGCCATTGCTGTTGCTAAGTTATGATTTGAAAGTGTGCTGGGACCCTGCTAACCAGGCCCCAGCACCAGTGTTCTTTCCCTAAACTGTACTTTTGTCTCCACAATTGGCACAACCCTGGCACTCAGGTAAGCCCTTGTAACTGGTACTCCTGGTACCAAGGGCCCTGATGCAAGGGAAGGTTTCTAAGGGCTGCAGCATGTCTTATGCCACCCTAGGGACCCCTCACTCAGCACATGCACACTGCTTCACAGCTTGTGTGTGCTGGTGGGGAGGAAATGACTAAGTCAACATGGCACTCCCATCAGAGTGCCATGCCAACCTCACACTGACTATGGCATAGGTAAGTCACCCCTCTAGCAGGCCTTACAGCCCTAAGGCAGGGTGCACTATACCTCAGGTGAGAGCATAAGTGCATGAGCACTATGCCCCTACAGTGTCTAAGCCAAACCTTAGACATTGTAAGTGCAGGTTAGCCATAGGAGTATATGGTCTGGGAGACTGTCAAACACGAACTCCATACCACCATAATGGCTAGACTGAAAACTGGGAAGTTTGGTATCAAACTTCCCAGCACAATAAATGCACACTAATGCCCCAGAGGGCATCTTAGAGATGACCCCTGAAAACATACCCGACTTCCAGTGTAGGCTGACTAGTTTTTGCCAGCCTGCCACACACCAGACATGTTGCTGGCCACATGGGGAAAGTGCCTTTGTCACTCTGTGGCCAGGAACAAAGCCTGTACTGGGTGGAGGTGCTTCTCACCTCCCCCTGCAGGAACGATAACACCTGTCGGTGAACCTCAAAGGCTCACCCCCTTTGTTACAGCGCCACAGGGCATCCCAGCTAGTGGAGATGCCCGCCCCTCCGGCCACTGCCCCCACTTTTGGTGGCAAGGCTGAAGGAGATAATTCGAAAAACAAGGAGGAGTCACCCACCAGTCAGGACAGCCCCTAAGGTGCCCTGAGCTGAGGTGACTCTTACTTTTAGAAATCCTCCATCTTGTGGAAGGAGGATTCTCCCAATAGAATTAGGGATGTGCCCCCCTCCCCACCGGGAGGAGGCACACAGAGGGTGTAGCCACCCTCAAGGACAGTAGCCATTGTCTACTCCCCTCCCAGACCTAAACACACCCCTAAATTCAGTATTTAGGGCCCCCCAGAACCTAGGAAACTAGATTCCTGCAACCTTAACAAGAAGGAGGACAGCTGACCTGAAGCCCTGCAGTGAAGACGGAGACGACAACTGCTTTGACCCCAGCCCTACCGGCCTGTTTCCCAATTTTGAAGAAAACTGCAACAGCGACGCATCCAACAGGGACCAGCGACCTCTGAAGCCTTCACTCCTGTGAAGAGCGGCCCTGTTCAACAATCTGCAACTTTCTTGCAACAAAGAAACAACTCTAAGGACTTCATGTTTCCCGCCGGAAGCGTGAGACTTTCCTCTCTGCACCCAACGCCCCCGGCTCAACCTGCGAAAAACCAACACTACAGGGAGGACTCCCCGGTGACTGCGAGCCCGTGAGTAGCCAGAGACGACCCCCCTGAGCCCCCACAGCGAAGCCTGCAGAGGAAATCCAGAGGCTCCCCCTGACCACGACTGCCTGTAACAAGGGACCAGACGCCTGGAACCAACACTGCACCCGCAGCCCCCAGGACCTGAAGGAACCGAACTCCCAGGCGACCCTCTGCCTAGCCCAGGTGGTGGCTACCCCGAGGAGCCCCACCTGTGCCTGCCTGCATCGTTGAAGAGTCCCCCGGGTCTACCCATTGTTGTCTATACAAAACCCAACGCCTGTTTGCACTCTGCACCCGGCCGCCCCTGTGCCGCTGAGGGTGTACTTTCTGTGCCTGCTTGTGTCCCCCCCGGTGCCCTACAAAACACTCAGGACATGCACACTGCCTCACAGCTTGTGTGTGCTGGTTGGGAAGAAGCAGAGTAAGTCGACATGGCACTCCCCTCAGAGTGCTATGCCCACAACCCACTGCCTGTGGCATAGGTAAGTCACCCCTCAAGCAGGTCTTACAGCCCTAAGGCAGGGTGCACTATACCACAGGAGAGGGCATAGTTGCATGAGCACTATGCCCCTACAGTGTCTAAGACAATTCTTAGACATTGTAAGTGCAGGGTATACATAAAGAGAATCTGGTCTGGGAGTTAGTCAAACACAAAATCCACAGTTCCATAGTGGCTACAGTGAATACTGGGAAGTCTGGTATCGAACTTCTCCGCACAATAAATCCACACTGATGCCAGAGTGGATCTTAGAGGCAAAAACTAGTCAGCCTACACGGGAAGTCGGGTATGTTTTCAGGGGGCATCTCTAAGATGCCCTCTGGGTGTATTTTACAATAAATTGCACACTGGCATCAGTGATACCAAACTTCACAGTTTTCAGTGTAGCCATCATGGTGCTGTGGAGTTCGTGTTTGACAGACTCCCAGACCATATACTCTTATGGCTACCCTGCACTTACAATGTCTAAGGTTTGGCTTAGACACTGTAGGGGAATAGTGCTCATGCACTTATGCCCTCGTCTGTGGTATAGTGCACCCTGCCTTATGGCTGTAAGGCCTGCTAGAGGAGTGACTTACCTAAGCCACAGGCAGTGTGAGGTTGGCATGGCACTCTGAGGGGAGTGCCATGTCGACTTAGTCTTTTTTCTCCCCACCAGCACACACAAGCTGTGAAGCAGTGTGCATGTGCTGAGTGAGGGGTCCCTAGGGTGGCATAATACATGCTGCAGCCCTTAGAGACCTTCCCTGGCCACAGAGCCCTTGGTACCAGGGGTACCATTTAAAAGAGACTCATCTGTGTGCCAGGGCTGTGCCAATTGTGGATACAAAGGTACAGTTTAGAGAAAGAACACTGCTGCAGGGTCCTGGTTAGCAGGGTCCCAGCACACTTTCATTCATAACTAGCATCAACAAAAGGCAAAAAGTAAGGGGGTAACTATGCTATCAGGGGCATTTTCCTACAGTGTTTATCTTATGTTGTATCAAGGAGGTCTTCCCAGGGGTCGATGAAAAAAAATCTCTGATTCTGGTGTAATAACGTTAGTAATTGTGTTCGGTGGTCATTAGGTAGATCGGGGTTAATGAGGGGGAGTCTTTCACATGAATTATCAGGTTGAGGAAATAATTCTATTTCCAGTGGTTTTACTTTATTTACAAAAAAAACAATATTGAGTTTTTGGAATTTGAGATCATTGTCCTCCCATTTTTTTTTGTAAATTAATATGATAGATTTGTGTTTTCTTTGGAGTTTCTGATATTAATAACAGGTAGGTTACAGGGTTTAGTTTTTCTAGTATCTTGTATGGTCCTTGCCATGTGGCTTACAATTTATTCTCAGAACTGGGCAACAACACTAGTACCTTGACCCCTATTCTTAGATCCCTTAAGGTAGTACCTTGATTATAGTATTTCTTTTGTTTCTCTTGTGCTTCTTCTAGATGGATTCTGACATCATCCCAAACCTTTTGTATGTGATCTTTTAGCTGTTGAGTGTATTCAAGTATATCTTTATTGTCTGCCTCTTTCTCATCCCATTTCTCAGCAGCCATGTCTAATAGGGTTTGGGGTGGGCGTCCAAAAAACAATTCAAAAGGGCTATGTCCAGTTGAGGCCTGAACATGGGTACGTATAGCATATAGAACTAAAGGTAATTTTTTGGTCCCAATCTCTTTCCCAGTCAGATATTGTCTTTGTTAGCAGTGTTTTGATGGTACGGTTACATCTCTCTACCAACCCATCTGTCGGTGGGTGATAAACAGATGTGCAAATGTGTTTTACCCCTAATATGTGAAATATTTGAGTCATTAGTCGGGACATAAAAGGAGTGCCTTGATCTGTTAACAATTCTTTCGGAAAACCCAACCGAGAAAAAAACTCATGGCATGTGCCACACTTTTGGTGGTCATACTGGTAAGTTGGATGGCTTTGGGGTACGGTGTGGCATAATCTACAAGAATATACATATACCCTCTAGAAGAAGGGGTTAAAGTCCCACCAGGGCCATACCAACCCTAGTAAGGAATGCCAATAACTGGTAATGGGTAAAGGGGAGCTCTCCTAACAGGCTCCTGGGTTAATGACTTGACACTTGGGGCGTTGTGCACAGAATCTAAAAATATCTGTAAACACACCAGGCCAATAGAAGCGCCGGAGTAGATATTTCTAAGTTTTTTCTCTCCCAAAGTGTCCTCCTCCTACTTTACCATGAGCTAAATGTAATACTTGGGTGCATTATGGATTAGGTACCACTAATTGGGTCTTCTCCTGATTATTACGTTTTACAACCCTATATAGGAGATCATTCTGGGTTAGGAAACATGGACCCACCTGTCCTGTTTTCTCTGTGACTGCGGAGGCCCAAGCATGTTGCAATGCGGGATCATCTCTTTGACTAATTTGGAAAGGTGGTAGTGTCGCCAAGATAGGTTTTTCTGACGGGTTTAAAGGGAAAGAAGCAGAAGGGTTAGGCAAATGGTATAATCTTTTCTGTTCTCTTTTTTCTCTTCTGCTTAATTAGATTTTTTTTCCTTACCTAGACTAATGGGGGTCTGAGCAAACGGGGCTTCCATCAACCAGGTGTCTGTCGTAAAACTTTTATGAACACTGTCCAATAGTTTGGGAAAAATCAACATAGTCAGTACCTATAATGATCTCTTCAACCAGATGTGGTATTATCCCTACTATGAGGGTTTCTCTTTGTCCCCTCCACTCTATGTGGATTTCAGCTATTAGGTAGTGTCTCGTATTCCCATGGATACAGCATATAGAGAAGTATTCCTCTTGCCTGATTTGCTCTTTGGTTACTGATTCTGCTTTAATAACTGACTGGCTACACCCGGAGTCAACTAACACCTTAGTGGGTTTATTGTTTACTAACATCTCTTTTGTATATTGTGACACCCCTCGGGCTATACTTAGTACTCTGCCTCTGGTAATCCCTATCGCTATGGGCTCTGGTTTAGGTAATTTGTGGGGACAATTAAGAGCAATGTGTCCCCATTCTGCACAATGGTAGCATTGGGGAGATTGATTAGGTTCTCTGTCTGGTACCCGTGCAATAGGACTATCCTAGGGGCTTTTTATCGGTCATGGTCTGGAAGAGGAAATAGTAGGTTTTCCTCCCAGGGTCTGTCCTTTTGTGGGAGTTAGTCTGAAATCAGGTGCTCTGTGAAACGAACATGGCAAGTCTATAGCAGATGACGTGGTGATAGTAGGGTGCTGTTTAATCCAGTTACGAGTTTGTATGGGTAAAGCCTCTAAAAACTGTTCTAGTAATATTATCTGTATTACCTCTTCTCTATTTGTGCCGATCAGGGCCAACCACTTTAACCCTAAATCTTGTACTCTGTAGTATAGCGCCCGGGTTTTCCATGGGAATACATTTCGTCTTCCTAAATTTTAACCGATAATATTCTGTATCAAAGCCTACCCTTTCGAGAATGGCTTTCTTTATCTTTGTATAGGGTGTTGTTCCTCCTGGACTGACTGTTTGGTAAGTGGCTTCTAAGCTTCATGTTAAAACTTTTGTAATACAGATCTAGGTACACTGGGATGCAGCCTGGTGCTGGCTATAGTGTTGGTTAGCTTTTGAAGAGCTGTTTCGTGAACCAACTGGTTATTTGCAATGATCGTGGCTTGACTTTTTAAAGCATTCTGTAGCGTTTCCCTGCCATTCAGGGCTTCTCTTAGTTGTTCCTCCTATACCATCTGGAAATGTCTTTGCCCTTTGGCCAGCTGATTAATCATATCTTCTAAGGAGGGTCTTACCTCCATATTCCTTTTCTATTTATAGGGAATATCATCCCACTTCTGACAGCAATAAGTCGTGGGTATTTGACTTGTGGACCTGATCAGAGGTATTGTTTAGGACACAACTCTTTAGTTTGTAAAGACAACTGTGTTTCTTTTATTGGTTTCCATTAGTTTTTACATTAAATCCTTTCTTTCGCTGTCTTCTTCTGTATCTTCCTCTTTGTCCCTTCTTTCTCTCTTTTTGGGTGTCTTCTTCTCTAGGATTGGCTTGACTGTCTTAATCTCTCTCTTCTAGGTAGATCTCGGTTCTAAAGTACAATGTTTCCACTGAGGATGGGCGAGAGTGAACACAGAGGGATAAGAGGTAAGTATATTGTTTGAGTTCCTTATCTTTATCTTTTCTCCTGGTTTTGGGGGGGGAAGTGTGTGGGAAAGTGCCTACAGGTGCGCACACGGTGAAACAGTGTTTAACCTTGGTGCATTTTAAAAGAGTACCCTAGTGATTGTGCCATCAAACAATGTAACCAAGTCCATTTTATGGTTTGTTTTTTTCTCGTTTACTTTCACAACAAAAACAGAGTTGGTTAGGCGTATTCCCTTCATTCTACCTCCCCGTTCATTCCCTCCCCCCCCTTCCAAAAGTATAGTTGGCAGGTCCCAGTATACAGGAACGTAACTGCATTAGCCAGTACCTCCAGGGACGTGGCGGGTGGTTTCCACTTCTTTCGTTGGGTCTTTTGCTTTTTGGTCTTCTCCGGTTTCAGCAAGGCATCCTGTGCCGCCTGAACCCGCGATGTCCGGCCCTTTTGACTTTGCGCTTGTTCTTTCGTTCTCCCCCCTCTCATTCCTCTCGGCGTCTCTTCTCTCGCCCTCGATCTTTCCATCTTCCTCTGAAGACCCTTCTGCATCTCCTGCTCCGCCCCCTCCATCCTCGTCTTTTTTTTCCTTCCGGGTCATGGTGTGTTTTGTTGAACACGGGGCTCTCCGAAGTGCCCCCGGGGTACTCCCCTGTCGGCTCGACCTGTATAGAGTCATCTGTAACAGTGGTGACTCTATTACATGGGCATAACCCTAACACTAGAATGCGAATCACATCCCAAACCAATATGGAGGCATTTTCAAAGTGGTGCCCACATCAACTAGTCCACCATGGAGGTGGGACTGGCATGATGTGGGCACACCTCCTAATCTTACTAATTCCCCCCCCCCTGTCTTGCCACCAAGAAGTGGGATCAAGACATGGTTGTCATCTCCACCATCTGGAGAGACCTGGGTCGCATAAAAGATGACTGGGCCTTTGAAGCTCTCCACCATGGAATGTCCATTCTGCCCGAAAAAGGTGTTTGTAGAAAGCTAGCCAAGTGTGTTGTAAGCACCTATGTTGTTATCAACTTATACGAGGTCCAGGTATCCCCTATTAGTGAAGTGTATGCAGTGTCTAGGAAGCCAGGGCTCTCTAGAGGTAGCTGTGGATGAGCAACCAAGCCTTATATAGGAGAAATACAATACCACTATAGTCAACACAGCACTTACACACACAAAAGAACCACACAGTGTTACAAAAATAAAGGTACTTTATTATAGTAACAGAAATACCAGAATACTAAATTGACAATTCTCCAATAGGAGGTAAGTAAACACGCTATTATGTACACAGAAGTCAGTTATTAGCATAGAAAGCAATAGCAAACAGTAAAAAAAAAAAAAAAAAAAATAGTGAGGGCCCTGGGGGAGACCAAACCATATACTAGGTAAGTGTAATGTGAAAGGCAGTCCCCCACCAAGGGAATGGAATCAGTAGAAGGGAGCTGGAGGAACTAGGAACCCCAAAAGTTAAGTACCAGGGCTCCCCCCCCTTCCCCATTGACCAGGAGAGAAGAGGTAAGTACCTGGTTCTTCCCCAAACCCATAGGAGAACTTTGGAAAAGGACTGTGCAAGATCCATACAAGACGGGAAGAAACCAAAAGTGCATCCTGACAGAAGAGGACCTGCAATAGGAAGGGGTCCAAGTCCAGTTCAAGTTGGAGTGTCCGGCTGTGGCAGGACCCACTACCCACCCTTCTGTGGATGCAGGACCAGGATGACGGTGGATGAAGTAAGTCAGCAGTGCAGCACAAGAGCAGAAGAGGAGTTCCAGAAGTAATGCAAGTGGTGTCCCACTTCGGCGGTCATGATGCAGTTGGTCAGTGGTGCTGGAAAACCGCCAACAAGCCTTGACAAATGCAAGAGTCGGAGAAGAGGTGTTTTGCAAGGCTGAAGAGGACCAGCAAGACCCAGGAGACCTGACCCAAGGAAGGGAGTCCAAATCAAATCAAATCATTAATATTTATAAAGCGCGCTACTCACCCGTGCGGGTCTCAAGACGCTAGGGGAAAAAAGGGGGGGGGGGGGACTGCTGCTCGAAAAGCCAGGTCTTCAGGAGTCTCCAGAATGCGGAGTGGTCCTGGGTGGTCCCGAGGCTGGTGGGGAGGGAGTTCCAGGTCCCAAAGTGACCCTGAGCAGCTGGGAGAATCACAAGAAGAGGAGGCAGCCCCCCACAGGAGACCCTTGGGGGGCAGGTACAAGATTCGCAGTGAGGCTCACTCAGCACACATGAAGAGGAGTCCCACGACGCTGGGGCAGCGGCAGGAGACTGTACTTTGCAGGACGGAGTGCTGGGACCCAGGCTACACGGAGCCTGAAGATACCTTGGAGGAGGAACAAACAAGCTTTGGAAGATGCAAGAGTCGCAGTGCGTAGGTGTACTGTCCTCCGAGGAAAGACAAGGGTTTCCCGTCTCCTAAGTTGGACAGCTGGTAGATAGGACCATGGGGACCATTCCAGACCACCATCTGTGATGCAGTATCCAGGCAGATCAATAGGGTAGGGGATCCACATAGTTGGTGTCGTTGCAGTTGGTGCCTGCAGATGCACAGGAGGGACTTCTTCACTCCAAGGGAGATTCCTTCTTAAGTCTTGTGCAGGATGAAGACTCGTCACCCTTAGAGGATGAACAGCCAGGGAAATGTTGCAGTTGCTAGAAGGAGTTGGAGAAACAATGTTGCAAAGCGGAATCATTGCCGGAGTTGCAGATTGTCGGTTCCTGGAGGGTCTAGTTGCAATCCTGGTGGCCAGAAGATGAAGTAAACGATGTAGAGGGGTCCTTCTGGAATCTTGCACATCGAATCTGAGGACCCTGCTGAGAGGGAGACCCTAAATAGCCCAAGAAGGAGAACTGGTCACCGAGCAGGGTGACCACCTATCAGGAGGGGGTTGTGACGTCACCTGCCTGACCTGGCCACCCAGATGCTCCCAAGGGACTCTGCCCACCTTGGATTCAAGATGGCAGAATGAAGTGGCCACCTGGGGAGCTCTGGGCACCTACCCTGGGGTGGTGATGGACAGGGGAGTAGTCACTTCCATTTCCATTGCGCAGTTTCGTGCCAGAGCAGAGATTAGGGGTCGCTGGACTGGTGCAAACTGGTTTACGCAAGGAGGGCACCAAATATGCCCTTCAAAGCATACCAGTGGCTTGGGGATGCTACCTCTCCTAAACCATGTAAGATCTATATCCAAGTGAAAGGGTGTTACATCCTTCTCCCACAGGAAATCCTTTGTTCTGCCTTCCTCTGCCTGAGCTCGTCAAGCAGCAGGAGTGCAGAACCCTGTCTGAGGGGTGAAAGTAGCACGGGCTTCCCGGAAAACCCCAGAAGACTAGTAGGAGCAATGCTGAGGGTCCTCTAAGGAGCCCCCAGAGTGCATGGAATCATACAACCAATACTTGCACAGTATTGAGGTATGATTCCAAAAAGTTTGATACAAAACATGCCCAGGTTCGGAGTTACCATTATGTAGCTGGATACAGGTAGGGAGGGACCTGTGTCCAGTACATGGGTAAAATGGCTTCCCCGCACTTACGAAGTCCAGTGTAATAGAGCTGGAGTTTGTAGGGGCATCACTGCTCATGCAGAGGTGCCCTAACACACAGGTACCTGCACCCTGCCCTCTGGGCTAGGAGGACCAGCCATAGGGGTGACTTACAGTGACCTGGTGCAGTGACATGTAGTGAAAGGGTAGTAAAAGAGTGCATGCACCTTTTCACACAAGTTGCAAACGTAGGCCTGCAGACACAGTTTGCATGGACTCCCATGGGTGACACAATACATGCTGCAGCACATGGGGAACACCTGGTGCCCCAATGCCCTGGATACCTAAGTACCATAAACTAGGGACTTATATGGGGGCACTAGTATCCCAATTGTAGAGTGTGCTAAGTCCTAAGCATCAACATTTAGAGGGAGAGAGTCACTGGGGTCCTGGTTAGCAGGATCCTAGTGAAAACAGTCCAAAGACACTGACAGCATGCAAAAAATTGGCGTAACCATGTCAAAAAGAGGGTACATTCCTACAGTGATAGCGCCTACACCCAGAGCAGGCTTTGTTCCTGGCCTCGAGGAGCGCTGGCTGTCAGCTCATGAGGACAGAAATCTGTCTAGTATGGCTGTGCTGTTTCAGATCAGTCAATCAACACACTGGAAGTCGATTAGGTGTTCAGGGGGCACCTCCAGGGTGCCCTCTGGGTGCATGTATTAATAAATCCATCACTGGAATCAGTGAGCGTTTATTAATATGAGATGTTGAATACCAAACATTCCTAGTTTCAGTGAAGCCATCATGTAGTTGGGAAAGTCGTATTGACCAGTGTCCAGCACATGTATTTCAAATGGCTTCCCTGTCCACTTACCATGTCTAAGAATCAATAAAGACATAGCAGGGTGATGTAATGGACACTGCCTTAGGGCGGGAAGGCCTTCTCCAGGGTGACTTACAAATATCCAGTGGTACCTGACACACAGGGAAGTGTGACAAGTTGTGTTTCTGCTTTTGTCTGCACCAAGACAGGCAGCCTGCAATGGCAGCACTGTGTGCGTTTGGTGAGGGGTCCCTTAAGGTGGCACAATCTATGCTGCAGCCCTTGGGGACCTTTTTTAGTACCCCAGGTCGTAGGTATCAGGGGTACCATTTACTAGGGACTTACAGAAGGTGCTAAAGGTTTTGCCAATTGAGGAAAACAACTGTACAATTTTGGGAAAGAGATCGGACACAGAGTCTGGTTAGCAGGAACCCAGTGCACCTTCTGTCGAAATCACATCAGATGGGGGCGTGGCCGGGCCACGAAGAAAGATAGCCGCCTAAGCAGTGAGCTCCGGGCCGCGGCGATCCCAGGGAGGCGGCGGGGGCACGGAGACTGCCAGAACGACCATCTTACCTGGCGTCGGCCCCTTTTGCAGTCGTCGAGCTCCTGATTTGAGCTGAGATGGCTCGCCGTTGCAAGCCTGCAGACCCACGGCGCGCCTCGGTGGAGGACGCCTGCCTGAGAGGCGGAGTCGCGTTGCTCTGACCCCGAGGTTTGACGCGGAGGGCCTCGGAGACCCTCCCGGTGATCCGGATCCCCGGCCCTCGGCGAAGGGGCTCGCTGGAGCACCGGGGGACCCGCAGTGTGCATCGGAGACGGATACCCTGCTGTGGGGGTGGAGCCGCGCCCTCGGAATCCGAGTCGGAGCGGCCTCGTCGACGTAGCAGCAATCAGCTCCCCAGGTACAGCACTCTGTTCCCCAGCACTAGCGGGAGACGGCGTGCCACCCTGCCAGCACCCCTACACCGGACCATCGCCCTCCCCCCCCCCTCCTCCCTCTGTAAGAGACAAAGGCAAAGAACAGGAGGAGAAAGGGGAGGGGGGAGAATGGAAGGAAAGAGGGAGAGGAGAATGAAAGAGGAATGAGGGAGGTATAAAGGGCAGCCAGCATCCGGGGAGAGACATCTCCCTCTCCACAAGACAGGACAAGTGGGAAGAAGACAAGGAAGGGGGGGTGGGGGGGGGGAGGAGAAGAGAGAAACAAAAAATAAATAACAATAAAATAAACAAATAATAAAGGGGAAAAAAAAGAGAAGACAAAAAAAAAAAACGAAGGGAAGAAGATTCCAGTAAGAACAACGAGGCATGCTCCACTACCACCTACTCCTCACCCCCCCCCCCCCAAAAGGACACCCAGACACTGGAGCAGGGAAAAACACCCCTGCCGTAGCCCACAGGTATCAGTGGGACCCCAGCGACAACAGGAAAGGTGTCCAGGAACACATGCGGTCAGCCACGACGGACTGTTGTCAAAACAACATGAAGAAAGACTTGCCTACCCCCCCTCAATACCCCCCGCAACTCACCTTAATTGGAGGAGTGCCCTACAATGACATCCTCCAACGACGGCAAGTAGTGGACACAGCTTCATCAACGCTCTGGACTACAACAGGCCCCACACCTGTTTTATCACTTCGGTGTCCTCATCGCTATAACCTCCCTGCCTGACGACAACGGTAGATTGCCACACTCCACAGCAGCCACTGGGTCGGTACAAATAAAAGTAGGAAAAGTAAAGAGGAGGAAAGAAAACAGACGGAAAACAGATAACAAAAAAGGAGACGGAACAGAGACAAGAATCAGCTGATTTGTAAACCTCTACCCCCATCGGACCCTGAAGAAGGCCTGGGATCCAGCTGGGTAGCCCCCGCAGACTGACAAGGCGATGCCCAGTAGCAAGCCGAACCATAAACCCGCTAACAAGCCGGCGCAACAACTACTATTCTCGGAAGCGCTCCACCATAAACGCCCAACTCCCATAACGACAGGCCCTCAAGCATCACCACCCCCAACCGAGCCCATCACGATGTCTGACAAGGAACAGTCCACAGCCATGGAACGGATATGACAGGAGATCACCGGTGTCAGCCGTCTAATAGAGGGAATGGACGCTTCTATAATCTCATGGACGCTAGAGACCAAATCCATGCGATCAGACACTGCAGGCTTCCAATCCAGGGTGACAGGACTGGAACAACGCATGAGATCACTGGAAACGCAGGTAGCCGCTTCCCAGGACAGAGACCAGGATCTCCTCTACCTCAGGAGTAAACTAACGGATATGGAGGACAGAAGTCGAAAAGACAACATCCGCCTACTTGGGATCCCGGAAAACGAAGAAGGCACAGATATGCAGGCCTTTCTGGGCTCTACCCTTCCTAAACTGACCTCACTGGAATTCGACCCGCCGTTGGAATTCCAACGGGCGCACAGAGTAGGCCTGAAACGCTCCGACAAATCCTCAAGGACTCGACCAATTGTCGCAAGTCTACTACACCACAATCAAACCCGTCAAATACTCCAAGTGGCGCGTAGCCACGGACCTTTCCGGATAGACCTGCATGACATCCGAATAACTCCAGACTATTCCAAAGAGACCAACGAAAGCAGAAAGGCCTTTCTAGCTCTAGGACCCCGACTTCGTCAACTGGAGATGAAATATGGCCTTTTGGACCCCGCAAGAATGTGGGTCACCAAAAACGGAGTATCCAAGGATTCTTACAACTCTGAAGAATTGAGACTTTTCCTTGATTCTTTCCAACATCAGCCCATGGAATCTACCAGCGCAAGCCGCCCGCAAGATACTTCAGGGGATGACGAGGGTAACGGAACCTCCCCCCCAGGAATGGAGAAAGCAAGTACACCCTATATGACGCTGACACCTGTCAAAGGGGCAGGGAAATGGAAAGACTAGCTAAATCGCACGATGATAGGGATCAGGTTCTACACGCCGTGGCAGTCCACACCCAGCTATCGGAAAGAGACAAATCCCGCTCCCCTTTAAAACGACTGTACCCCCCTGAGATCGCGACTTGATACAGTGCATGTGTGAGACAATTGCAAGAACACTGAAGCGCACCCGCCGACAACCCCATGGACGGATGAGTACATATTCCGATCTTACATCTGTGTCTTTTTCATAGCTGTTTATAGTTGTTGTTGTCATTATTAATAGGCGGTTAATGTACCTATGTCCTCCACAAAGTAATATTAGGTCTTATAATGTGACAATACAATGTAAACTGCTTCTAGCATAAGACAGGGTACACACATTAGTGCCCAGACTAGACCTCACTGACTCCCACAGGCTACATAAGAGTCAGGGCCTAGCTTTGTACTGGCGTTACCAAACACCTATTAAACAAACTGATATTCCTCCACTGCGCTGCAGAATATCCTGCAGCAGCAAAAAATAAATAAATAAATACACCATAAGCTAAACCTGACCTAACACGAAATCCATACGGTTAACACTTATGCCAGAACCAGTTAACCCCCATCACTCACCCAGGGGCCAAAATTAAATTAAACTAAACTTTCCTCCGCGATACAAAACCTAACGCACGACAATATGGCAGCATGGTACAAAACCCGGCCAGAGGGGATATCACGTTATAGAGACATCCTGTTATACATTACAATTACATTATACAAGGCCGGAAACATAGAATAAAAGACAACACATGTAGGCGCACCTTAAAGCCTCCCTCCGGTGCAACATTGTCTTATCATATGCGACTGTAACCGACCCCATGGACGGATAGACAAACAATTATCCGGACCGAACATTTGCGCTTCCCTCATAACTGTCGAAATTTTTTCCAACAGCTGACTAACATATGTGTGCCCTCTATAATGCACTGCTGCAAACCGTGGTATTATAATATAGATTATCAATAGCTTATACTGGGCACACGTACTCGTATCCAGACTAGCTACCGTGACATCTGCAACCCCCACATGGGACAGGGATTTGCCCGACCACGACTGTACCACATGTCTAGCTAACAAACTGGCAACCCCTGAATGTACTTTACTTTATAGTATTATGATGTAATAATACAATACAAGGTATATACAGCGCAGTAAGAAACTTACACCGCCTACACATAGACCAGGACTCGCCAGCTATCATTACTTGCTCTACGATAAGTCTTATGACATACAGTCTAACAGATGATATGTGATAGCATGAAAAGGAATTATGATATATTATGTTATCAGAATTAACAGGTTACAGTGATATTGTGTTATGTGCTACAGTGACACTATATCAGTATGGAAGTATTCAAGATGTTCTATGCCTGTACCTCTCCAAACCTTCACCCGACCCAGTACTACAATGTCCTATATCCCCCCTCCCCAAACTTCCCTTCCTCCCTCTCCCTCCACCTCCCCCACCACTCCCATAACATACCCCCCACCCCCTGCAACATTAACCCTTTCCCTTTCCTTCCCTACCAAATCACCCCTACAACGCAGGATTCTACATGAGAGCACTACCCAAACACGGCGGCTGTCCTCTATCCCAAAACTGTGAGCACCGAGACATCGCACTAGTTACCATCCGTCACTGGAGAGACCCCCTCCCATATACAACCTCCCCCCTTACCACCGTCATACTAATATGACGCTAACCCTCCAGTAGAACAACGATACTCTGTGGACCAAGCCCCCCCACTGTCCACATGTTGCCACCCCTCCCTCCACTCCCATTCCCATCCAGGATAACAAACCCCGATCATCATTATCATCATGGTCAATGCCCCCCCTCAAGTTTTCCCTTTACAACGCACTCAGCCCTCTCCTCCCCCCCGGAACTCGTGCAATCTTTTGTCATAAACCAATATCGGCTGCCTTCTGTTCCCCCCTTCGTCTCCCCGGCAGAGATCGCCCCAACGGCACGGAAGTTCCGAAAGGAATCTGACCCGCCGTTTACAGATCTATCCTCACGGGACGTCGGACCCCTAGCCTTTCCCTCTCCCTCCCTTCTTCTTCTTCTTCTTCTCCTCTCGGCATTTTCTTTTTCTTACTTCATTCCATATATCAACGTTAATACCCCTTCTTTTCTCCCCTGCACTGCTCCTTGGCCCCCCTCTCCTTCTCTCTTCCCTCCCTCTTTTCTTTCTCTCACCTACCCTTCTTCGTCCCCGCCCCCCCTTCTTCTCTAGTGGCCCCCCCTTCTTCTCTAGTGGGAACACCCGGTCCCCACATTCATTCCATATATCAACGTTAATACCCCTTTCTTTTCTCCCCTGCACTGCTCCTTGGCCCCCATCTCTCTTTCCTCCCTCTTTTCTTTCTCTCACCTACCCTTCTTCGTCCCCGCCCCCCCCTTCTTCTCTAGTGGGAACACCCGGTCCCCACCAGCTGCCCCTCCCTCCTCCAAGCCATTGCACTATAACAAGCAGAACCTCCACCCCAACAGCTGAAGTAGCCCCACCCTCCATTATCACCGTCCTCGGGACCGCCAAGACCTCACCCTACCGCTTAGAATGCCAGGGAACGCCCCTCATACGACACATCCACTACGAATCCTTTCCTGGAACGTACACGGCATGACGAGCTATATTAAATGGAAAAAGATATTGTCCTATCTCCAATCTAAAAGAGCGGGCATTGCCCTGATCCAAGAAACCCACCTTGATAACCTGGAGTCCAGTAAACTTAAACGGGACTGGGTAGGAAAGGTTGCCTTTAGCGGTTGCCCAACAGACCAGGTGACCGGGAGTTGTACGCCTCGCAAATGCAGAGTAGCGATACTAATGCGCAAGTCCCTCCCGATTACCATCATTAAAACCTGGAACAATGCGGAGGGAAGATATATATTTGCTAAATTAAAACTAGGAAACATCTTCCTATGTGTGGGCTCCGTTTACGCACCAACCGGCACAAAGCGTCCCTTTTTCCTGCAACTAAATCGTCTTCTGACTGAAATCGGAACCACCTGTTGGATAATCGGGGGAGACTAGAACCTCGCCCGAGATGCCATTTTGGACAGGACAGGCCCCACTGATGCAGGCAATAATCACAACAGGGCATTACTGACGGACCTAACCACGGATGCAGGCTTAGTTGACTGTTGGAGAATAACACACCCAAAAGATAAGGAATATACTTTTCTATCATCTGTCCACGGTACCCAATCACGCCTGGATTATTTCTTTGTATCACACACCATAATCCCCCAAATGCAAGACACCAGTATCCTAGATAGCAGACTTTCAGACCATTCCCCGATACTACTCCTGATCCAAGTAGGTTTAGCCTCCCCCAGTCGCAAACCATGGCACTTTGCTATACATAGATACCGCTCTCCCCAAGGGAAAGAACAACTTAAGGCCCATATATCCACATATATGGCCGAAAATATGGGTACTGTGGCTTCCAAACGGGTTCTATGGGCAGCGGCAAAGGCGACCCTGAGAGCGAACATGATGCATGACGCCGCATTAGCCAATAGAGACAGAGAGGCCCGCCAACGCACGATCCAGAATCTCAACAAACAATACACCGCCCACCCGCCCGCTGCGCCGCTCCCTCGAACAGGCCCGTATGGCACATAACGAGCTCTATACATCACAGGCGGAATACGCGTTGCAAAGACTACGCTGTCGACACTATGAACAAGGTAAGAAGGCAGGACGCCTTCTAGCGGCACAGCTTCGACAGAGAGAGGCTGCCTCTGCTATCCCGGCCATAACGTCCTCTTCAGGAGCGGTATTGACCCGCCCGCAAGATATTGTGAACAAATTTGCCACATATTACCAACATCTCTATATTCCTGAAATAGCGACTAACCATGTACAGACGGAGGCATTCCTTACCGTGGCCAATCTACCTTGTCTGTCGGAGGTGGGCCAAGCTCTTCTAGAGGGCGATATAAGCAGGGAAGAAATAACGCAAGTTATCGCAAACCTCCCTTAACATAAATCTCCGGGAGAGGACGAATTCCCTGCGGAATTTTATAGATGGGCTGGGGAAGAGGCAATCACTGCAGTACACGAGGCACTTACGAAAGCATGTCAGGAAGGCTCTTTGGGCGCTCTGTCCAACAGGGCTACGATTATCGTTCTACCTAAGCCAGGGAGGGACCCCCTTACTCTGTGGCAGTTTTCGCCCCATCTCCCTCCTGAACGGAGATGTCAAACTCCTAGCCAGCGTCCAAGCAGCACGTCTACGTAAAGTGATACCGTCCTTGATTCATAATACGCAGGTGGGATTTGTGCCGGATCGCACCTCCAGAAATCACATGCGCACCCTCTGTCATACCTTACTGGAATCATTACAACTACCAGAGGAAGCCCTGGCTCTATCTCTAGATGCGGAGAAAGCATTTGACCGTATCGAATGGCCCTATCTGTTCACCACCATGAAGCACTTCGACCTCGGAGAACAATTTATCTCCAATGTCTGATTACTGTATGACCATCCCACGGAACAAGTTAACTGCGGGGGGCTTTCTATCAGACCCATTCCCCATTGGAAGAGGCACCAGACAGGGTTGCCCCCTGTCACCGCTCCTATTCCTGCTAGCAATGGAACCTCTGGCAGCTACTATACGGAACTCCCAACAGATAAAAGGTATCCCTCTAACAGGGGGTTACTCCAAAATCTTTCTCTACGCAGATGACATCCTACTAACCTTGTCCGACCTCGAAAACTCCCTGCCATCGCTACTCTATATCATAGAGGGCTTCGCGCCCTTATCCGGATATCGGGTAAACTGGGATAAGAGCGAAGCGCTGCTCCTATCCCGCGTAACGACGAGAGCTGCAATCCACGGCCTCCCATTCAAATGGATCCTGACTCGCCTTAAATATCTAGGAACGTATATCAACCGAGGCCTGTAACACATGGTCAGGGATGACCTCGACCCTCTTATATCCCGAATGAAACAGGACTTCGCCAAGTGGTCACTACTGGGCCTATCCATGTGGGGCAGGACGCAGGCGGTTAGGATGGTTACCCTCCCGCGCTTCACATACATACTAGGCATGCTCCCTCTACAGGAGCCTCTCTCCTCGCTCCGAATGATCAATGCATCAATAAGGACCTTTGTCTGGGGCTCCACACACTCAAGGCTGAAACCTGCAACAATATTGGCACGACGACCCTATGGAGGCTTAGGCCTACCCTCAGTAGAACAACACGCACTAGCCTTACAATTATCACAGCTAGCTTACACATTCCCAGACACCCCGGATCCATCACAATGGGTAGCCACGGAGAAACTCCTAAGGGGTCAGCATCCAGAGATAGGAGGGATATACACGGATTACCCCCACTTGTCTAACCCCATCCTTATGGCCACAAACACAGCCTGGCGCAGAGCTCACCGCTTACTTGGCACACACCCTTTCTTGCACACCCAGGCCCCTATAGCAGGGAATAAAAGCATAAAAATAAGAGGAAACCTCCTTAGATGGCCCCAATGGAACAACGCTGGTATCCACAACATATCCCAAATCACAGAAGGTGATCGCTTCCGAACCTTTGCCTCCCTCCAGGAAGAGTTCGGCATACACAATAACCAAGAGTGGCGATACATGCAGCTTAAGCATTGCATGCGCAGTGCCCTAGGAACCCCCCGTGGACGCTCAAAGCCTCACCCATTGTCACTTACCTACAGAAGTGGGGCCGACACAGAGGCGTTATGGCTGGTCTATACGCAGAGCTAACAAACCATCTTTACTCACAGTCCCTTCTCGAACGACTGTGCTTAAAGTGGCAGGATCGACTCGAAATCACCTACACTGAAGAGGAATGGCCGGACATAATAGAAGCCCTTGACAGGGGTGTCCGCGAAGCCCGCCTGAAATTCTGTCCATTTAAAGTCCTCCAAGAATGGCATTGGACCCCCATAAAACTCTTTATGCAGGCTTGATGCCACATGCAAAGTGTTGGCGATGTGCAGACCTCCATTGTGACCTACTCCACATTCTATGTCATTGCCCGACGATACAACCCCTATGGGAAGCTGTGCGCCACACTGACGGATTCTATACAGATACCAAACCCGACCCCGCCATCACTTATTCTTTTACACAATATGCGCCCGCACCCCTCCCTATCACGACCCCGTAAACGGTTACTCCATACGGCAATCGCCACAGCCAAAATCTGCATACTCCGACACTGGAGGTCCAGTATTGCCCCAACACTAACAGAATGGATGACAGCCATGTTTCAAACCGCCACCTACGAGCGAGTAGTTTACAACTTACAGGATCAAACGGCACTATTCACGGAAGTCTGGAGCCCCTTCATGACAAGACCATGAGGTAGCTGGTGGACGGTCAGGGGACGGCTGTCGTTACCCCCCCTCCTCCCCTCCCATCCTTTCACTTCCCCCCTCTGTCTCCCTCTCCCTTTCTTTCTTTCTTTCCCTTTCCCTTCACCCCCTAGGCTATCCACCTTGGTAAATGTCATAGACCCCGGACCGTTTAAACATATATTAATGACTCCCTCCCTCCCGTCCTACTCGATCAGTGTCTGACCACCTAATTCACATAAGAAGGACCCGCCCCCTAAAAACATTCTAACCTATATATCTCCACGGATATTCCCCTGACCGTTCCCTTCCCAGCGCTATCCTTCACCAAGCACTGGAATCTCTTGCTCATATTATAACTATTTAGGCACACACACCATACTACTTAATCGTACACGACAACCCACACCAGACAGGGAATAATCGGACCACTCACTCACCAGCCTCGACATTCTGACCCCAAGACCTCCCACCCCTCCATTTACCTCTCCCAACCTCCCTCTTCCCCTTTTGCCCACACTATCTCCCTCTCTCCTTCCCCTCCCCATGACTAATCTTTTCTTCTGTTCTCTATTCTCTCTTTCAATCCCTCCCCCAATTATTCACCCATAACCCTATAACCTATTATTAAGAATATTTGTTAGATTGCATAGGTCTATATATTTACTGTGAAACTATCTGTTGTAAAGTACTGCTCTGAAGATATATTTCTATATACTCTGTATCACCCTATATTCCTTAATAAACAATTAAAAAAAATACCAGGCAAAAAGTGGGGGCTAACCATGACAAAAAGGGTGCTGTCCTACAACAGTGAACTGAAAGTGCTCGTGGACTACCCTGAACCGCAAGTAACGTTTGTGGGCAGGCAGGATAGGTATATGGAAATATGTGTCCTGCAAGTCTAATGCTATCATCCAGTCTCCTTGGTCTAGGGCAGACAAGATCTGAGTCAAAGTGAGCATCCTGAATGTCTCCTTTTTGAGGAGGAGGTTTAGGGTTCAGAAGTCTAAGACAGGCTAAAGCCCCTTGTTCTTTTTGGGTATCAGAAACCAGTGAGAATAGCAACCAACGCCAAATTCCGATATCCGACCCCTCTCTATGATCCCCTTGGCCAAGAGAGCCATGACTTCCTTGAGAAGCAACAAAAGATGATCCTCAGTCAGCCGATCGTTTGTTGGAAGTAGAGGCAGAGGGAAGGATTCCAAGGGGAGGGAGAAGTCCCGCTGAATAATCTATAAGACCAACTTGTCTGATGTAATAGACAGCCAGCGATGGAAAAAACGGCGGATTCTACCACCAACTAGACACCCATGATCTTTTAAGGTCAGATTAGGAGGGCTTGGAGGCTGCAGCTGCCAGGAGATTGGTTGTTGTGTCTGACCTCTGACTATTTGACCGGAGGGATCGGAATGCACCGCACCGACACAAAGTTTGGGGAGTTGCGCAGGATAGTGGCTGACATCAGACTGGCGCAGTGGCACGTCCCTTCCTTATCCACGAAAGAGGTGAAAGGCAGACTGGAGATGGGTGGTCACAGAGAGGTCCAAGGAAGTGGCCGTAGCAGGCAAGCCCTTAAAGCAAACCAGCACAAAGTCTGCCTTCTCTCCAAAGAGATGAGCACCACTGAAGAACATGTGCATAAGGTCTGCCTGGACATCCTCCGAAAAGCCAGATATCCTCAGCCAGGCTTGATGTCAAAGAGCCAATGCAGAACAAACCACTCAGTCCAGTGAGTCGATTGCAAACAAACCATACCTGATGGTGCGTCTCTCACATCCTTGATTGCTTGGGAGAGAATGGCACGGACCTCCTCCCAGACATGTGACAGCACTTGAGCAACCGTGTCCTACTTTGTGTGGGTGTAGCGGCCCGAGAAGCATGCAGTGTTCACGGAACTGAATGCTAGGCTGGTGGAAGAAACATTTTCTTGCCTAAGGTATCCAGCCTCTTGGAATCCCTGTCTGGTGGAGTGGCAGGAAATGCACCATAAGAAGTGCAAGCCTGGACCACCAAGCCTTACGGGGTGGGGTGTTGGGTGAGGAAAGATGGGTTTCTTGGGGTGGGGTAATGGGCAACTGCCATGTTCAAAGGAGCTCCTGTGGACCAGGTTCACAGCAGGACATCTGTAAGTGATTTGTTAAAGGGGAGCAGAGGCTCAGAAGAGGAAGCTCCGGGCTGAAGCACTTCCGTCAAAATGTTAGTTTTGACTGGCACTGAGGGTAGTTCGAGGACCTCCGCTGCCCTCTTCACTACCACTTCATAAGATGCTCCCTCCTCCGTAGCCAAGGTTGAGGGAGAAAGTAAGCTAGTATCTGGAGAGGTATCCAGTCCACTGGCATCTCCCAGTTCCTCACAGGAGTCCACTGAGTCTTGTCCTTCCAACCCTTTAAAGAGTCCAATGACCCCTCCCATTCTTCCCCTGTGTCTAGCCCTTCAGGATAGGGCTCAGGCCACAACCTAGAACCCAGGAGTCTTGTTGGCGCCAGGATCATCATCAAGCGACATCTTTCCAACTCAGAGTCATCTTCCATCAGAATGGGGCTGGCGGCGCTGGAAGCATGGGCATCGGGGAAGATTGTGATGGCACGACCTGCATCTGTCCGGATTGAAAACTGGATCCATACGGGGCCATCGGAGTCAAGGCTGCAGCTGTCAGCGGGGAACCTAATTAGGCCCCTTCCAACACTGTGGGGCCCAAAGTCATTCGGGAGGGGTCGGCCCGCTCAAATACACAGCACATGGCTTGTAAAACTCCTTCATCTGAGCGGGGGTCACTTTGGCTCCTGGAAATGCAGGGAGACATGAAGTTGATACAGGCAACAGCTCCACAGACCACTGCCAGGAACACAGATGTTCCTTACTCATCACGTCAGCCAACCGACGAGAAGTCGAAGCACGCTTTGACTTCTTGTGCCTCTTCCCAGAGTGTCCAGAAGATTTTGAGTGGCATGAAGAGGACTTGGGGCTCCTGGAGTGGTCCCGCAACCTTCCCCTAGATCAGGACTGAACCCTTCAAAGAGTTGCGCGATGCAGTGTTGCCTCCCTGGCTGCTATGAGCTTCAGGGACTGCTCCGTCAAAGCCTTTGGTGCCATGGTCCGGCAGTCCAAAAACAACTTGGAATCGTGGTTGCACTCAAGACACCATGAGCAGACCAAATGGGGGTCTGTAACCTTTGTGGCGGTGTGACAGGCACCACAAAGCTTAAATCTTATCTTCCTCGAAGATGTCCTCAACACACCTAAAAAAGACTTCAACAAAACGTCAAAACAATTCTGTCAAAAGCCAATAGAGGGGTATCTCTTATCTAGATCAGCACTAATTGACAAGGAAGGAAAGAAAAGAACGGACCTCCGCGTGCATAGGTGGCACCTATTTAGGTGACCGCGACGTCAAGTCCAGCGCATATGATGCCACGTGGAACCGAACAAAGACATCTATTGGCACGCAGGGGTACTGTTCACAAAAAATCTTCTGGATCCAGTCTGATGCCTGGGAAATTCAAAGGTAAGGAATATGTGGCTAAAAGTCTCTATAAGATCTCACAATTAAATGTGCAAAGCTTTGGGTCAGGCTCTCCTCATATCTTTAATGCTGACTACATATTAGAACACTGTAGTTGGACCATGGGTAAACTGGAACAGCAGTCAAGGCCTAGCTTAAAATAGTTAAGGCTGAGACTAGGTACAGTATAATACTATTGTAATAAACAAAGAATGTTCATACATTGTTTAACGCTTTATTAGTCCTTATAGTATACTGTTCCGGTTGCCACTGTGTAGTTATATTTGAGTCAGAGTTACTATAAGAAGGGCATTTGTTTGTTTTGCTAATACATTTGACCAATCTTCACAAAAACTACCAAAAAATTCATCCATCTCAGCTCTTTCTTGAAAAGCTTTGCGGTGATCTGTGAGGGGGAGGAGTAAAAAAAAGGGTGTGGGGAGTCCCAAAACGCCCCCCCACCATGGGCTTTCCAGGGGAAAAATCAGCAAAGGATACAGAGAAAACAGGTGTAGAAAAGTAGCATCTTTCTGCCATAGTTACTGTAGGAGGCTGGTCTGGTGTGTGGTGGGTACCTATGGTATTTACACCTTATACCAGGTCCAGGTAACCCTTATTAGTGTAGTGTAGGCAGTGTCTAGAAGCTAGGCTCTCTACAGGTAGCTGTGGATGAGCAGCCAAGGCTTATCTAGGAGACATGCAAAGTTCATGCAATACCATTGTAGTCACACACAGTACTTACACACATGAAAGAAAACACTGTGTTACAAAAATAAAGGTACTTTAGTTTGGTGACACAAATACCAAAAATACCATAGAGCCTATACTCCCTTAGGAGGTAAGCAATACACAAGTATGCAGAAATAGGCATAAAAACAGTTAGAAAACAATGTAATATAGTGAAAATCACAAAAGGGACTAATGGCCCTAAGTGGAGCACAAACCATATACAAAAAAAATGGAATGCGAGAACCGGTCCCCCACCTAGGGGAGCTGGGAGTGCTACGAAAGCACAAAGGTGAGTAACACAACACCCCCCGGCGACCGGGAAAGCAGGAGTAAATCACTGTAAATTACCCAGAACACCCACTGAGAAGATAAGAAGAATACAAAACCCAGAAGCGACTGCAAGACACCAACAGTGGACTCCTGGATAAGAAGACCTGTGGAAGAAGGGGACAAGTCAAACAAGCACAGCAGAGTCCAGGAAGGGCAGGAGCCCCTACCCACCAGACTGAAGGTGCAAGAGATGAGTTGACGGTGATGAAGGAGAGTCAGCACTGCACCCTAGAAGATGGAGTTGAGATCCTGGAGGATGCAGGTGATGTCCAACGCCAGTAGGAAGATTGCAGTCAGGCTTGCATTTTCGGATTCCACCAACAAGCCTTGGCACACTCAAAACCCGCGGTTCAAGGAAAGTTGTGCTGCTGGGTACCAGGTGAACTCGACCCAGGAGGTGAGTCAGAGGGGGCCCTTAGCCACAAAGAGAGCCCATAGAAGCACAAGCAGCACCCTCAGGAGTCCCACAGAACGGGGACACAGAAGTCAAAGAAGGAGCCCACGCAGCACTATGAAAAGGAGTGCCACGCCGCAGGATGGAGTGCTGGGGCTGGAGTTTCAAGATGCCTGAAGATCCCTAGGAGAGGTTGTCAGCAAGCGTTGGCAGCTGCCAATGACAAGGTGCACTGGGTATGCCCTGCGTGGAAAGGCAAGGGCTTACCTCCACCCAAGTTGGAAAGCTGGAAGAGAGGACCATCGGGACCACTTCAGTCCACCACCCGTTTTGCAGGATCCACTCGGCTCAGCAGGAGAGCGGAAACACGCAGCCAATCATCATTGCAGTTGGTGACTGCAGATGCACAGGAGTGACTCTTTCACTCCAAGGGAGATTCCTTCTTCTTTCTTGTGCAGGCTCAAGATGGGCTGTCCTCAGAGGAAGCAGGACCGGGGAAATGTTGCAGTTGCTGGAAGGAGCCGTGGCTACAATGTTGCAGGCAGTCTTGTTTCTTTGTTGCAGCTTGTCGGGTCCTGGAGTGTCCAGATGCAGTTTCTTCGGTCAAAAGTCGAAGTGGAGGTTGAGGATGAATCCTGCTGGAGTCTTGCAGGAGTCTTGCAGGCCGAATCTGAGGAACCACCCAAAAGAGAGACCCTAATTAGCCCTAGAAGGGGGATTGGTCACCTAGTTGGGTGACCAACTATCAGGAGGGGCTCTGACATCACCTGACTGCACTGGCCACTCAGATGCTCGCAGAGTTCCCTGCCAACATTGAATCCAAGGTGGTAAAACCCAGGGACCCTCTGGAGGAGCTCTGAGCACCAACCCCAGGGGTGGTGATGGACAGGGGAGTGATCACTCCCCTTTCCTTTGTCCAGTTTCAAGCTAGAGCAGGGATTTGGGGTTGCAAGGAGGGCACAAAATGTGCCCTTCAAAGCATTACCAGTGGCTTGGGAAGGCTACCACTTCCAAGCCTGTAACACCTATTTCCAAAGGGAGAGGGTGTAACCAAAGGAAATTCTTCCTTCCTGGGCTTTTGCTGCTCAAACAACAGGAGGGTGGCAGCAGCAGCTGCCTGGAAAACCTAGACAGGCTGTAATGGCAATACTGGGGGTCCTCCAAGGAGCCCCCAGAGTGCATGGAATCATAAAACTAATGCTTGCAAAAGCACTGGGGTATGCTTCCAACATGTTTGATACCAAACCTGCCTATGTCCGGAGTTACCATTATGTAGCTAGACATAGGTATTGGCCTATGTCCAGTACACGTGTAAAAGTGGCGTCCCCGCACTCACAAAGTCCGGGAAAATGGGCCTAGAGGATGTGGGGGTGACTCTGCTAGTGCAGAGGTACCCTCACACACAGTTACTTTCCACCCTGTTCTCTGGGCTAGATGGCCTGCCGTAGGGTTGACTTATAAGTGACCTGGTGCAATGAAAACTGGCAGTGAAAGGGTGCTTGCACCTTTTCACACAGGCTGCAATGGCAGTCCTGCAGAACCCTTTGCTTGGGCTCCCTATGGGTGGCAAAATACATGCTGCAGCCCAGAGGGATCTCCTGGAACCCCAATGCCCTGAGTAACAAGGTACCATATACTAGGTGTAAGGAAATGCCTCCTTGGCATGGTTACCCCCTGACTTCTTGCCTTTGCTGATGCCAAGTTATGATTTGAAAGTGTGCTGAGGCCTGCTAATCAGGCCCCAGCACCAGTGTTCTTTCCCTAACCTGTACTTTTGTTTCCACAATTGGCACACCCTGGCATCCAGGCAAGTCCCTTGTAACTGGTACCCCTGGTACCAAGGGCCCTGATGCCAGGGAAGGTCTCTAAGGGCTGCAGCATGTCTTATGCCACCCTGGGGACCCCTCACTCAGCACAGACACACTGCTTGCCAGCTTGTGTGTGCTAATGGGGACAAAAAGACTAAGTCGACATGGCACTCCCCTCAGGGTGCCATGCCAACCTCACACTGCCTATAGGTATAGGTCAGTCACCCCTCTAGCAGGCCTTACAGCCCTAAGGCAGGGTGCACTATACCCTAGGTGAGGGCATAAGTGCATGAGCACTATGCCCCTACAGTGTCTAAGCAAAACCTTAGACATTGTAAGTGCAGGGTAGCGATAAGAGTATATGGTCTGGGAGTTTGTCATACACGAACTCCACAGCACCATAATGGCTACACTGAAAACTGGGAAGTTTGGTATCAAACTTCTCAGCACAATAAATGCACACTGATGCCAGTGTACATTTTATTGTAACATACACCCCATAGGGCACCTTAGAGGTGCCCCCTGAAACCTTAACCGACTACCAGTGTAGGCTGACTAGTTTTAGCAGCCTGCCACACACCAGACATGTTGCTGGCCACATGGGGAGAGTGCCTTTGTCACTCTGGGGCTAGTAACAAAGCCTGTACTGGGTGGAGGTGCTTCTCACCTCCCCTGGAGGAACTATAACACCTGGCGGTGAGCCTCAAAGGCTCACCCACTTTGTTACAGCACCCCAGGGCACTCCAGCTAGTGGAGTTGCCCGCCCCTTCCGGCCACGGCCCCACTTTTGGCGGCAAGGCCAGAGGAGATAATGAGAAAAACAAGGAGGAGTCACTGGCCAGTCAGGACAGCCCCTAAAGTGTCCTGAGCTGAGGTGACTCTGGCTTTTAGAAATCCTCCATCTTGTAGATGGAGGATTCCCCCAATAGGGATAGGAATGTGCCTCCCTCCTCTCAGGGAGGAGGCACAAAGAGGGTGTAGCCACCCTCAGGGCTAGTAGCCATTGGCTACTAACCCCCCAGACCTAAACACACCCCTAAATCGAGTATTTAGGGGCTTCCAGAACACAGCAAGATAGATTCCTGCAACCTAAGACGAAGAAGGACTGCTGAGCTGAAAAACCTGCAGAGAAGACGGAGACACCAACTGCTTTGGCCCCAGCTCTACCGGCCTGTCTCCCCACTTCTAAAGACACTGCTCCAGCGACGCGTTCCACAGGGTCCAGCGACCTCTGAAGCCTCAGAGGACTACCCTGCATCTAGAAGGACCAAGAACTCCAGAGGACAGCGGCTCTGTTCCACAAAGACTGCAACTTTGCAACAAAGAAGCAACTTTGAAACAACACACGTTTCCCGCCGGAAGGGTGAGACTTTGCACTCTGCACCCGACGCCCCCGGCTCGACTTGTGGGGAACAAACACCACAGGGAGGACTCCCCAGCGACTACGAGACCGTGAGTAGCCAGAGTTGACCCCCCTGATCCCCCACAGCGACGCCTGCAGAGGGAATTCCGAGGCACCCCCTGTCCGCGACTGCCTGCTTCAAAGACCCGACACCTGGTAAAGACACTGCACCCGCAGCCCCCAGGACCTGAAGGATCTGACCTCCAGTGCAGGAGCGACCCCCAGGTGGCCCTCTCCCTTGCCCAGGTGGTGGCTGCCCCGAGGAGCCCCCCCTTGCCTGCATCGCTGAAGAGACCCCTTGGTCTCCCGTTGAAACCTATTGCGAACCCGACGCTGGTTTGCACACTGCACCCGGCCGCCCCCGTGCCGCTGAGGGTGTACTTTTTGTGCTGACTTGTGTCCCCCCCCGGTGCCCTACAAAACCCCCCTGGTCTGCCCTCCGAAGACGCGGGTACTTACCTGCTGGCAGACTGGAACCGGGGCACCCCCTTCTCCATTGAAGCCTACGCGTTTTGGGCACCACTTTGACCTCTGCACCTGACCGGCCCTGAGCTTCTGGTGTGGTAACTTTGGGGTTACCCTGAACCCCCAACGGTGGGCTACCTTGGACCCAACTTTTAACCCCGTAGGTGGTTTACTTACCTGCAAAAACTAACTAACACTTACTTCCCCCAGGAACTGTTGAAAATTGCACTGTCTAGTTTTAAAATAGCTATATGCCATTTGTGTGAAAACTGTATATGCTATTTTGCTAATTCAAAGTTCCTAAAGTTCCTAAGTGAAGTACCTTTTTAATTTAAAGTATTGCTTGTAAATCTTGAACCCGTGGTTCTTAAAATAAACTAAGAAAATATATTTTTCTATACAAAAACCTATTGGCCTGGAATTGTCTCTGAGTGCGTGTTCCTCATTTATTGCCTGTGTGTGTACAACAAATGCTTAACACTACCCTCTGATAAGCCTACTGCTCGACCACACTACCACAAAATAGAACATTAGAATTATCTCTTTTTGGCACTATCTTACCTCTAAGGGGAACCCTTGGACTCTGTGCATGCACAATTTCTTACTTTGAAATAGTACATACAGAGCCAACTTCCTACACTAGGGACTTACAGTGGGTCACCAGAGTGACAATTGTGGGATGAAATACGGAGTTTTGAGAGTGAGAGTATAATCACTGGGGTCCTGGTTAGCAGGATCCCAGTGAACACAGTAAAACACACCCACATCAGGCAGAAAAAGGGGGTAACCATACCAAGAAAGAGGGTACTTTCCTAGTTACACCCACTTTTTGCCAGGTGTCGGTGTTTTTACAGTGTAATACACTGAGATCTTGCTAATCAGGTCCCCAGTGCCTGTGCTCTCTCCTCTAAATTTGGTTGCTAGTAAACGTTTACACCCACAATTGGCATACTGGTGCATCCATATGAGTCCCTAGGATATGGTACTTAGGTACCCAGGGAAATTGCTACACCAGCGGTCTCCCATGGGCTGCAGCATGTATTATGCCACTTATGGGAGCCCACGCAAACTGTGTCAGCAGGCCTGCTATTGCAGCCTGTGTGAAATGGTGCATGCACCTTTCGCTTAAGATATAAAGCTTGTCTTATATCGAGGTCATTGCACTTGCACACTGTAAGTCACCCTTCTGGTAGGCCCTTCAGCTCAAGGGCATGGTTCATGTCCCTAAGTGTGAGGGTACTCCTGCATGAGCAGGATACCCCTACAAACCCCAAACTCCATTCCCTAGGCTTTGTAAGTGCGGGGAAGCCATCTTAAGGTATGTAGTGGAAACTGGTTAACACAAGCGGTCCAACTACATAACAGCTTCTCCGAATCTAGGCATGTTTGGTATCAAACATGTTGGAATCCTGCAACTACACTGGTTTACAGTGCTACTTGCATGATCCCATGTACTCTGGAGGCTCCTTAGAGTATTCCCCAGTTCTGCCTGTACAGCCTTATGGGGTATGGCGCCAGCCCACCCTGAGGCGGACCGCAGACACGGGTCTGCCCTCCCCTGATGAGCCTAACTCAAGCAGGGGAAGGCAGAACATAGGATTTCCTGCAAAAGAGAGGTGTGACCACATCTTACTTTCAAATAGGTGTCTCTGAGCTGGGGCGGCAAGGCCTCTGAGGGCCCCCAGACTGCTTTGAAGGGCATATTTGGTGCCTTCCTTGCACAATTCGGTTTGCACCAGTTCAGGAACCCCCGGTTTCAGCTCTGGCATGAAACCACACAAAGGATAGTGGAGTGACCCCCTCACCCTCACCGTCCAGCTCCTCCCTTAGGGAGGTGCACAGCTTTGCCAGGTGGCCGGCTGATTCTGCCATCTTGGAAACAAGGTTGGCAGAGGACCCTTGAAGCATCTGACTGGTTAGGCTACGTAGATAACGTCCCTGGCCCCCTCTGATAGGTAGGTCACTACAGAGAGTGACCAACCCCCTTCTAGGGTTACTTAAGGGCTTCCCCGAAGTTGGGTCCTCAGATTCATCGAGCAAGACTCTTCAAGGAACTCTCTGCAATACATCTTCTGCTTCTGGCCTCCGATCCCACAGCTGGTCTGCTTTTGGAACTGAAACAAGACTGTATCCAGTTGGAAGGGCTCCCATTGCAACATTGTTTTCCCAGCTCCTGTAAGATTTCTGCAGCATCTGTGGCTGTGCATCCTCCAGGGTCACAAGGACTCTGCCTGCATCGAGGAAGCAAGGAGGGATCTCCCTTGAAGTGAAGGAGTTCTCCCCTGTATCCGCAGGCACCTTAAGACAACGAGGACCTGCTGGTGGAACCTGCTGTCCCACGGATAACATAAAGGCTCTGCTCACAGGTGGTGCTTCTGTGGTCCTCTCCGGATCCAACTTGTCTTCTGACCAACTTGGGAGATGGTGGACCCTTGCTGCGGCCACTGGAACGGGACCCCTGTGCACCTCAACTGTTGCTCTTGCCAAGATTTGTTGGCTCTTCCTCCAAGAGATCTTCGACCTCCTACAAGCCCCAGCCTCCCGCAACTCCAGATTCAGCTTCCACTATGCAGCTATGCGATGTAAGACTGCTGTTTCAATGTGCTGTTGAGACCTCGCTGTGTCTCCGTGACTGCTGCCACTGGGCCACTCTGGTTGCCTTTCCTTCCTGCTGAAGGCCTGCCCTACCACTCCCTTTTAAGAGTCGAGTCACTAGGACCTTGCAGGTCCTCCAAAATCTGCAATTCCTTGCAACCGTTATTTGCATTTGCCAAGGCTTGTTGGTGGCCTGCTGGCCACTGACCTTCGTGCAATCCAGCGAATGACATGGGACAGCCAATGTTAGTACAGCTTTAGAATTGTAATAAAGAAACCTTTATTTTTGCAACAACTGGTGTGGTTCTTTCTTGTGAATGGTTACTGACTTACTATTGTGGTATTGCATGTGCTTTACACTCCTCCTAGATAAGCTTTATCTGCTCATTACAGCTACCCCTATAGAGCTTTCACTATCTGGACACTTAAACATCATCACTGAGGGTTGCCTGGACTCATTGTAGAGCGTCACACCAGCGTGTACACCATAATCTAAGCCAGCCTCCTACAATGGACAGAACAGAATTACACCAAATTTGACAGATAGCTGGATCTATACCCAGAAAGTGTGCTTTTTGAGGTTTCTTGTAAATCTTTTCAATAGTTTTTGAGAAATTAAGGTTCAGAATTTGCAGATATATTTGACAGTTGATCCCTGGATCACAAATTCAAAAACTGGAGCGATCTGATTGGTCATTAGTGCTTTTATTTTTTACCGGTCGGCTCAGTCACAAGGAAGCATGCAATCGGACTGGCTTGCCGCAGCAAGAAAGCAAATGATGTGGCTGCCAATAAAGAACAAGGGACAGAGTCCTGGGGTCCTGAAAGTGAAAAAAAAATAAAAACATAAAACATTACAGGGCAGGATATGGGTATCCTGACCACCTAGCACTCTGGCACTTATGGGGCACCCCCAGAGCATTCCGCACTTGTGCCAAAAATACAAAAGACATTTTTAGCCTTTTTGCAACCCTGTGGCACTCCCACAGGAGCCAGTGTGGCACCTCATGTGCTACTGTGGGACCCAAAAAAACTAAACACACACAAACAAAAAAGAAGTGTGTGTGTGTTTTTTTGGGGGGGGGGGGGGAGACTACCTTAGAATTCTCCCCAGACACCGGACTGGATCTGGGAAAAATCTTCAGCAGTATCTCTGTGCGTTGGTAAAGGGCGTTGTGCGACTTCGTATCTACGTCATCCTCCAGATATGACGTTGACAGAGTCCATATAATGCCTCCTCCGACACGCTGATGTCAGAATCTTCTGAGACTAGAATCTGCGCAAAAACACAAGCCCACTACAGAAACTGGCAATGGAACTGTGAATCAACAAGAGAGGTAGATGTACATTTGATTTACATCTACTGAATTAAAAATAATGGCAATACAATGTCACGAAAGCCAGGCAGGGTTAAGATAAAACAGTTCGCAGAGTGGGGAGGATGTGTGGGTTCGGTAAGGAATCTGCAGCTGGTCTATGTCTCTACCAGATAAGGCGTTATTGAAGGTAAGTAACTTGTTCATTTGACAGAGACAACTAGCCGCAGATTCCTTACCTCAGAATTAACTACCGGGGCAATATAAACAATGAGGAGGGTATGCAAACACATCCTAACCAAATCTTGCAAATAAACAACCGGTCTAACTGAAGGAGAAGTAGACCATACATGAGAGAGACAAAGGTGAGAAAAAGCATTCACCTCACCAGAAGAGCAGTAGAGGACCCACAGAATATTTTAAGAAAATATGAAACACCATTTCAAAGTAAGAAATAGTGGGCACAGAGTCCAAAGGTTCCCCTTAGAAGTAAGATAGTGGCAAAAGTAGATCATTCTAATGCTCTATTTTGCGGTAGTGTGGTCGAGCAATATGCTTATCAGAGGGTAGTGTTAAGCATTTGTTGTCCACACACTGCCAATAAATGAGGAACACACACTCGAAGGCTTACTCCAGGCCAATAGGTTTTTATATAGAAAAATGTATTTTCTTAATTTATTTTTAGAACCACAAGATTCTGGTAAGTACATAAATTGCAAGGTACTTCACACAGGTACGTATAGAACTTTGATTGAAAACAGTAGTACACACAGTTTTGGTTAAAATGGCAAATAGCTATTTTAAAAGTGGACACTGCAAAAATCAACAGTTCCTGGGGGAGGATTAGTAACAGTTAGTTTTTCAGGTAAGTAAAGCACTTACACCTTCAGTCTCCTGGGCATAAGCAGCCCACCGTTGGGGGTTCAAGGCAACCCCAAAGCCATCGCACCAGCAACACAGGGCCGGTCAGGTGCAGCGGTCAAAGGAGGGCCCAAAACACATAGGAGCCTATGAAGAACAGGGCTGATCCGGTTCCAGTCTGCTAACAGTTAAGTACCTGCGTCCTGGGGGGGGAGCAGTACGGGATTGGGGGGGGTGTTTTGTAGAGCAACGGGGGGGGGAATGTTGGGGGTGGGAGAGACACTCAAGCACACAAAACACACCCTCAGCGGCACAGGGGTGGCCTGGTGCAGTGTGCAAAGTAGGTGTCAGGTTGGTTGTTGAAAACAATGGAGGGACCCAGGGGTCACTCTGGCGATGCAGGCAGGGCACAGGGGGGCTTCTCTGGATAGCCACTGACTGGTCTAGGATGAGGCCCGCCTGCTGGGCTCTCCTGCACTGGTAGTTGGTTCATCTCGGACTTGGGGGCTGCGGGTGCAGTGCTTGATCGAGGCTTCGGGTTCCTTTGTTACTAGGCAGTCACGGTCAGGGGGAGCCTCTGGATCCTCTCTGCAGGTGTCGCTGTGGGGCTGCAGGGTGGTCGACAAGCCGTTGGAGTCGCCTGGGAGCCCTCTCTGCGGTGTCGGTTCTACTGAACTCAAGCCGGGGGCGTCCGGTGCAGTGTGTGAAGACTCTTGCTTCTGGCGGGAAGTGAGTCTCTTTAAAGTTGGTTTCTTGTTGCTGTTTTGTAGTTGTTTCTGGACAGAGCCGCTGTCCTTGGGAGGTTCTTGGTCCTTTAGGTGCAGGTCAGTCCTCTGAGTCCTCAGAGGTCCCTGGTCCAGCTGGATGCATCGCTGTGCAGGTTCTTTGAGTCTGGAGACAGGCCGGTAGGGCTGGGGCCAAGTCAGTTTTTGTCTCCGTCGTCTCTGCAGGGCTTTCAGGTCAGCGTTCCTCCTTCTTTCTTCAGGTTGCAGGAATCTGCTTTCCTGGGTTCAGGGTCGCCCCTAAGTACTGAATTTAGGGGTGTGTTTAGGTCTGGGGGGCAGTAGCCAATGGCTACTGTCCTGGAGGGTGGCTACACCCTATTCGTGCCTCCTCCCTGAGAGGAGGGGGGCACATCCCTATTTCTATTGGGGGAATCCTCCAAAATGAAAGAAAGATGGAGGATTTCTTAAGGCAGGGGTCACCTCAGCTCAGGACACCTTAGGGGCTGTCTTGACTGGTGGGTGACTCCTCCTTGTTTTTCTCATTATCTCCTCCGGACTTGCCGCCAAAAGTTGGGGCTGTGTCCCGAGGGGTGGGCATCTCCACTAGCTGGGATGCCTTGGGGTGCTGTAACAACAGGCATGAGCCTTTGAGGCTCACTGCCAGGTGTTACAGTTCCTGCAGGGGGAGGTGAGAAGCACCTCCACCCAGTGCAGGCTTTGTTCCTGGCCACAGAGTGACAAAGACACTCACCCCATGTGACCAGAAACCCGTCTGGTTGTGGCAGGCTGACAGGAACTGGAGAGCCTAACACTGGTGTTTCGACTAGTATGCAGGGGGCATCTCTAAGATGCCCTCTGTGGGCATTTTGCAATGAATCCCGCACTGTCATCAGTGTGGAATTATTGTGCTGAGACGTTTGATACCAAACTTCCCAGATTTCATTGTAGCCAATATGGAACGGTGGGGTTCGTAACTGACAGACTCCCAGACCATATACTCTTTATGGCTACCCTGCACTAAGGTTTGGCTTAGACACTGTAGTGGCATAGTGCTCATACAACTATGCCCTCACCTGTGGTATAGTGCAACCTGCCTTAGGGCTGTAAGGCCTGCTAGAGGGGTGACTTACCTATGCCACAGGCATTGGGTTGAGGGTATGGCACTCTGAGGGGAGTCCTATGTCGCCAGTCATTTTCTCCCCACCAGCACACACAAGTAGTGTGCATGTGATGAGTGAGGGGTCCCCAGGGTGGCATAATACATGCTGCAGCCCTTAGAGACCTTCTCAGGCCACAGGGCCCTCGGTACCAGGGGTACCAGTTACAAGGGACTCATCTGTGTGCCAGGGATGTGCCATTTGTGGGAACAAAGGTACTGTTTAGGGAAAGAACACTGGTGCTGGGGCATGGTTAGCAGGATTCCAGCACACTTTGAACCATAACTAGCATCAACAAAAGGCAAAAAGTTAGGGGGTAACCATGCCAAGGGAGGCATTTCCCCACAGTGGCTTTCTTCGGTTCTGCACAGCATCGTCGGCACCGTAAGTGATGTCGCGGTCACTTCTATAGGCGCCCACCTTGGCAAAAAGATGTCAGTTATTATTCACGCCTTTCATGCCAGGAGCGCAGAGCCATCGGTGTGTCCAAACTACAGCCCTGAAATGGATCATCCTTAACCCTAGAAATCTGTCAGCATGGCGGGGAGGAGTGCTTGGGTCGATAAGGAATTTGCAGCTAGATATTGTCTCTACCAGATAATTTGTTACCAAAGGTAAGTAACTTGTTCATCTGATTGAGACTAAAGCCAGAGATTTCATACCTTTGAATAGATACCCAAGCAATACCATCCCCGGCAGTGGGCTGCGGACAAATCTAAACTAGAAAGTCCTGCAGGACCCAACAGGTGAAATGCCCGTCCCTGTGGACCTGACTGTCCAGGCAGTAGTGTTAGTAAAGGTGTGCAGGGATGCCCATGTTGCTGCCGGACAGATGTCCAAGACTGGGATTCCACGTGCTGATGCTGTAGTGACAGCTTTTCCTCTAGTGGAATGGGCTCTTAAGCCTTAAGAAGACTGCTTTTTAGCCAAAGCACAGCAGATCTTCACAGAGAGAATGACCCAGTGGAAATGGTTTGCTTCTGTACTGCCCGACCTTTCTTTCCCCAACACACCCCACAAAGAGTTGGTCATCCACCCGGAACTCTTTTGTGCAGTCAACATACAACAACAATACTCTTTTTGTGTCCAGACGGTGGAGTCACTCCTCTTCTTTAGGGGGATGTGGAGGAGCATAAAAAGTGGGCAGGGTGACTAACTGGCCCACTGGAATGGACTTTCCACTTTTGGAAGGGAAGAGGCCCTGGTGTGAGGCACCAGTTTGTCTGGGAAAACCGACAGGTACTGAGGCTTGGATGACAAAGCCTGCATCTCACTCACCCTCCGGGCAAATGTTACTGCCACTCGAAATACTGCCTTGATGGTGAGCAGCTGCAAGGAAGAATTATGTAGAGCCTCAAAAGGAGCAAACATTAGGTAGGTGGGAACCAAACTGAGGTCCCACTGAGGCATAATGAAGGTCAGTCCTCTTGAGGCTTCAGAGGTCGCTGGTCCCTGCTGGATGCGTCGCTGTTGCACTTTCTTCAAAGTTGGGAGACAGGCCGGTAGGGCTGGGGCCAAAGCAGTTGTCATCTCCGTCTTCACTGCAGGGCTTCAGGTCAGCAGTCCTTCGTCTTCAGGTTGCAGGAATCTGGTTCCTACGTTCTGGTGAGCCCCTAAATACTGAATTTAGGGGTTTGTTTAGGTCTGGGAGGGCAGTAGCCAATGGCTACTGCCCTTGAGGGTGGCTAAACCCTCTTTGTGCCTCCTCCCTGTGGGGAGGGGGCACATCCCTAATCCTATTTGGGGAATCCTCCATCCACAAGATGGAGGATTTCTAAAAGTAAGAGTCACCTCAGCTCAGGACACCTTACGGGCTGTCCTGACTGGCGGGTGACTTCTCCTTGTTTTCCTAATTATCTCCTCCAGCCTTGCCGTCAAAAGTGGGGGCAGTGGCGGTGAGAAGCACCTCCACCCAGTACAGGCTTTGTTCCTGGCCACAGAGTGACAAAGGGACTCTCCCCATGTGGCCAGCAACATGTTTGGTGTGTGGCAGGCTGACAGAAACTAGTCAGCCTACACTGGAAGTCGGGTATGTTTTCAGGGGGCATCTCTAAGGTGCCCTCTGGGTGTATGTTACAATAAATTGCACACTGGCATCAGTGTGCTGAGAAGTTTGATACCAAACTTCCCAGTTTTCAGTGTAGCCATTATGGTGCTGTGGAGTTCGTGTTTGACTGACTTCCAGACCATATACTCTTATGGCTACCCTGCACTTACAATTTCTAAGGTTTTGCTTAGACACTGTAGGGGCATAGTGCTCATGCACTTATGCCCTCACCTGTGGTATAGTGCACACTGCCTTAGGGCTGTAAGGCCTGCTAGAGGGGTGACTTACCTATGCCACAGGCAGTGTGAGGTTGGCATGGCACTCTGAGGGGAGTGCCATGCAGACATAGTCATTTTTTCCCCCACCATCACACACAAGCTGTGAAGCAGTGTGCATGTGCTGAGTGAGGGGTCCCTAGGGTGGTATAAGACAAGCTGCAGCCCTTAGAAACCTTCCCTGGCATCAGGGCCCTTGGTAACAGGGGTACCAGTTACAATGGCCTTACCTGAGTGCCGGGGTTGTGCCAATTGTGGAGACAAAGGTACAGTTTAGGGAAAGAACACTGGTGCTGGGGCCTGGTTAGCAGGGTTCCAGCACACTTTCAAATCATAACTTAGCATCAGCAAAGGCAAAAAGTCAGGGGGTAACCATGCCAAGGAGGCATTTCCTTACAACCATGAGGGCAGAGTATATGGCAATGAAAATGAATCTGTTGGTAGAGAACAACAGGAAAATAACATTAAGTGCACCAAAGTAGGAGCTTATACCAAAGAGGAGCAGAGGAGTAAGGTACAAATGAGCCCCAACAGTCACTGAGACAATAGGAATGGTACACCCATCAAGGGGTAACCTTGGAGGATATGAAAAAGGGAAACTGATGCATGTATGCTGCTTCCATCAGGATGCATAGCAGAAAGCTCAACGCTGGTAGGGAGAATAACTCAAAAGACAGGATGTACATCTCCAGGAACACCAAAAGGAAAACCTGAAGAGCGGTGTAACAAAACTGTTAGACACATAGACCCAGTGAACAAGAGACATGAAAGGTTTGTCATATGCATGACATACAATGGTTAAATTAGGAGGTCTGGAAGATACATGCCCAGACCCCCTTACACACAGATATAGATGTAAAGAAATGGATGTGACCATACATATGTTGTTTATAGATAAGTATAGGGCTAGGTTAACACATACGCAGTGATAAAAATAGACATGTAGATCTATGAAGCAGAAATTATACATAGATTTGTATATATATAATATATAGAGGAACATAGAAAGAAAAGTGTTGATCAACAACAACACAGGAGTATAAGAAAAGAGAGGAGAGAGAGACAGAGAGAGAAGAGAGAGAAGAGAGAGGAAGAGAGAGAAAGAGAGAGAAAGAGAGAGAAAGAGAGAGAGAGAGAGAGAGAGAGAACACCCCTCAGGAAAGAAAAGTCAGCCAAGCAGGAAAATCAATGCTAGTGGACTAAAAGTTAAAAGAGGATGAAAGAACTACATGCTGATAGAAACCAACAGAAATTCACAGTACATGAAAAGGGTCAACACAAGGCAGACAAATGCCACATGAGTAGATGCCAAACATAGAAGACAATGGCAATGACAATCCAGCAGAAAGAAAAAAAAAAGTCGCTAAAGAAAGGACAGAAGGAAAAAGTGGCAGAATCCCAGAAGAACACCCGGCGTGTAAGAAAGCGATCCAATATGTGGACCCAATAGTGAAACATTCTGAAATATAAAGTAAATTTGACTTCTACCCCAGAATGGGATTGGGACACCGGACCTGCAGAAGTCTGCAAGGCCAAGTGTGAATGTCCAAATATAAGTGGACAACAGTACTAAACACAAAAACAATACTAAGTTAGGAAGGAGTAAATGTCCGACAGAAGGAAGAAATAGGACTACCTTTTTGCAGCTGACATAGAAAGGATTAAGAAAGTGCAAGGATTGGAAACCTACACATAAAATGCCTAAATATAGCAGTCAAAAAGATGACTAAGGACACAAACAGAAGGGGGAAGAATCCCAGAAGGGAACGAAACCCCTGATGGGACAGGAACATATGGATGATGCCTCAAACCTACAAGGGCAGGGAAAACAATAAATAGGCACATTAACAGCATGGAAAAAATAGCCATGTGTTGCTCCAAGGGCAGGATAGAACCCCTGTGCTGGGCATCTATAGCTATGAACCCGCAAGGAAGAAGCGCGCGCGCACACACACACACACACACACACACACATATATATATAAATATATATATAGGAACCCTTGTCTACAGACACCCCCCCCCGTCTCCGCAATTCGGCAACACCATCGCTGACACAATCAGCACCCACGCCCTCGCCTCTACGGACTACATGCTCCTCGGCGACCTGAATTTTCACCAAGAGAACACAGACAACAGCAACTCATCAGCCCTGCTCAACAACCTCTGTCTCAAGCAGCTCGTCACAATGCCCACCCACTCAGCCGGCCACACACTCGATCCCATCTTCTCCACCAGCAGCCACATCACCATCACCCACACCACTGAACTCCACTGAATCGACCACTGTATGTCCACTTTTCCTTCCAGAAACCCACCGCTCACCACCACCAGCAACGGACCCCTCACCGCAGCTGGAACAAGATCTCAAAGGACCAACTGATCTCCACCTTCGCCTCGCCTTCCAACACCAGCGACCCCTATACGCCGCCCTCAACCTCAAACAATGAATAGACTACTGCGCCAACACCCTCCCTCCACTTAGGAATTCAACAAACACCTGCACCAGCAGGAAAGCACCCTGGTTCACTGCTGACCGTCAGGTCTCCAAGTGTGAGTGCCGGAAAACCGAGAAGATCTGGCGCCAAGAACAAACAGCGAGCAACCATGCCGCCCTCAAGACTGCCATCGGAGAGCATCACCAGCACATGCGGACCACCCAAAAAATCATTTTACAAAGAACGAATAGACAACAACTCACACGACAACAAGGAGCTCTTCAGAATCAAAGAACTCACCAACCCCAAATCCTGCTCTGGTGACCCCCCCCCCCCCCTTCGGCTCGCAAGACCTCTGCGACTCCCTCGCCACCTTTTTTCACTGCAAGATCACGGACATCCACGGCAGCTTCGCCTCCCCGATCCCCACGCCAACTGCTGCTACCGCCAACCTTAACGCACCCAACCACAACAACCTCCTGAGTGCCTGGACCCACACCAATGACGAGGACACCTCCTAAACCATGAGCACCATCCACTCAGGATCACCCGCCGACCCCTGCCCTCACCATGTCTTCAATAAAGCCAGCCAAATCATCGCCCCCCAGCTCGGAGCTATCATCAACAGCTCCTTCGAGACCGCCACCTTCCCAGAGAGCTGGAAACACACCAAAGTCAACGCTCTGCTCAAACAACCCAGGGCAGACCCCGAAGACCTCAAGAATTACCGGTCCATCTCCCTACTCCCCTTCCCTGCGAAGGTCATCGAGAAGATAGTCAACAGTCAACTCTCCCGCTTCTTGGAAGACAACGGCCGGCTCAACATCTTCCAATCCGGCTCCGCAAGAACCACAGCATTGAGACCGCTCTCATCGCCGCTACCGATGACATCAGGATCGTACTCGACAAAGGAGAAACCGTGGCCTTCATCCTCCTTTTCCTCTCGGCAGCTTTCGACACCGTCTGTCACCACACACTTCGCACACGCCTCCACAACGCTGGAATCCCCCACAAGGCCCTGGACTGAATCACATCCTTCCTCTCCGTCAGAACTCAGAGAGTCCGCCTCCCTCCGTTCTGTCGAAAGCCACCAAGACCATCTGCAGAGTACCCAAAGGTTCCTCACTCAGCCCCACCCTTTTCAAAGTCTACATGGTGCCGCTCACCAACATTGTCCGATCCCACGGCCTCAACATCGTCTCCTCCACGGACGACACACAGCTGATACTCTCACTCACAAAGGACCCTGCCACCGCCAAGACCAACCTCCACAACGGACTTCACGCCATCATCAACTGGATGGCGGTAAGCCGTGTCAAACTGAACTTGGACAAGACTGATCGTCATCCTCGGCTCCAACAAATCAGCATGGGATGACTCCTGGTGGGGGCGTGGCTAAGTCACTGAGCATGGCGGACGCGAGCTCCCTGTCCCACCCGGCTAATCCGGAGCTGCACAGGGGATAGGCGGCTGGCAGCGCCTGCCACAGAAGGTGTCGGGCGGCAGTGAGGACCCGGGCAGCGGTCGAGCCCGGCGCTGCCCCCCCTGGCGGGGAGCAAAGGAGGAACAGAGCCGAGTCTGCGAGAGGCCGCGGCCCACCGGCTCGACGGAGCGGTGGGCGTGGCCTTGCAGCACTGATTGCATGCAGCGCGGACAGGCCACAGGCGCTGGCCTGCGGCGCCCCCCCCAGGAGAGCTGTTGCCCTGTCGGGGGAGGAGAGGAGTGGGGGGATCCTGCGGGCCGGGAGCAGGCTCCCTGCTGAGAAAGTGCCTTGGCACATCAGGGGAAGACCAGGCCTGCTGGCCACGTGGCTGGGCCACCGTTCAGGAGGCATCAACAGTGGCCCGAGTTTAGGGTGAGGAGACCTGAGGGTGTGGAGCAGGAGGAAGGCAGGGGAACGGCGGTGGGCTGGGCTGCTCGTGCTGCTGCACAGTGCAGTATTGGAAGTGCAGACAAGCGGGCCCGGCCCTTGGAGAAGACCCGGTGAGGTGATCTTCTGCCTGCAGTCGGAGGTGGCAGGGGAGCGCCATTACTGTCAGCTGCGGAGGCGAGAGTGATGGAGAGTGGGCCCCCTCTGGTGCCTGGCAGGGAGGACTTGCGATAGTGAGGTGGAGAGTGGCAAGAAGTTGGGGGTTGCCTCGGAGGGCCCAGCCTGCTGAGGGGACACCGCATTAATTACAGAAACCCTCTGACCTGATCTTCCGGAGTGGTGGTGCGAGCTGAAGGGTTTTGAACTACTGGAGCTGGTGGTGAGGCACCCGGTGAGTGGAGTGGAGCTAGTTGGAACGTGCGCTTACCCTGGTCATGGCGGGGACAGGCCGCCTTCGCTCTGGCACTGGGAGGTCACAAGAAGCTGCAGCGCAAGATAGCCAGAAGTTGGATGTTGTGCTGGCTGCGGTGGAGCACATCGGGGACTCACTGGAGCAGGCTCGCACATCTCTGGAGGCTAAGATCGATAAAATGGCCAACGACTTTGCATTCCTGCATGCTGACCACCGTAACCTGGTTGACAAAACAGGTACGATTGAGGCACGAGTGGATGAGCTGACACCAGTGACGTCACGTTTGGCGTCCACAATGGGGGATGTTTTAGCGCGAGTGGCGGAGCTCGAACGTCATGTGGAAGACGCGGAGGGCCGCACCAGAAGAAACAACATACGCGTGATCGGTTTGCTGGAGGGAGTGGAGGGCCAAGATGCGGTGGCCTACTCAGAGAGCTAGCTCCGAGGACTGGTGCCGGCTGGCACACTGACTCCTTTATTCTCAGTGGAACGGGCTCATCGAATCCCCACGCGGCACAGGCCTCCGGGGGAGCGGTCCTCGCCCCTTTATAATTTGCTTGCTCCACTACGCGGACCGTGACATTATACTCAAGACTGTGAGATCCTCCTAGCTGCCCCGAGTGGACAATGCACAAATAATGCTGATTCCGGACTATACGTTGGCGGTGCAAAGAGACTGGGCCTCCTATATGCCCCTGAAGCGCAGACTCCGAGCCCTGACCTGGACTACTCTCTACTGTTTCCCGCCAAACACCGTATTGTGGCTGAGAACGAGGCTCATTTCTTCACTACGCCAGAAGTGGCGTGGAATGGTTGGAGTCGACGAGACGCGTCTCGGGTCGGGAAAGGGAGAGGAATCCGCCCGCACCGATGAGCAGGCGCAGCTGGGCGAGGCCGCAAGGGAAGCAGTGTGACTGCGGAGGCAGCAGCACATGCGCCGGACCTGGAACAGCTCATACAGGAGCAACGCGAGGCGATTCAATCGGCCGCTGCTATAAGTGCCTCGCCGGACTACGCCGGACCGACTCTCGGAGTTGGGTTTTCAAGAATGCCCGTTGGTGACTCCTGCCACAGCAGACAAGCTTTTCTAGGCCCTGCGGAGACTTGCTTGGTGGACTCGAAGGTGCTGTAACCCCTTGGTTGGGGCTCATGGGTCGCTTGAGCAGCAGAGTCGATATATTTTTCACTGCATGTCAACGATGGCTTCGGCTGCAGGGCGTGAGGAATTCACATGGGCAGGCTATCCAAGTGGCCGAGGGCATTATAATTGTCACTGACTGTTGCTTAAAAAGCTGCAGATAGCTGCCCCTCCCCCCCCCTTTGTTGTTTGCTCTGGCCGGGTTGACCGGTTTAGTAAGTGCTTGTTCTACCGAGTGAGTTGGCCTGCCCCAATCTCCTGATAACGGAGGTTTAGAATGTGTGATTATGTTTTTGGATGGTTAAGTTGCTGGGTTTGGGCGGAGACCGGTTGTTTATCTGCTCTGATGGTATTAATTTTGTTTTGGTTCTGCTGGAGGCTATGTGCAGGGCACTTGACCGGGTGCTGGGAGTCTGTTACTGTGCACGCAGTGTCATGCATGCGAACAGGAGGATGGTAGAGGGAAGTGCTAAATGGGAGCTGCCATGAATCCATATACTGTGGTTACCTGGAATGTGCGCGGCATCCACATACCTAAGCGTTGGTACTCCATATACTCATACCTTAAAAGACACTCGGTCCACCTCGCTTTTTTGCAGGAGACCCATTTGGTGCTTTTGGAGGTCCCTTGTTTGCATAGACACTGGAGGGGGCAACTATATGCAACGAGGCACTCCACTTATGCTAGAGGTGCCCTGATTTGGATTAAAGCAGGTGTCCCTATTGTAGCAGAGGAGCAGATCATAGACCCACTGGGGAGGTGTAAGGAAATGCCTCCTTGGCATCGTTACCCCCTGACTTTTTGCCTTTGCTGATGCCAAGTTATGATTTGAAAGTGTGCTGAGGCCTGCTAATCAGGCCACAGCACCAGTGTTCTTTCCCTAAGCTGTACCTTTGTCTCCACAATTGGCACAACTCTGGCACCCAGAAAAGTCTCTTGTAACTGGTACCCCTGGTACCAAGGGCCCTGATGCCAGGGAAGGTCTCTAAGGGCTGCAGCATGTCTTATGGCACCCTGGGGATCCCTCACTCAGCACAGACACACTGCTTGCCAGCTTGTGTGTGCTGGTGGGGAGAAAATGACTAAGTCGACATGGCACTCCCCTCAGAGTGCCATGCCAACCTCACACTGTCTACGGCATAGATAAGTCACCCCTCTAGCAGGCCTTACAGCCCTAATGCAGGATGCACTATACCACAGGTGAGGGCATAGGTGCATGAGCACTATGCCCCTACAGTGTCTAAGCAAAACCTTAGACATTATAAGTGCAGGGTAGCCATAAGAGTAAATGGTCTGGGAGTCTGTCATACACGAACTCCACAGCACCATAATGGCTACACTGAAAACTGAGAAGTTTGGTATCAAACTTCTCAGCACAATAAATGCACACTGATGCCAGTGTACATTTTATTGTGAAATACACCCAGAGGGCATCTTAGAGATGCCCCCTGAAAACATACCCGACTTTCAGTGTGGGCTGACTAGTTTTACCAGCCTGCCACACACCAGACATGTTGCTGGCCACATGGGGAGAGTGCCTCTGTCACTCTGTGGCCAGGAACAAATCCTGTACTGGGTGGAGGTGTTTCTCACCTCCCCCTGCAGGAACTGTAACACCTGGCGGTGAGCCTCAAAGGCTCACCCCCTTTGTTACAGCACCACAGGGCATCCCAGCTAGTGGAGATGCCCGCCCCCTCCGGCCACTGCCTCCACTTTTGGCGGCAAGGCCGGAGGAGATAATAAGAAAAACAAGGAGGAGTCACTGGCCAGTCAGGACAACCCCTAAGGTGTCCTGAGCTGAGGTGACTCTGACTTTTAGAAATCCTCCATCTTGCAGATGGAGGATTCCCCCAATAGGATTACGGATGTGCCCCCCTCCCCTTAGGGAGGTGGCACAAAGAGGGTGTAGCCTACCTCAGGGCTAGTAGCCATTGGCTACTAACCTCCCAGACCTAAACACACCCCTAAATTGAGTATTTAGGGGCCCCCAGAACCTAGGAAGATAGATTCCTGCAACCTGAAGATGAAGAAAGACTGCTGACCTGAAGCCCTGCAGAGAAGACGGAGACACCAACTGCTTGGCCCCAGTGTATTTCACAAGAAAAACTGCACCAGCGATGCGTCCCCCAGGGTCCAGCGACCTCTGTAGCCTCAGAGGACTACCCTGCATCTAAAAGGACCAAGAACTCCTGAGGACAGCGGCCCTGTTCCAAAGAAACTGCAACTTTGCAACAAAGAAGCAACTTTTAAAGACCACACGCTTCCTGCCGGAAGCGTGAGACTTTCCACTCTGCACCAGGCGCCCCCGGCTCGACCTGTGGAAAACTAACTCTACATGGAGGACTCCCTGCGACTGCGAGCCCGTGAGTAGCCAGAGTTGACCCCCCTGAGCCCCCACAGCGACGCCTGCAGAGGGAATCCAGAGGCTCCCCCTGACCGCGACTGCCTCCTTCAAGGAACCCGACGCCTGGTAAACACACTGCACCCGCAGCCCCCAGGACCTGAAGGATCCGACTTCCAGTGCAGGAGTGACCCCCAGGAGGCCCTCTCCCTAGCTCAGGTGGTGGCTACCCCAAGGTGCACCCCCCTTGCCTGCATCGCTGAAGAGACCCCTGGGTCTCCCATTGAAACCTATTGCGAACCCGACGCCTGTTTGCACACTGCACACGGCCGCCCCGTGCTGCTGAGGGTGTACTTTCTGTGCTGACTTGTGTCCCCCCCTGTACCCTACAAAACCCCCCTGGTCTGCCCTCTGAAGTCACGGGTACTTACCTGCTGGCAGACTGGAACCAGGGCACCCTTATTTCGATTGAAGCCAATGCGTTTTGGGCACCACTTTGACCGCCCCGAGCTGCTGGTGTGGTAACTTTGGGGTTGCCCTGAACCCCCAACGGTGGGCTACCTTGGACCCAACTTTGAACCCTGTAGGTGCTTTCCTTACCTGTGAAACTATCAAATACTTACCTCCCCCAGGAACTGTTGAATTTTGCACAGTGTCCAATTTTAAAATAGCTTATTGCCAAAACTGTACATGCTATTGTGATGATTCAAAGTTCCTAGGATACCTGAGTGAAATACCTTTCATTTAAAGTATTGTTTGTAAATCTTGAACCTGTGGTTCTTAAAATAAACTAAGAAAATATATTTTTCTATATAAAAACCTATTGGCCTGGAATTGTTTTTGAGTGCGTGTTCCTCATTTATTGCCTGTGTGTGTACAACAAATGCTTAACACTACCCTCTGATAAGCCTACTGCTCGACCACACTACCACAAAATAGAGCATTAGAATTATCTCTTTTTGCCACTATCTTACCTCTAAGGGGAACTCTTGGACTCTGTGCATGCTATTTCTTACTTTGAAATAGTACATACAGAGCCAACTTCCTACACTAATCCTCAGGTTCGGGTCAAGGTGGGGGGCCTTATATCAGAACCCATCAGGGTGTGTAGAGATACGCGGCAGGGTTGCCCCCTCTCCCCGCTGCTTTTTTCCCTTGCCATGGAGCCACTGGCAGCGGTTTTGCAGGATAGGGGCTCTGACTGGGGTATTACCCTGGGGGATGGCCTGCACGTGGCGTCGCTGTACGCTGATGACCTTCTGCTGTATTTCCGGGATGTGACGCATATCCCACCAGAGGTTGGGACCCTGTTGCAGCAGTTTGCCTCGCTGTCTGGCCTAAAAGTCAATTGGTCCAAATCATGCCTCTTCCCCTTTGATCCTGCGCTATCGGACCCAGAGCTTTGTCTTGCAGGGAATGCGGTCCCATGGCAATCTCATACATTTAGGTACCTAGGCATCCGTATTTATCATGGAGAGGGAGACCTAGTAGATGGGAACCTTAAGAGGGCGGTATCCTCGATTAAATCCCAGATGGCATTTTGGCAGACACTGCCGCTGTCAGTGGCAGGCAGGATAGTGCTGCTCAAAATGATAGTTTTACTGCGCCTGCTATATTACTTTTCTAACGTACCCCACTATATCCCTCCCAAATCTTTTAGGAAACTGGAATCTACCTTGAGGGAATTCATTTGGAATGGGGGACGATGCCGGGTCGCGCTGAAAAAGCTGTATTTGCCGTTAGAGAAAGGCGGCCTGGCGGCCCCTAATATGGAGCACTACTATCTGGCCTCCCAGCTCCAGTGGGTATCTAAGTGGCTGGCAGGCCTTCATCTCGCAGACACAGCGACCACGGAAGGCCCTTGGTCCCTCGTGCAGGTGTCACACCTATTTCCTCCACTTACACGTGGGGTTTCACAGGGACAAATATTCCTCAAGGTGGCTTGTAGCTGCTATCGCAGATCCTTGCTTCTTACCGGGGGAGTGGTTCCATTTGCTCCAGCTTTACTGAGAACCCCTCGTGGCCCCAAGATTACGTCAAGTTATGAGCTGCGCACGTGGCATGAAGTGGAGTTATGCATGCTGGGTGATCCCTATGATGATGGCAGACTGATTCCGTTTCCTACACTGGTTCAGGAGTCGGGGCTGCCAGCAGGGCAGTTCCTTTTGTACAATTCACTGTTAAGGTCTTTAGCATCCAGGTGGGGTGATATGTCAAAGGCCCCTCCCACGCATTTGGTGGTACAGTACATACAGGTGACGGGGCAGGGGAAACACCTGATCAGATGGTTCACCGACGCGTTGCGCACACACACAGCCTTGGAGTGTGATACCCTGCGTGTGGCCTGGGGCCGGGATGCCTCTGCTTCAGTTACGGACACTCAATGGAGGTTAGCCCTTTCTGGACACGTTAATGTTCCCTGGAATTCTAGGTTTAGCCTGATCCAGTTCTATACTATTCACAGGGCTTATCTTACTCCGGCTCGTGTGAACAGGTATTTTGCTCGTCACAATGCGGCATGCCCCCGCTGCTCTTCCATAGATGCTGACATGCTGCACATGATATGGTCCTGTGGGTCCCTACATCGCTTCTGGAGGGCGGTGATCAACTGCTTATCAGAGTGCACGTCATGTCCGGTTCCGCTCAATTGGGAGGTCTGTGTGCTGGGCCTATTTCCCAGAGGGGAGGCGCGATTCCTAGATCTAGGCCTGATAACGGCTAAGTAGATGATAACCCGCAGATGGAAGTCAGCTGACCCGCCTGCTGAGCAGGCCTGGAAACAATCTTTTGGGGTGTGGGCAACAGCGGAGGGAGTGGTGTTGAGGCGAGAAGACGCGCTGGGGCTGCGCCAGTATCTGTTATCAGACAGGTGGGGGGAACTAGAGTCCTGCCTGCGGGATGAGGGTCGGGGCTCAGGTGTGGATGAATCCGACTAGCTGCTGGGGCGAGTGTGCGGCTGTTTCTGGATCGGGAATGGGAGTGAGGGAAGATGAATGTCTGAGAGGATGGACTGGTCTTGGTGCGGTAAAGAGAGCTGAATATTCTCAAGGTGGCAAATAGTTATGGCCTGCATGCGATCACGTCCTATACTGGTATGAAAGAATAACATGCAGTGAATCCCGCACCCCCGGTGGCATGCTTAAATTACAATTTATAGACTGCACATGTAACACTCCAGCGGCTCTTCTTGTTGATGTTTTGTTTTATTGTTGTCTGTGGGGAGCTCAAACTATGCATCTGCCAGTGAACCATTGTATGGGCGCATTGATCCTCTGGTGTGGTTTGAAGAGACAGGTAGATGTTGGCTCTCCCTGAGGGTGTCTACAGGATTTAGAGTTTTATGCTATGAATCCTCGTGTTTGAATCACAATGTTTATTATCCTACGTTATGTGACAACTGGGTATAATGAGGCTGGATGCGTTAACCGAATAGCTGGTAATCGGCTGGCCAGCACATACCGTTCTTCATTGTGCGTGCGCAGTCCTGTGTAATTACACAAATTTGTTATCCTATTGCTGATGTAAGATGTAATGTTTATAATGCATTGAAAATACTAATAAACAGATGTTTGGAAAAGAAAATGGGATGACTCCTGGTGGCCTGCCACTCTAGGAGCCGCTCCAACTCCCACCACCCACCACCCACGCACGCAACCTTGGCATCATACTGGGCTCATCGCTCACTATGATCCAGCAAGCCAATGCCATCTCATCCTCAGGTTTCAACACCCTCCGCATGCTTCGCAAGACCTTCAAATGGATCCCCATTGAAACCAGAAGAACGGTCACCACACTCTCGTCAGCAGTAGACTGGACTACGGCAATGCACTCTACGCGGGAACAACAGCCAAGCTCCAGAGGAAACTTCAGCGCATTCAGGACTCCTCAGCACGCCTCATCCTTAACCTCCCTCGCCACAAACACATCTCAGCCCACCTCAGAGACCTCCACTGGCTCCCTGTCAACAAAAGGATCATCTTCAAACTCCTGATCCACGCTCACAAGGCTCTCCACGACGCCGGCCCTGCCCACCTCAATGAGCGTCTCAACTTCCAAGTCCCAACACGCCAGCTCAGCTCTGCCAACCTCGCACTCGCCACCGTCTCCCGCATCCACCGTACCACAACCGGCGGCAGATCCTTCTCCCACCTCACCGCCAAGACCTGGAACTCCCTCCCCGTCAACCTACGTCTGACCCGCAACCTCCTGACCTTAATGAAGCATCTCAAGACCTGGCTGTTCGAGCAGTAGCACCCCCCCAAGCTTCTCGAGACTCTAGCGGGTGAGTAGCGTACTTAACAAATGTTTTGATTGATTGAGATATATACATAGAGAGAGAGAGAGAGAGAGAGAGAGAGAGAGAAAGAGAGAGAGAGACACACATAGAGTTATATTCCAGCAATAATTGGACTGCCTCCATGACCCGACCGAAAGGTCAGAAGAAGGATGAAGATGTCCATGAATCAAAAAAATGAATGTGGCAACAAGACAGACAAGAGAACATGTGAAAACAAATTAAAGGTTTTGAAAATAGTGACAGATTAACCTCCCTATATGATGCATATAAAAGACAGAAGAGGAGCACTTGGCTTCGAAGAGGTATCAACATCTTCAATGGAAGCAGACCATGGAAAAGAGGCAGAAATACCATCTCCCACTGCACCAATGGGAAAGGACATCTGTAAGGAAAACAGCAGTAGAATCCTTATTGACACAAGGAGCTATACTACTCCCAGAAGAAACACTTAGCAAGTTCCTAGTAGGGAACAGGAAATGTTAAAAGAATGGCTAAAAGCCTACACCAATTGCTTTGAAGAGCAGGGACTGAAAATGACTAACACGAGGAAGAACCCTGTAGAGAGCACAATCTCTTAGGCTACCTGGCTATCGGCAGAGTACAACAGAAAAAAAAATCCTTTTCAGAGGTATTAGATCCAAACAGGGTCAAAAGTATAATGAGACATGTCCACTATAGTGGTAAATAGAAACACAATACCTGCAACACAGGAGCACCACCTTGAGTGCTAGAACATGAAAAGAAGAAAAGCACCAGTAAGGAGCAGGAAGACCACACTGGGTGTCACAACATAAACAAGAAGCACACCACTATAAGGGTGGTAGAAAAAAGCACAACAGGGGAAAATACAACCGCCCCTAAACAAAGGAACCACGCAAGAGTAAGACTCTGTACTATGAAGAAGCCTTAAGACTGAGTTCCACCATGAGCATCTCTAAAGCGTCGTAAAGTCAAGTCGTAATGCGCGCTAAAAAGGGAGGTGAGATCAAAAGGCTTATCAAGTAAAGATGCATGCACAGCTTCTGAGAAATTGTAGGAATGTAACCATGCCCTTCGTCGCAGCGCTACAGAAGAAGTCATAAACCTTCCAACAGTATCTGTGGTATCCATACCACATCTGATACTTAGCTTGGCAGCCTGCTGACCATCCCGTACTAAAGGTGTTAAAGCCTTTCTAGCCCTGTCAGGCAGAGAAGGCAAAACGTGCTCTACTGAGTCCCACAGAACATGGGAGAAGTGAGCAAGGACACTGAAAGTATTGACTGAACGTAAGGCAGAACTAGATAAAGGGAAAATCCGCCTACCAAAAGCGTCCATCTGTCTGGCTTCTCACTTTGGCGGGGCAGAAGAAACCTGTGTAAAACTGTGTGCAGCCAAAGCAGTTTGTACCACAAAACTTTGACTATTTGGAAGCCGCTGGAGGCAAGACGGATCCTCCGGGGCTGGCCTGTGTCTATGTGAGATAGAACGCTCCACAAAGGGACCAGAAACTGGTTGGTTCCAAACTCCCAAGAGGATATCATAAAGAGCCTCACAATAAGGAAGGACCAGCTCCACAGAAGACTGGTCAAGATGTAAGACATCAAGCAAAGGGTCCATGGACAACTGCAAAGTAGGAAGTTGTAAGTGTAACACTTTCGATACACGCTTTAACATGTCTTCTAGAGCAGAACTAGCCTCTGAAGCCAACCTAGGGGATGACAGAAGGCTGGAAGCCGGCGAAGAGTCTAGGCCACTAGCATTGGCCAAATCAAAAAAACAATCCGATTGATAAAGCAGAATGTTATCGGAATTGGGAGGCTGAGAATCGAAATCGGGCCCCTCCGATGGGAGACCTGGAAGGTGAGCCCAAAAGACAGAAGAGATTGAAGAATAGCTGAATCCCACAGTGCTGCTGTAGGGGTCGAAGTCGACCAATCTCAGGAGTGAGAGACCTTGGAAGGGGTGACGTTTGACTTCGCGATAGAACAATAGGGGCGTCAAGCGAAGCCCCTGGCACCACCATCGCTGAAGCTGGCAAGTCAGAACTGGATGCCAAAATTGGAGTCGTAAGGGAGGAGATGGGCCCAGAAGATGGAAGCCGTAGGAGGCTGTGCTTTGGCGCCGATCTGACTCTGGAGTCGGAGTCGAGGGGCCTACCAGCACAGAGGACGAAGCCGCCAGTGTGGATAGCGTCAGGGCACCCGCCACTTCCATAGGACCTGAGGGCGCTCCAGAGGGAGGGGTAGGCCCAAAAACAGATTGCAGGAACGAGTAATAGTCATACATCTGGGCAAGAGTCACCCCGGTGCTGGGAAAAAGCGGAAGATATGGACTGATTCCTGCGCAGACTCTTCCTCAAAGGAACGTGAGGAGCTGTGTGGGACGGTGAAGCCAGAGGAGGATGCTACGTCGACTGTGGCCAGCACTTACCATGAGACATCACAAAATCTGGAGACGTCGAAGGAGCCATACACAAGTGGCTCCTAGAATGGTTGCTAGGATGAGCTATTGAAGAAGAAGAACTTTGACGTCTACAAGAGTTCTGTGAAGACTGACATCCACACTGCCGGGAGCTTCATCTACCACTCCCGCAACTGTCACAATGAATGTCATTAACTTGGCAGTTACAGATGTGTAGGTGATTCTTTAAACACACCATGCAAGTGCAAAATCACAGTATGGCATAGCAAAAACACTTAAGACAGACAGGACATACAAGAAAAGAAGCAGACTTCCATAGTACCAAACAGTGAGCACTCACGTGAATCAGGTGTCTGAATATGCAGGTTAGGCTTACAAATCCTCACACAAAATAATGCTCACCCCATTAAGGTCTAGCAAGTGCCACCTGGGTCATCAGGAAGTAGCGCTAAAAGGCTGTAAAACAAACTGAGGAGACACAGAGAATAGTTTTTCATTGAGGACGGAAATAACGGCTCTGCCCAGTCTCTACACACTATAAAAAAACATATAAAACAACTGAACACTGGGATCTCTGGGACCAAGTCCCATACTCACAGGTCTTAAGTCGCACTCTCTGCTGCAACTATAACCTTCTCTACAAAGCCTGAAAACAATGGTGGCTTTTAACCACGGAGAAGATGCGGAGAGCGGGGACAGCTGTGTTGAAAACAAGCTGGGTGTGTCACTATGACATGAATACATCAGCGGCCAGGGCCACATATGGACGCCATCCTGAAAGGCCTCAGCAGCAAACGGAGATCAACATTATACTAAACCGATTAACATTATATTAAAGCAACTGCCAATACTGAGCTTTTGCAGGGCACAAACAGACCACTAATCTCCCTCAAAATTACTAATTGGTGTGGCTCCTTACAGATGGGTAACCACTGGTCCAATATGCTCTCTAACAAACTAATCAGGGGTGTAAAACATGCCTGCCAAAGCAGGCACCATCTTGAAGTGAAGACACATGATTTGGATCTTTCTTTTTATAGTGAACAAGAGGGTTATAGGTACCAGCACAAAACTTAAAATCTAACTGCTTCTGGCAGACTGTTCAGGGATGCAAAATATTTGTGCTAAAAAGCAGGCGCCATCCTGAAATAATGCCATGTCCGTGAATCTCTCTCCCTATCGAAAAGAAGAGGATCACAGTAAAGAACAAGTCACTTACCTTTGGTAAAGATTTATCTGGTAGAGACATATTCTAGTTGCAGAATCCTTACCTAAGAATTTCTTGCAGGCGTCGGACTGGATCTGGAGAGTTTTCTTCGAGCACTACCCTTGCGTGTCGTTAGGTGGTGTCTGTAGGAAAATGGCTCCCTTTTGCAGTTACCCCCAACTTTTTGCCTGATATTGATGCAGACTTGAATAAGAAGTGTGCTAGGACCCTGTTAACCAGGCTCCAGCACCAGTGTTCTTTCATTAAAAATGTACCATTGTTTCCACAATTGGCACACCTCTAGCATACAGATAAGTCTCTTGTAAAAGGTACCAGTGGTACCAAGGGCCCTGTGACCACGGAAGGTCCATAAGGGCTGCAGCATGTGTTGTGACACCGTAAAGGACCCCTCCCCTAACACATGCACACTGCCAGTGCAGATTGTATGTGTGGGTGAGGAGAAAAAGGCAAAGTCGATATGGCATCCCCCTCAGGGTGCCATGCCCACAATCCACTGCCTGTGGCATAGGAAGGTCACCCCTCTAGTAGGCCTTACAGCCCTAAGGCTGGGTGCACTATATCACAGGTGAGAGCATAGATTCATGAGCACTATGCCCCTACCGTGTCTAAGTTCATTCATAGACATTGTAAGTACAGGTTAGCCATATTAAGTCTATGGTCTGGGAGCTTGTCAAAACGAACTCCAAAGTTCCATAATGGCTACACTGAATACTGGGAAGTTTGGTATCAAACTTCTCAGAATAATAAACCCACACTGATGCCACTGTTGGATGTATTACAAAATGCACACAGAGGGCATGTTAGAGATGCCCCCTGTATTTTACGTAATCATTCAGTGTAGGACTGACTGCTCTGTGCCAGCGTGCCACTGAGACGAGTTTCTAACCCCCTGGGGTGAGAGCCTTTGTACTCTCTGAGGCCAGAAACAAAGCCTGCATTTGGTGGATGTGCTTCACACCTCCACCCTGCAGGAAAACTGTAACGCCTAGCAGTGAGCCTCAAAGGCTCAGGCTTTGTGTTACAATGCCCCAGGGCACTCCAGCGAGTGGAGATGCCCGCCCCCCGGACACAGCCCCCACTTTTGGCAGCAAGTCCAGATGAGGAGATAATGAGTAAAACTAGGAGGAGTCACCCTCCAGCCAGGAGAGCTCCTGAGGTGTCCTGAGCTGAGGTGACCCCTGCCTTAGAAAATCCTCCATCTTGCTTTGGAGGATTTCCCCCAATAGGATTAGGGATGTGCCCTCCCTCCCCACAGGGAGGAGGCGCAAGGAGGGTGTAGCCACCCTTAGGGACAGAAGACATTGGCTACTGCCCTCCAGCCCTAAACGCACCCCTAAATTGAGTATTTAGGGGCGACCCTGAAAACAGGAAAACAGATTCCTGCAACCTGAAGAGAGAAGAAGGACTGATGACCCGAAAGCCCCGCATGGACAACGGAGACAAAAACTGACTTGGTCCCAGCCATTCCAGCCTGTCTCCAGGCTCAGAGAACCTGCACAGCGACGCATCCAGCGGGACCAGAGACCTCTGATGACTCACAGGACTGACCTGCATCTAAAGGACCAAGAAAGTCCTGAGGACAGCGGCTCTGTCCAAAACTGCAACAAAGAAACCATCTCCAAAGAAGACTCCAGCCTCACTCCGGAAGCGTGAGTCACCAGACACCCCTGGCTCGTGTCCAGAGAAACTAACACCACAGAGAGGACCCCCAGGCGACTTCAACGACGTGGACACCCTGAGTGGAACTCCCTGCACCCCTGCAGCGACGCCTGCAAAGAGGATCCAGAGACTCCCCCCTGACCGCGAGTGCCCGGTAACAAAGGAACCCGACGCCTGGAAGAAGCAGGACTGGGAGGAACCGACCACCGGTGCAGGAGTGACCAGCAGGCGGCCTTCATTCTAGCCCAGTCGGTGGCTGGCCCAAGAGGCCCCCTTGTGCCCTGCCTGCATCGCCACAGTGACCCCTGGGTCGCTCCATTGTTTCCTATCTACAACCAGACACCTACTTTGCACAATGCACCAGGCCGCCCCTGTGCTGCTGAGGGTGTATTTTGTGTGCCTATTTGGGACCCCCTCCCCCAGTGCTTTACAACCCCCCCCCCCCAGTCTGCTACCAGAGGACGCATGTACTTACCTGCTAGCAGTCTGGAACTGGAGCACACCTGTTCTCCATAGGCGCCTATGTTATTTGGGCCCTACTATGACCTCTGCACCTGACCGCCCAAGTGTTGCAGGTGCTGGGTGTTTAGGGCTGACTTGAACCCCCAACAGTGGCCGCTTATGCCCAAGAGACTGAACTCGTAAGTGCTTTACTTACCTGAGAAACTAACTATTACTTACCTCCCCCCAGGAACTGTTGATTTTTGCAGTGTCCACATTTAAAAAAGCTTACTGCCGAAACTGTGTACATTATTGTTTTAATTCAAAGTTACATACATACCTGTGTGAAGTACCTTACAATTTATGTACTTACCTAAATTCTGAATCTTGTGGTTCTAAAATAAATTAAGAAAATAATATTTTTCTATATATAAACCTATTGGCCTGGAGTTAAGTCTTTGAGTGTGTGTTCTTATTTATTGACTGTGTGTGTGTACAAGAAAAGCTTAACACTACCCTCTGATAAGCCTGCTGCTCAGCCACACTACCACAAAAAAAGAGCATTAGTATTATCTAATTTTGCCACTATCAACCTTTAAGGGAAACCCTTGGACTCTGTGCACACTATCTCTCACTTTGAGATAGTGTATACAGAGCCAACTTCCTACAGTGTCGGTCAACGTCACGGGCATCCTTCTCTCTGTTTTAACATAAAAAGGGGATACATGATGCAATGCAGCCTAGCACAAAACCATAATGAGAGGGGGCTCCTCTCTGGTAGATAGTCTTATCAGTAATAACCCGCTTCCTAAAATTCGCCAGAGGTAAAATCGGTCATTGTTAAAGCAGGCTGGAGTGGCCAAAAGACCCATCCAGTAGTCTATACCACCGGGAACATACATTTTTCATAGGAAGTACAATAATTACGCCCTTTACCTCAAACCTATTCAAAATACCCGTGGTCAGTCAGGAAATATTTTAATCGACCCCTAGAGTGTGCACATCCTCAACCCCATATAAAAATACAAAAAGATAGTTAAAAATAGCCCAAAAACTGAAAGAGAAGGTGCTTATGCTTTAATCATGACAACCCAACTCAGTTGTCCATCTTGCCCCCACTAGATCTCATCATTTAGATCACATTTATGTGTCAACAGACAGAATATCCACCTCTGTTCCCTCTGGAACAGTTTTTGTTTGGACAGGGTGGGTTGAGACTCTAAAACTGTGTGTTCTAATTCCAGAAAGCGTGTACTTATTCTCATGGTATGTTTCCTACACCTGATCCCGCTGTGATGTCCCATAATCCCGACCTTAACAGGTCTAGTTGTCAAACCTATGTACCTTTTAATCGCAGGGGCACACAACCGTATAAATGCAATTTTTAGTACTGCAGTTAGTAGGATTTCTTTGTACCCAAGTCAGAGTGTCATCCAGATGCAATCCCCTTTAGGGTGCTGTAAGGTCACACACATTGCATGAATCAGATGGGTAATGTCCTGCTATTGGTGGTAGCTCCCACATTGATCATTGTATGCGCTTTACTTTGTTCTGTGGTCTCGTGTGTAAAATCGTCTTTTAAATTCCTGGTCCGTTTGAAAGCAAAACATAGGGATAGGGGTTGTCTGCACTTCGGAGAGAAGAGTGCTCTCAACAACCTCCAGGGTGGCATCCTGTGGGATGTTAGGATACAGGGCCTCTACTTCAAGGGTCACTAGTAGATCTATTGCAATGGTCTTATTTGTCTTTCCAATCAGATTGAGTATAAATTTGGCATCTTTTACAAATGATGGTGTCTTGGTCACCAGGGGCTGCAGGAAATGATCACAAAATTTAGACAAGGGCTCGAATAAGGAGCCTATGCCTGAAACAATGGGGCACCCCGAAGGGGGAACAGTCCCCTTGTGAATCTTGGGAAGAAGCAGAAACAGGGGATCCTGGGATGTGTGTTTACCAGAAAAGCCACCTCGTTCTTACTAACCCAACCCTGACTCTCTGCGCTCGAAACCATCAAGGTTATGCATGTTTTCAATCTCAGACTAGGATCTTCAACAACATGGCTTATAATACTTCTGGTTAGCCTATTGCAGAAGCATTCATTGTCATAATCAGTATAACAGGGGCGGCTCCTCCATTAGGTGGAGGTGCGTTCCTCCCCCCTCCCCCGCCAGCTGTGGCAGCTGCAAAACCTTTACCAGAAAATGATAATAAACTGAGTTTATTACCGTTTTCTGGTAAAGAGGCGGGGCCACGGGGGTGACAAGCAGTGAGGGGGAGTGCACATCCCTCCCCTTCACTGTGCAAGTATGTTTGGCTGGCTGTCTCGAGCCTGCCAAACATACATGCACAGTTGGCTCTTTCCAGCCCGGCAAGAGAGAGCATGCAGAGGCAACCCAGTCTGCCTGGGAACGCCCTGGCTGGGTTCTCCCAGCTAAACCTAACACCGCTCTGAGCAGCGTCAGGACTGGCCGCAAGGCAGACTGGGAGCCTGTGCCTGCAGCAAAGAGGACCGGCCCGCGAAGCTCAAGTACGTTTAAAAAAAAATAATAATAATAATATTTATCCACCCCTCCGCGCGCCTTCCCACCCGCTTCCTCTCCCCACGACATGCTACTGCAGTAGTCCTCATGACTACAGCTCCCCATTTATCAGCCTACTTAATCATAATCGAGTCATCATTTGCCAGTGAACTCACTGCCTTCATTTCCTGACTAGACACTTTAAAAAATGCTGGATTATTCCTGAATTTCTCTACATCCTTTAGGACTGCCTGTTCAAAGGTAGGAATCTCATGGAGAATAGTCCCTCTGGAAGGAGTAATTGTGTAACCCTGCTAGATAGTTATCTATGCAGTGTACAAAATGTAGGAGTACACTATGCAGATAGTACAGGCGACCCTTACTGGTTTCCAGGGGTAAAAGTGACAATCCCAAAAGCTCTCGTTTGTGGTAGTGTGGGCGAGCAGTTAGGCTTATCAGAGGCTAGTGCTAAGCATATGTTGAACACAGAGTCAATAAATGAGACACGCACTCAAGAAGGAACTCGAGACCAATACTTAGAAAAATAGTTATGGTTTAAATTAGGTTTCAACACCGGAATACTTTCAAGAAGAAAACTCCTGTTGCAGTTTTGTAATGATTTAGCGAGTAAGTAACAATTTTCCTCAAATGCTCTTTTACGCAGTAAAGGCTCCAAAGTACTTTTACTGCAAGGGGGTCCTTGCAAACAGATATTGGGGGTCCCCTGCAAGTAGTAGAGTGCTAGGTTTGTAGAAACTCAAACAAAACCAGCAGTTCCGTTTTACCTGCTCAGGGTCATCTGGGTGCAGAACTGCTAGTTGAGCTGGGTGTCCTCTGTAGCATACACTTGGCAACGAGGGAGGCCACCTAAAAAGAGATTGGAAGGGGAGGACTTGGAGACAAGTCCTGGAGTTCCTAATGGGGGGCTTAGTCAGTGGGGGCCATGGGAGCAAGAGACCAGCGTTGGATGCCGTGGAACCAGGCTGGGAAGCTCAGGTGCAGCAGGTCTTTGTCGTCAGTGCTCCTGCATCAAGGCTCCCATAGATCTTCGAGAAACCAGCAAAACAAGGACAAAACAGGACAGCTTTGGAAGATGTACTCTGCAGTGCTGACCTCCCTCGACAGCCGGTCTTTGGATATTCTGTTGGAGTCCGGGTTGGTCCTCAACAAGCCTTGGTTGTTGTAAGGGGGTCCAGTATCCAAGGTTTTTGTGCAGCACAGCTCCAGTTGGCCCTGATGTCATCTCACTAAGAGGGGATATGGGAGTAGTCCCTGGGAGCGTGGTGACCTCCTCCTGGGTGGCTGCGGCATCGGTGGACCTGGTGGTCAGCAGAATGGTGGACTGGACGGTGCTGTTGGTGCCTGCAGGAAGCATGAAAGTGGCTACTCCACTCTGAAAGCGATGCTGACGGGCTGGAAAAGTGCTGAAGAACCTCCAATGCTTCTGGAGTCCCCATAGCTGAAGGACGAGTCATGATGTTACGATTGTCAGGACTGGAGCAGGTAGGTAGGCAGGGTTTTGCTCCAAAAGCCCATCAGTCGTCCACAGTTCTCATTCCTTCGGTTTTTCTATGTCCTCTTCTTCTTTGGATCAGATGAATTTGTTCTTCTGTCATCAGGAGGCTATCTAAATACTCAATTTAGGGGCTTTTAGGGGAGTGTAGAGTAGCAGCCACTGGGCTTCTTGCCATTAAGGTGACTACACCCCCTATAAGACCACTTTCTGTGGGAAGTGGGCATAACTCTATCCCAGAAGGCCTAAATCGACTAAAAACAAGATGGCAGAACCCATCCTTGAGTGACCACTTTGGGTAGCCCGCCTTAGGGGTGTGGCTCGTCCAAAGGTGGTACAAGCTTACTGACTAACTAATTTTCCTGCCTGTCCTGGTGCCAAGTGGGCCTCAAGTGGGAGTGGCAACACCCAGATCTGTGTGAGCCGGGGTGGCACTCCAAAGGCGACAGGGCCTTTGAAGTCCCTGGCCTTAGTATGCAGATTTGTTAGCCATCCTGCTGAAGTAGGTGACAACACTTCTCTTCTGAGCAGGCTTTGTTTCTGGCCTCTGACAGCACAGGCTTAAACTCCAAGGTGTCAGAAATCTCTCTGTGGTGGTAGGCTGGTAGAGACCAATCAGCCAAAACACTCAAACTAGTAGACTCAATGGGCACTTTAAGGTGCCCTCAGGGTGCAGTCACAATAAATCCAAGGCTCGCATCAGTCTGGCTGTATTAAGACGAGGTGTTTGATAACAAACACCATATTTTTCAGTGGAGTCATTATGTAGCTGGGGAATACGTACTGATGAATTTCCAGTACATACCTCAAGATGGCTTACCTGCTCACTTCCAATTCTCAGCAATGGAGCTGGGCATTGTAGGTAAGTACCCTCTTTTTAGCATGGTTATCCCCACTTTTTGCTTGCTACCAGCATGCTTAGACTATTATCACTGGGATCCTGCTAACCAGGACTCTAGTGATTGTGCTCTCTCCCTCCAAATTCGGTTGCCTAGGACTTTTGTGCAGTCCACAACTGGCATACTGGTGTCACCTTATAACTTCTTAGTATATGATACTTAGGTACCCAGGGCATTTGGACACCAGGGGTCCCCCATTGGTTGCAGCTTGAATTTTACCACCCATGGGAGCCCATGTGAAATGTGTCTGCAGGCCTGCCATTGCAGACTCCATGAAAAAGTGCATGCACCCTTATACCACAGGTCCCTGCAGCAGGTCACTGTAAGTCACCACTATGGTAGGTCCTCCTAGCCCACAGGGCAGGGCGCAGGTCTCTGTGTGTGAGGGCACCCCTGCATGACAGGAGGTGACCCTATGAACTCCAGTTCCATTGCATTGGACTTAAGTGCAGGGAAGCCATTTTACCTGTGTACTGGAGAGAGGTCACCTGTGTCCATCTACACAATGGTAACTTCGAACCTGGGCATGTTTAGTATGAAACATGTCGGAATCATACCCCAATACTAATGCCAGTAATGGTTTATGATTCCCTGCACTCTGGGGGGTGCTTAAAGGACCCCCACCCAGTTTTGCTCCTACCAGTCTTCTAGGGTTTTCCAGACAACCTGCACCGCTGCCACCCCTCAGACAAGTCTCTACAACCCTTCTGCTTGACCAGCTCAAACAGGGGAAGGCAGAACAAAGAATTTCCTGTGGGAAAGGCAGGCAACACCTACTCATTTGGAAATAGGTGTTAGAAAGGCTTGGGAGAGGTAGCCTCCCCAAGCCACCAGTTTGCTTTGAAGGGCACATTTGGTGCTCTCATTGCCTGAACCAGTTTGCACCAGTCCATGGACCCCCAGGTCCCTGCTCTGGCATGAAACTGGACAAAGGAAAGGGGAATGACCACTCCCCTATTCATCAACACCGCGTCTTGAAAACAAGATGTGCAGAGGCCCCTGGAAGAATTTCAGTGGCCAGTCAGGCAGGTGACATCAGAGACCCATCCTGATATGCTGTCACCGTGCAAGGTGACCAAACCCCCTTTTAGGGGTATTTAGGGACTCCCTTGTGGGTGGGTCCCCAGATTTGACGTGCAAGATTCCACCATGTCTCCTCTGCATTGTTTACTTCTAGCCACTGGAGCCACAACTGGATACTTTAGGAACCGACAAGACTGCAACTCCCGAGACAACCTCAACTTGCAACATTGATTTTCCGGCTCCTTCCAGCAATTGCAACATTTCCCTGGCTGAGCATCCTCTGGGGTCAGCAAGACTTCAGTTGTACCAAGAAGCAAGAAGGAATCTCGCTTGGACTGAAGGAATCACTCCCCTGCATCTGCAGGTACATACAGCAATGACGCCCGGCTGTGTGGATCTGCTCTCCTCTAGAACTGCGTGGATACTGCATCACAGGTTGTGGTCTAGAGTGGTCTCCTTTGTCCTCTCTGACCACTGTTCAACTTGGGAGACGGTGCGTGTAGGAATGTACCATCTTGCCTGCCATGTTACCCCCATTTTTACTTGTGTGTCAGTTTGTTTTTGCCTGTCTCACTGGGATTCTGCTAGCCAGGACCCCAGTGCTAATAGTTTGTGGCCTGAATGTGTTCCCTGTGTGGTGCCTAACTGTGTCACTGAGGCTTTGCTAACCAGAACCTCAGTTCTTATGCTCTATCTGTCTTTAAAATTGTCACTGCAGGCTAGCCACCATTTGTACCAATTCTGATTGGCACACTGGAACACCCTTATAATTCCCTAGTATATGGTACCTAGGTACCCAGAGTATTGGGGTTCGAGGAGATCCCTATGGGCTGCAGCATTTCTTTTGCCACCCATAGGGAGCTCAGACCATTCTTACACAAGACTGCCACTTCAGCCTGAGTGAAATAACGTCCACGTTATTTCACAGCCATTTTACACTGCACTTAAGTAACTTATAAGTCACCTATATGTCTAACCCTCACTTAGTGAAGGTTAGGTGTAAAGTTACTAAGTGGGAGGGCATCCTGGCACTAGCCAAGGTGCCCCCACATTGTTCAGGGCAATTTCCCCGGACTTTGTGAGTGCGGGGACACCATTACATACGTGCACTACATATAGGTCAATACCTATATGTAGCTTCACAATGGTAACTCCGAATATGGCCATGTAACATGTCTAAGATCATGGAACTGTCCCACCCATGCCAAATCTGGTATTGGGGTGCCAATCCCAAGCATCCCCAGGGCTCCAGCATGGACCCCGGGTACTGCCAAACCAGCTCTCTCGGGATTTCACTGCAGCTACCGCTGCTGCCAACCCACAGACAGGATTCTGCCCTCCTGGGGCCTGGGCAGCCTAGTCCCAGGAAGGCAGAACAAAGAATTTCCTCTGAGAGAGGGTGTTACACCCTCTCCCTTTGGAAATAAGTGTTAAGGGCTGGGGAGGAGTAGCCTCCCCCAGCCTCTGGAAATGCTGTGAAGAGCACAGATAGTGCCCTCCTTGCATAAGCCAGTCTACACCGGTTCAGGGATCCCCCAGCCCTTGCTCTCGCGCAAAACTGGACAAAGGAAAGGGGAGTGACCACTCCCCGGTCCATTACCACCCCAGGGGTGGTGCCCAGTGCTCCTCCAGTGTGTCCCAGACCTCTGCCATCTTGAATGCAGAGGTGTGAGGGCACAATGGAGGCCTCCGAGTGACCAGTGCCAGCAGGTGACGTCAGAGACCCCTCCTGAAAGGTGCTTACCTGACTAGGTGGCCAATCCTCCTCTGAGGGCTATTTAGGGTGTCTCCTGTGGGCTTCTCGTCAGATAACAAATGCAAGAGCTCACCAGAGTTCCTCTGCATCTCCCTCTTCGACTTCTGCCAAGGATCGATCGCTGACTGAAAGTAGCAAGAAGACTCCCAGCGACATTGTAGCGCTTAATCCTGCCGGCTTTCTCGACTGTTTCCTGGTGGTGCATGCTCTGGGGGCTGTCTGCCTTCACCTTCCACTGTAAGCCAAGAATAAATCTCCCGTGGGTCGGTGGAATCTTCCCCCTGCTAACGCAGGAACCAAACTTCTGCTTCACCGGTCCTCTGGGTTCCCTCTCATCGTGACGAGCGTGGTCCCTGGAACACAGGAGCTGGATCCAAGTGACCCCAACAGTTCAATGATCCATCTGTCCAAATTTGGTGGAGGTAAGTCCTTGCCTCCCCACGCCCGACAGTAATCCTGTGTACTGCGTGAACTGCAACTGCTAGGGCTTCTGTGCACTTTTGCAAGGAATCCTTCGTGCACAGCCCAGGTCCCCAGCACTCCGTCCTGTATTGCTCAACTCGCTGAGTTGACCACCGGCTTTGTGGGACCCTCCTTTGCAGTGTTGAGACGACCGCAATGCTCAGTTTTCTTGAACCCGTGTTCAAGTGCTTCTGCGGGTGCTGCCTGCTTCTGCGTGGGCTCTCCGTGTTGCTGAGCGGCCCCCCTGTCTCCTCCTCTAAGGGGCGACCTCCTTGTCCTTCCTGGGCCCGGGTAGCACCCATTTTCTTCAACCGCGACCTTTGCAGCTAGCAAGGCTTGTTTGCGTCTTTCTGCATGGAAACAACTCTGCATCCTCCAGCACGCCGTGGCACATCATCTGTGCAAAGGAGAAGTTCCCGGCATCTTCCGTTGTTGCAGAATCTTCAGCTTCTTCCACCCCGAGGCAGCCATTTTGCACCTTCATCAGGGATTTAGTGGGCTCCTGCCCCCCCTGGACACTTTTGTTACTCTTGGTCTTGGTCCCCTTCCTTTGCAGGTCCTCAGGCCCAGGAATCCGTCTTTGCTGAATCTCCTATCACAACTTTAGTATGTTTCAGGGAAAGTAGGGTAACTTTACTCCTACTTTTCAGGGTCTTGGGGTGGGGTATCTTGGACACCCTTAGTGTTTTCTTACACTCCCAGCGACCCTCTAAACACTACATTAGGCCTGGGGTCCCTAAGTGGTTCACATTCCACTTTCTTAGTATATGATTTGTGTTGCCCCTAGGCCTACTGCATCCTACTGTATTCTACAGTGTTTGCACTACTTTTCTAACTGTTTACTTAACTGATTTTGGTTTGTGTGTATATTTTGTGTATTTTACTTACCTCCTAAGGGAGTATATCCTCAGATATTTTTGGCACATTGTCACTATAATAAAGAATCTTTATTTTTAGTAACACTGAGTATTGTCATTCTTACGATATAGAGCTATATAATATAAGTGATATAGTAGGAGCTTTGCATGTCTCCTAGTTCAGCCAAAGCTGCTCTGCTATAGCTACCTCTATCAGCCTAAGCTGCTAGAACACTACTAATCTACTAATAAGGGATAACTGGACCTGGCACAAGGTGTAAGTACCATCAGGTACTCACTATAAGCCAGGCCAGCCTCCTACAGTGCGCCCCTGCAGGACACTACCCCTGTGCATAGCGACTCTTGCAGCAACCAAGGCTTGTTGACTCCTGCTTCAAGGGATCTTCAGGCTCCAAGTAGCCCCGGCCTCCAGCATGTAATCCTGCCAAGGACAGTCTCCACTCTGCTGCTCCAGCAATGTGGGACTCCTCTCCAGGAGTGCTGACTGGGCCTCACTGCAATTTACTGTGCCCGCTGCAAATAGGCTGCCTGTGGGGACTGCAACTGCTTCGGCTGGCTCTCCCGACTGTTGAGGGTCAGCTCCGACTTCCCTTCAAGGGTTGAGTCCCCTGCACCTTCCTCGTCCTTTTCAGCCTTGCAACTCTCCTTCTGCTTCTTCTTGCATTTGCCAAGGCTTGTTGGTGGCTCTCCTAAAACACCGACCATTTGCGACCCAGCGACTGACATGGGAATTTATCAGCACTGCTCCAAGGACTTCTCTGCAGCTCCTGGGATCCACAGATGAGTGGGTAGTGGCTCCTCCCTAGACTGGACAATCTATCGTGGACTTGACTCTGCACCCTTCTTTTGCAGGTCTTCTTCCAGATTCCACCTTTGGTTTCTTCTGGTCTGGTCCTGTTTAAGTCCTGATGTTAGTCCTTGGGAAGACCAGGTACTTACCTCTGCTCTCCTGGTCGCTGGGAATCACTTAGTTACTCACCTCTTGGGGTCCCTAGTTCTTCCAGCTTCCCTCTAACGACTCCATATCCTTGGGTTGGGGACTTCACTTCACATTCCACAATTTTAGTTTATGGTTTTGTCTTCCCCTAGGGTCCTAACTACTTTTCACTAATCCCTACCAATGCTGGTTGTTCCTTGTGCCAATTCCTAATTATTACTGTGTGTGTTTTATATTTATATATATATATATATATATATATATATATATATATATATATATATATATATATATATATATATATATATATATATATATATATATATATATGGAAAATGTCACTTACCCAGTGCACACCTGTTCGTGGCATGCAGGGAAAATGTCACTTACCCAGTGAACATCTGTTCGTGGCATGCAGTGCTGCAGATTCACATGCTATGCATGATTACAGCATCTAGTGTTGGGCTCAGAGTGTTACAAGTTGTTTTTCTTCGAAGAAGTCTTTTCGGAGTCACAGGATCGAGTGACTCCTCCTCTCGGTCAAACTGCGCATGGGCATCGACTCCATTGTTAGATTGTTTTCCTGCAAAAGGGTGTAGGAAGGAGTGATGGAGTGTATGAATATAAATGTTGTATAAAAGCAGTAAGTCAAAAAATAGATGCCCATGTTAAAGTATCCACATATATACAAATAATAAAACTTACGACTTCAGGCTTTCGGGGAGGAGGGATGGTGCATGTGAATCTGCAGCACTACATGCCACGAACAGATGTACACTGGGTAAATGACATTTTCCGTTCAATGGCATGTGTAGCTGCAGACTACAAAGCAGTTAATCCTCTTAAAAAATTGCAGTGGCTAGCCTGTAGGAGTTGAAGTTGTTTGAAATAATGTTCTTAAGACACCTTGGCCACCACTGGCCTGTTGCTTTGAAAATACCTCTACACAATAATGTATTGTAAATGAATGAGGAGCAGACCATGTGGCAGCTTTACATATGTCTGCCATTGGTATGAATCCTAAGAATGCCATAGACACACCTTTCTTTCAAGTAGAATGTGCTCTAGGTGTGATCTAAAGTTGTCTTTTTGCCTTAATGTAACATGTTTGTATGCATTGAACAATTAATCATGCTAATCCTTGTTTAGAGATAGGATTGCCTTTAAGTTGTTGCTGAAAAGCAACAAAAAGTTTTTTTGTTTTCCTAAATTCTTTAGTTCTATCTACATAATACATTAGAGCTCTTTTGAGGTCAAGAGTATGAAGGGCTCTTTCTGCAACTGAGTCTGGCTGTGGGAAGAAGACAGACAATTCCACTGTTTGGTTTATATGAAAAGGTGATACTACTTTTGGTAGAAATTTGAGATTTGTTCTAGGTACAACTTTATGGTTGTGCATTTGGAAAAAAGGTTTTCAAGAGTGAATGCTTGTATTTCACTAACTCTTCGCAATGAAGTAATAGCTACTAGGAAGGCAACCTTCCATGTCAAAAATTGAATCTCACAAGAATGCATGGGTTCAAAAGGTGGGCCCATGAGTCTGGTGAGTATGATATCTAGATTCCAAGTAGGAACAGGTGGTGTTCTAGGTGGAATAATAGATTTTAATCCTTCTGTAATGGGTTCTTTATCCCGAAACAAATAAAGGGGATATTGGAATAATATGACAGGCGCAGAAGGTGAGGGTTTAGCTAATTTATTCTTGCTTTGGTTTTAAGGATGGAGCTTTTTTATCCCATGTTTCTTGTTCACAAGGATAAGGCACTTGTAGTCCAAAGAAATTAACAAAGTTCCCTTTTTCTTCTCTTTCAGGGTTTTGGTGATAGTCCATAAGTGACTGGGTCCAGCTTTGGGAAGGTCTCCGATCTTCCTCTACGTCAGTGGGCCAGGCTCTCAAAAAAAAATAGAAGAAGGACAACAAAACAGGTAAGTGGGATATATATACTGTCAGTATATAGGGTTAGTAGGGTGGTGGGGGAATAGGTATGAGTGACGGAAAGTGAGGGTATAACTGTCCTTTAGTTTGTGGTTTTCCCTATAGGTGTTCTCAGACATTCCCTTCTTTGCAGAAATCCTCTGGCTGTCGGTTTCTTTGTGAGGTTAGATTCACTTTAGGGCTCTCTGTCATATGGTCTCCCCTTCCCTGCAGGACCTCCCTCTCTTTCCCTTATCCCCCCCTATTCCTAATAACCACCCTCTCGCAAACCCCCAGCTGTGGTACGAACGTACCTGAGGTGGCCACACCCCTCCAGGGACGCGGCCGGCACTTTGGCAGTCCCCCGGCTTTTCTCTGACGGGGGCGGGAGGGCCCCGGTGCTTTTCTCTCTCCTTCGGATCTCCCGATCCTTCGACGGGCTCCTTCCTCTCCGTCCGGGTTTCCTTTTCTTCGGGTCGCGCTTGCCGAGCGTCTTCCTCCGTCTCTCTCTCTCCTTTTCCTTTTGGTCCGTCTTTTCTTTCGGTCGTCGTCCAGACGCCGAAGGCGTCTGACGTCATAGGCTTGCGTCCCTCTCGAGTGTGTCGGGCCCCATTAATGGCGGCCGTCACAATATTTTGAAGACCGGCGTCCGGAGACGTCCGGTTACACCTTCCATGAAGGCTTTTAGAACTGGAAGCATACAATATCTTCTATTGATGCTGTAAGTGGATCAGTATTTTTAGACTGACAGTAGTAAACAAATCTTTTCCACTTGTTAGCATAACATTGTCTAGTGGTAGGTGTATGTGCCTGCTTGACCACTTCCATACATTCTAATGGAAGTTTTAGGTATCCAAATTCTATGACTTCAGGAGCCAAATCGCTAAGTTGAGAGAACTGGGGTTTGGACGCCTGATTTGACCTTTGTATTGTGTTAACGAATATGGTCTGTTTGGAAGTTTGGAGTGATGTTCAACAGACAGGTCTAGGACTGTGGTGTACCAATGTTGGTGTGCCCATGTTGGGGCTATGAGCATCATGGTGAGAGATGTCTGAAGTGGTTTGTTGACCAGAAAGGGAAGTAGTGGGAGAGGGGGGAAAAGCGTAAGCAAATATCCCGGACCAAATGATCCATAGAGCATTGCCCTCGGATAGGGTATGTGGGTGTCTGGATGCAAAGTTTTGGCATTTTGCGTTTTTGCTTGTTGCAAATAAGTCTATTTCTGGTGTTCCCCACATTTGAAACTACTTTTGAAGTACCTGAAAGTGAATCTCCCATTCGTGTATCTGTTGGTGGATCCTGCGCAAGAGATCCGCCAGCTGATTGTGTATTCCTGGAAAGTATTCTGCTAATAGATGAATATGATTGTGAATTGCCCATTTCCATATTGGCTGGGCTAAAAGGGACAGTTGAGACGAATGTGTCCCACCTTGTTTTTTCAGGTAATACATGGTCATCATATTGTCTGTTTTTATCAGAACAATCTTGTGTTTGAGAAGGGGTTGAAACACTTTCAGGGCAAGGAACACAGCTAACAATTCTAAATGGTTTATGTGAAAATGTCTCTGTTTCAAATCCCATTACCCATGAATGGTAAGGTTGTTGAGATGAGCTCCCCACCTATCATTGATGCATCTGTTGTGATTGTGGTCTGAGGCACAGGGTCTTGAAATGACTGCCCCTTCATTAAATTACTGAGATTCCACCATTGAAGGGACGTGTGCATTTGGCAGTCCAACAACACTAGATCTTGCAACTGACCCTGTGCCTGAGACCATTGTTGTGAGAGGCATAGTTGTAGTGGCCTCATATTGAGTCTTGCATGCAGTACTATTGCTATGCAAGATGACATAATTCCTAGAATTCTCATGATAAATCTTACAGTGTACTGTTGATTTGGCTGTATTTGTGGTATGAGATTGTGGAAAGTCTGGATCCTTTGTGTATTTGGATATGCTGTGGCTTTTTGCGAATTTAAAATAGCACCTAGGTAAGGTTGCACCTGTGCTGGTTGAAGATGAGATTTTTGGTATTTGAGAGTGAACCCTAGTGTATGTAGGGTCTCTATTACGTATTGAGTGTGTTGTTGGCATTGTATAAAATTGCTTGACTTTTTTCAGCCAAACGTCTAGATATGGAAAGACATGTATGTGTTTGTCTTCTTAGGTAGGCTACTACCACTGCTAGACATTTTGTGAAAACCTTTAGAGATGTTATGCTGAATGGCAGAACTTTCAACTGATAATGTTTTCCTGCTATGACAAACCTGAGGTATTTTCTGTGAGCTGGATGGATGGGTATATGGAAATATGCATCTTTGAGGTCCAAAGCAGTCTTGTAATGTTTTTGTAGTAGTGGAATTTCGTCCTGCAGAGTTACCATGTGAAAGTGTTCTGACAGGATGTATAGATTTAAAGTTCTGAGGTCTAGGATGGGCCTGAGAGTCCATCCTTTTTGGGAATATGGAAGAATAGGTAGTATACTCCTGTTCCTTGTTGAGAATGTGGGACCAACTCTATTGCTTGTTTTAGTAGTAGCAATTGTACCTCTAGTTGTAATAGAACATTGTGTTCTGGGGACAGTCTGTGGTAACGTGGAGGAATGTTTGGAGGGGTAGAAATCAGTTTCATTGCGGATAATTGACAACACCCAATGGTCTGTGGTGATGTTTTGCCAATAACAGTATAATTGCTTTAGTTGTCCCCCCCACAGGAGATGTGTGGGGTTGAGGGATGGTAAATAAGTCACTGTTTCAATGGTGTAGTGGCTTGTTTTGAGGTTTGGAACTTGCCTCGATTTCTAAAATATTGGTCCTGTAAGACCCTCTAAATCCCCCTCTTTGGTATTGTTGCTGCTGTTGTCCTTGTTTTGCCTGGGAGATAGAAGCCTCAGAGGATTGTGGCTTGAATCCTCCTCTAAATTGTTGCCTGCGAAAGGAGCCTCTATACGGTGTTGTGTATAAGGATCCCATTTCTTTGGCAGTATCCAAGTCTTTCCTCAGTTTTTATATGGTCGTATCGACCTCTGGACCAAACAAATGCTTTTTATCAAAAGGCATGTTAAGTACTGCCTGCTGGATTTCTGGTTTAAAACCAAAAGAACCTATCCATGCATGCCTTCTTATAGTAATGGCAGTATTAACGCACCTGGCTGCTGTATCTGCAACATCTAGGGCAGACCTTATCTGATTATTGCTTATGGCCTGACCCTCCTCTACAATCTGCTGTGCCCTTTTCTGATGTTCCTTTGGGAGGTGCTGTTGGAGTTCTTGCATCTCGTCCCAGTGGGCTCTATCGTATCTGGCGAGCAAGGCTTGTGAATTTGCAATTCACCTTTGGTTGGCTGCCTGTGTGGCCACTCTCTTGCCAGCTGCATCAAATTTCCTACTCTCCTTATCAGAGGGAGGAGCATCCCCTGAGGATTGGCTATTTGTCTTCTTTCTAGCCACACTCACTACCACTGAGTCTGGAGGAACTTGGTGTGTGATGTAAACAGGGTCTGTAGGAGCAGGTTTGTATTTTTTGTCAATACGTGGAGTAATTACTCTAGTTTTGACTGTCTCACTAAAAATTTGGTCTGCATGTTTGACCATTCCAGGTAACATAGGAAGGCACTGATATCTAGAGTGGGTGGAGGATAGAGTGTTAAACAGGAAATCATCCTCTAGGGGTTCAGTGTGTATAAGCAACCCATGGTAAGCAGCTGCCCTGGAAACAACCTGCGCATATGCAGTAGTGTCCTCTGGTGGAGAACACTTGGATGGGTATAAATCAGGGTCATTATCCGGAATAGGATCTGGGTCGTATAAATCCCAAGGATCCACTGTATCCCCATGAGAATACTGTGAATGCGCTGGTGAAGGCAACAGTGGTGGGCTAGTGGGTGGAGGTGAAAAAGAAAGCTGTGGTGAATGAGGAGGAGAAGTAGGGGCAGGTGCTGGCTTCGCCTTCTGTTTATACGTTTTTGCTGGTGGTTGAGTAGTGCCTAATTGTTCCTGAAAAGCCAGCTTCCTTTTGGTTTGCAGAGGAGCAGCAGTAACTATTCTGCCAGTCTCTTTGTGGATGTGAATCTTGGATTGCCTCTGATACATAACCTCAAGGATAGGCTGAATCTCAGTGTTCTCATCAGAAGGTCTGTAAGATTGTTCCTGCAGTGATTTCGAACTCTGTTTGAGATGGCTCGAAAGTCCTTTCTTTTCTAAAAAAAAATAAGCTTTTCGGTTCCGAAGATGGAAGCTTTTTCGGTCCCGAAAATTGAATCTGTTGTTCCGGCTTCGAAGCAGGGCGTCGAAGCTTCAACTCCGAGGAGTGAGGACGCTAACTCGAGTCCGAGGCAGAACTCTTGACAGATTTACTCGACTCCGATGTCGATGGAGGAGTGGCCTTTTTCAGCACCGAACCCGGAGGTCAGTCGACGATAGTCTTTTCTCTGGTCAAACCATGGCCCTCTGGCAGTGGGTACCCAAGGCCTTTGATGTTTTTTTATATGTGGGCGTAGGGGTAGACATACTCACGTGCTGTGCAGCAGTGATAGGCTTATCTTCTTCCGAATCTTGTTGGAGTCGGTCTCTTGGATGGAGACCGGTGTCTGCACCTGTTCTTCCTCCATGACCAGATGTTCTGTATTTTTCGACACCATCTCTAATCTTCTGGATCGAAGCAATTGACAGGCCTCACAATCTTATTCTTTGTGACTGGGAGAAAGACACAGATTACAAACCTGGTGTTGGTCTGTGAGGAAAAATGTAGCATGGCACCAAGAACATATTTGAAATGGAGTCCGATCCATCAGCCTTCCACGCGGTAGGCCCGAGTCTGGCGCACGCGCCCATGGGGCGAAAATCTAGATTCCGACGGTACTATTGGTTCGAAGGTTGATGAAAACGCGATCGAAACAATACAGACGAATAATTGAGTTTTCTGAAGTTTCCGATTCGAAATCTCGGAGCTAGAGGAAACACGTCCGAACCAGACAGCTGAAAGAAAACAATCTCGGAAAGAAAACAATCTAACAGTGGAGTCGATGCCCATGCGCAGTATGACCGAGATGAGGAGTCACTTGATCCAGTGACTCCGAGAAGACTTCTTTGAGGAAAAACAACTTGCAACACTCCGAGCCCAACACTAGGTGGCAGAATTATGCACAGCATGTGTAGCTGCAGCTACAAATGCCATCAAACATATATCTATATATATATAGTGTACTTACCTCCAGTTGGGTACTGCCTATAAATAATCTAGTGTGGTGTTACTATAATAAAGTACCTTTATTTTTTGTAACACTATGTGGTTTCTTTCACGTATGATAAGTTGCTGTGTGACTATTGTGGTATTGCATACGCTTTGCTTGTCTCCTAAATAAGTTGTGGCTACTCATCCACAGCGACCTCCAGCGAGCCCTGGATTCCTAATCACTGCCAGCATTCACGAATAGGGGTTGCCTGAACATGGTATAAGGTGCCAACACCATAGGTGTGCATCACACACCAGGCCAGTTTCCTACATTGGTGGTCCAGTGGTGGGATTAGACACTTGCAATTGCCTTACCACTCTGTCACTAGTACATTTCTACAGGATAGTCCACTACTAGTCTTTATGACAAACTGCACTTAGTGATTAGAGTCACTAGCCTCCTAGTTTGGGTAATTTGGGGTTCTGGTGTAGCCTTTTCTCCAAATTCCTAAGATGTCTAGTTACTCAGAGTAGGTAGGTGCACCCACACTACTCTAGGGAGAATATATTCAGTGGAAAATACAACTCTGGTAACAGACTATCAGTATGAGAGCTACACTTTCCAGGAGTTGAGGGAGACGTGTGTTACCAGAAAGCTGAAGATGGAGAAATCCCAAAAAGAATCTACTTCTGGGGTTACTTTTCCAGGCTGACCATGAAAACTCATGCAGCCAGGGAGAGGAGGAAGTAGACTGAAATTCCAGTTTTGGATAGGGTAAACGTGGGCTACACTGCGGAGGGTCAGGAAGAAACTGGGGAACACCGCAGCCCTGTTAGGAGCACTGCAGGCAGTGAAAAGGGGAGTCACTCAAGCAGGCCTACTTTTACTCCTAGAGGGTTGGTACAAACAAATCTCCAGGACGAGGGACAGATCCTCCTCATCTGTCCATACTCATGTCTCTAGGACCTCCTTTGAGACAGACCACTCTAACTCAGGGGAGCAGTCCCTAGATAGAGAATTCCATAGACTGAAATTAGACCAGGCCAAACTGAGACTGCAACAGCAGCAATCCGTTCTAGAAAGGGAGGCCCTGGCAGTAGACGGAGAAAGGCAGTAATGACTTTGGGGACACCAGGGTCAGGGAGGGCTCCTATGACTCTAGAAGCCTTAACAAAATAGTCTCACCTTACAAGGTGGCAGATGATATCCAAAAGTGGTTGACAGTCTTGGAGAGGGCCTGTAAAGTACAAAGGGTCGCTCAAAGACAGTCGGCAGCAATCTCGTGGCTCTCCTTCTCTGACAAAGGCAGAGACAAATTCCTCACTGTCAGAAAGGAATATGCAGATGATTACCAGGAATTAAAGAATGCACTCTTAGGTGGGTTTGGCTACCCACAGAACAGTATAGGATCAAGTTCAGGGAGACTAAAGAGGAGTCCTCCCAGGATTGGGTAAATGTTGAGGACTGTTCTGTTAAAGCTCTGGAAGGCTTGTTGCATGGAAGCAAAGTAAGGGATTATCAGGACTTGTACAATCTTATTTTGAGAGAGCACATTCTGAACAATTGCATTTCTTATCAGCTGCATCAGTACCTGGTGGACTCTGTTATGACCTCTCCCGAAGAATTGGAAGGAGGGCAGACAAATGGGTGTGATTTAGGGTGGGTAGGAAAGCTCCCATTGGTGGTGACCACAAGAAAAAGGATTCTGCAGACAGTCAGGACAAGGGTGGGGACAAACAAAGAAAATGAGTCTTCATCAGGCCCACAAAACTCTTTTGGGGTTGGGTCCAAGTCCTCTTCCTCTGCCCACAAGAAACCTTGGTGCAACATTTGTAGGCAGAAAGGCTATAGGGCAGGTCACAGCACCTGTCATAAAAAAAAAAGCACCAAGACTCCTACCACTACTACTAACACTTTCACCCCTAGTAGTAGCAACAACGGTGGTAACAGTAGTCAGTCCAAAAGTGTAGCTAGGCTCACCTTGGAGACTGTAGTGGGCTCTAGGTTAGTCAGGGAGACCACTGAGGCAGTTTTGGTCTTTGATGGTGGCACTGAGCTTGCCACCAGAGCTGCGTGTCCCATTAATATGGATAAGTAGAGACAGCATCCCTTAATAAATGGTGATGAGGATGAGGCCTACAGGGACACAGGTGCCAGTGTCACAATGGTGACTGAAAAACTGGTGTCACCTGAACAACACCTACTTGGTCACACGTACCAAGTGACTGATGCTTATAACTACACTCAATGCCACCCCACAGCAGTTGTGGACTTTAGCTGGGTGTGGAGGGTGTGTGTGTGGGAGGTGTGGGGGGTTTACTACAAAGAGAGTTATACTGTCCTCGGATCTACCTGTAGATTGTCTGTTAGGTAATGCCTTGGAGACTTCAGCTAGGACTGAGGGCGGAGTTCGAGGCCCATGCAGCAATGCTAGGCATCCCTGGGCATATCTTCTCCCTGACAAGAGCACATGCTGAAAAGCAAATTGAACAAGGAGCAATGGAGCCTGGAACAATGGCCCAAGAAGCTCCTAAAAAGAAAGGCAGGCAGGCTGGGTAAGAAATTACTCCCTGTTCAAACCTCAATTGAGGAACATACTCCAGAGGGAGAGGAACCTACTCCTTGGATTGAACCTGAACCTACACCAGAAGAGCTTAAAGCTGATACAGTTGATCTCTTAAGAGCAGGGGGGGGAGCACCAGGGAGGAACTCAGTATGGAAAGCTTGAGGCAGCAAGCTGCCGCACAAGAAGTAGGGGATATCAGTGGTACCCATAGAGTCTCCTGGGAAACCAGCCTCCTCTATTCATAAGCAAGGGACCCTAAACCTGGTGCCACCAGGAGATTGGTCATCCTCATAAATCTCAGATTTAGGGAGTTCTGTTAACTTTGGCCTATGAAATTTCCCTGGCAGGCCATTTGGGTAAAAGAAAGACTTGGGACAGACTTGGCCCTCACTTTCACTGGCCCCACATGTCTGAGGACACCAAGGTGTTTTGTTGCTTCTGTGTGACCTGTCAAGCCAGTGGCAAGACAGGTGGCACCCCCAAAGGCCCCTTAATCCCACTACCAGCGGTTGGGGTACCTTTTGAAAGGGTTGGGGTGTTTACTGTTTGCCCCTTGGATCCTCCAACAACCTCTGGAAACAGGTTTGTACTGGTGGTGGTGGACCAAGCCACCAGGTACCCAGATGCCATCCCTCTTAGGAGCACTACAGCCCCTTCAGTGGCCAAACCTCTCCTGGGAATCTTCTCCAGGGTGGGTTTTCCAAAAGTGGTGGTATCAGACAGAGGAGCAAACTTCATGTCTGCATACCTTAAAGCCATGTGGAAGCAGTGTGGTGTCCCTTACAAATTCACCACTCCTTATCATCCACAAACAAATGGGTTAGTTGAGACATTCAACAAAACCCTCAAAAGGCATGATCATTGGACACTCAGAAAAACTCAGAAGGAGGTGCGATGTCCCATTGCCTTGCCTCCCCTCTGCCTATTGGGAGGTGCCTCAAAAGAGAGTGGGCTACAGCCCCTTTGAGCTTTTGTTCGGACATCCTGTTAGGGGTCCATTTGCCCTCGTGAAGGAAGGCTGGGCGAAACCTCTTAAGCCTCCCAAATGGGACATTGTTGGTAATGAAATGGGCCTAGGATCCAGAATGACTGAATACATAAAGAGGGCAGGTAGGAAGCTGGCTCTGTATATACTATATAAAAATGAGATGTAGTGTGCACAGAGTCCAGGGGTTCCCCAAGAGCACTAACAGAGGCAATAGAAGATAACATGAATGCTCTATTTGTGGTAGTGTGGTCGAGCAGTTAGGCTTATCAGAGGGTAGTGTTAAGCATTTGTTGTACACACAAACAAGCAATACAGGAAAACACACACTCAATGACTTCACTCCAGACCAATAGGTTTTTATATAAAAAAAATATTCTTTCTTAATTTATTTCTAGAACCACAAGATTCATTTAGCAGGTAAGTAGATTAAATGAAAGGTACTTTGCATAGTAATACTTAGAACTTTGTATGGAATCAACAGCGTACACATTTTTATCTTAAAATGGCAAAAGGCTATTTTAAAAGTGGACACTGCAAGTTTCAACAGTTCCCGGGGGAGGTAAGTAAAGTACAGTTTTTGAGTAACAAACTTACGGGTTCAGTCTCTGGGGCATAGGTAGCCCACTGTTGGGGGTTCTTGATAACCCCAAACACCATCAACACAGGGCCGGTTAGGTGCAGAGGTCAGACAGGGGCCAAAATAACACGGGTGCTTATGGAGCTAGGGGGGTACTCCGGTTCCAGTCTGCTTGCAGGTAAGTACCCGTGTTGTCGGGGGCAGACTAGGGGGGTTAGAGAAGCACTGGAGGGGCCCCAAGTAGGCACAAAACCCACACCCTCAGCGCACAGGGGCCGCCGGGTGCAGTGTGCAAACAGGGTGTCGGGCTCCCAATGGAACTCCAAGGAGGGACCCGGAGATAACTTAGGTGCTGCAGGCAAGGCACAGGAGGGCTCCTGAGGCCAACCACAGACTGGGCAGAGATGAGGGCCGCCTGCTGGTCAATGCTGCACCGGTGGTCGGTTTCTCTCAGGCCTGGGGGCGCAGTGCTTCTCCTAGCGATGGATATCTTTGTCCCGGACAGTCGCGGTCAGGGGGGTCCACGGGATTCTCTCTGCAGGCGTCGTTGTGGGGGGTCTGGAGAGGGCAGCCTGGGGTGGACACTTCGTTGGAATCGCCTGGGGGTCCTCTCTGGTTAGTTGGTTCCTCTGAACACGGGCCAGGGTCGTCGGGGGCAGATTAGTTTTAGACTCACGCTTCTGGAGTGAGGTGGGAGTCCCTTTTAAGATGGTTCCTTTTTCTTCTTGTTGGACAGGTCTGCTGTGCACAGGGGTTTCTTGGCCCTCAGTGATGCAGGCAGTCCCCTGGAGGCTTTTCAGGGGTCGCTTGTCCTGTAGAACGTGTTGCTTCTTCTTTTGCAGCTTTTTGAAGCAGGTGACGGGCCGGTAGGAGTGGGGCAGAGTCAGTTGTTGTCTTCTTCTCTTCTCTGCGGGGTTGTCAGCTCAGCTGACCTTCTTTCTTGAGGTCGCCAGGAATCGGATGATCTGGGTTCAGGGTCGCACTTAAATACTAAATTTAGGGGTGTGTTAGAGTCAGGGGGCAGTCGCCAATGGCTACTGTCCCTGAGGGTGGCTGCACCCTCGTTGTGCCCACTCCCTCTGGGGTGGGGGGCACATCCCTATCCCTACTGGCCCTAATCCTCCCAAGCAAGATGGAGGATTTCCCGAGGAGGGGGGTCACTTCAGCTCTGGACACCTTATGGTTGGTCCTGGCTGAGGGGTGACGACTCCTTGTTTTTCTCATTATCCCTCCTGACTTCCCGCCAAAAGTGGGGGCTCATCTGGGGGGGCGGGCATCTCCACTGGCTAAAGTGCCCTGAGGCACTGTAACACCAAGCCTGAGCCTTTGAGGTTCACCACCATGTGTTACAATTCCTGCAGGGGAAGCTGTGAAGCACCTCCACCCAGGACAGGCTTTGTTGCTGACCACAGAGTGCACAAAGGCACTCACCCTAAGTGGACAGAAAGTCATCAGGAAGTGGCAGGCTGACATAGACCGGTCAGCCTTACACTAGCAGTTGGGATAACATACAGGGGGCATCTCTAAGATGCCTTGTGTGCATTTTTCAATAAATCCCACACTGGCATCAGTGTGGGTTTATTGTGCTGAGAAGTTTGATACCAAACTTCCCAGTATTCAGTGCAGCCATTATGGTGTTGTGGCGTTCGTAATGACAAACTCCTAGACCATACACTCAGTATGGCTACCCTGCACTTACAATGTCTAAGAATTGACTTAGAAACTGTAGGGGCCTTTTGCACATGCAGCTATGCCCTCACCTGTGGTATAGTGCACCTTGCCTTAGGGATGTAAGGCCTTCTAAAGGGGTGACTTACCTATGCCACAGGCAGTGGTTTAGGAACAGGGCACCCTGAGGAGATTGCCATGTCGACTGTCTTTTCTCCTCCCCAACACACACAAGCTGCCAGGCAGTGTGCATGTGCTGAGTGAGGGGTCCTCGGGTGGCATAATACATGCTGAAGCCCTTGAAGACCTTCCCTGGCCACAGGGCCCTTGGCACCAGGGAGACCTTATACAAGGGACTTCAGTGTGTGCCAGGGCTGTGCCAATTGTGGAAACAAAGGTACAGTTTTAGCAAAAGAACACTGATGCTGGGGCCTGGTTAGCAGGGTCCCAGCACACTTTCAAAGTTAGCATCAAAACTAAGCAAAAAGTGGGGGGTAACCATGCCTACAGTGACATTTTCCTATAGGGCATCTAAAAATCGTCAGGCCAGCCAAGAACTGCAGAAGCAGTGGCATGACCAGAAGGCTGTACTGACTGTGTACCAGCCAGGAGAGAAAGTGTGGGTCCTAAAGCCTGAGGCTACAAGGGCTCTCCTGGATAAATTAAGTGGTCCACATACTACTGCAGAGAGAAAAGGTGAGGTCACCTACACGGTTGACCTGGACACCCCTAGAAGCCCCCAAAGGGTGCTTCATGTGAATCGCCTGAAACCTTCTTATGACACGGCTGACATGACTTTACTCATGGCCACTGATGAGGGTCAGAAGTGACCCTCTCCCTGACCTCTTCTCTCACAATACCTTGGATGGTTCAGTAGAAAAAGGTATTCTTGCAGACTGCCTCTCTGACCAACAAAAGGATGACTGCACAAATCTCTGGGGCAGTTCTCTTAACTATTCTCCTTAACCCTTGGTCAAACCACATGGTGTGAACAACCCACTGACAGAGGTGACACCCTGCCTGCCAAAAGAAAAATATACAGGCAGCCTGATAACATCAGGGAGTGCATCAAAGTAGAAGTGCAAAAGATGCTTGACCTAGGCGTTATTGAGCCTTCAAACAGCCCTTGGGCCAGTCAAGTAGTCCTAACACCAAAACCCCACTCTCAAAATGGCAAAAAAGGAGATGAGGTTCTGTGTGGACTACAGAGGCCTCAATAAAGTAACAAAAAATTATGCTCATCCAATCCCTAGGGCAGATGAGCTAATAGATACTCTAGCTGCTGCCAAGTATCTTAGCACCTTTGATTTAACTTCTAGATACTGGCAGATCAAATTATCAGGATGCCAAAACAGCATTCTCCACTCCTAGCGGGCACTATCACTTTGCAGTGATGCCCTTTGGATTGAAGAATGCCCTTGCCACATTTCAACAGTTGGAGAATTAAGTTCTCCAAGGCCTGGAAATCTTCAGTATGGCTTATCTTGATGACATAGCTGTCTTTAGCTCCCCCTGAAAGGATCCCCTCAGTTCACCTAGGAAATGTATTGGAGGCTCTGTAAAGAGCACGCCTCACTATCGAGGCAACAAAATGCCAGATAAGGCAGGGCAGTGGTTTATCTGGGCCACCTGGTAGGTGGAAGTCCGATGCAGCCAATCCAGGGCCAAATCCAGACAATCTTGGATTGGACTGCCCCTACAACTCAAACCCAAGTTAGAGCATTACTAGGCTTGACTAGGTACTTCATTAAGAAACATGGTTCATTGTAGCGCCCGTAAATTACCTCACATCCAAAAGGATGCAAAAAAACGTTTCACGGACAGCTAGCTGCCAAAAAGCTTTTGATGACCTGAAACAGACCATGTGTTCTGCTCCCATTTTAAGACGCCCTGACTACTCCAAGCAGTTCATTGTACAAACAGATGCTACTGAGGTAGGGATAGGGGCAGTACTCTCTCAACTAAATGATGAGGGCCAGGATCAACCTGCAGCATTCATAAGCAGAAAGTTGACTCCACTCCATCCCCCCCACCCCCCAAAACCCGGGAAAAGCATTTGTCAGCCAGTAATCTCCTACCAGTATTTCATGGTTTTCTTGGCAGCCCGCACGGCTGCCACCCCTCAGACAGGTTTCTGCCCTCCTGCTGCTTGACCAGCTCAAGCAGGGGAATGCAGAACAAAGGATTTCCTGTGGGAAAGGGAAGCATCACCCTCTTCCCTTGGTAATAGGTCTTACAAGGCTTGGGAGGGGTAGCCTCCCCAAGCCACCGGTTTACTTTGAAAGGCACTTTTGATGCCCTCCTTGCATAAACCGGTTTGCACCTGTCCAGGGACCCCTAGTCCCTGCTCTGGCACGAAACTGGACAAAGGAAAGGGGAGTGACTACTCCCCTGTACATCACCACCCCAGGGGTGGTATCCAGAGCTCCTCTAGGTGGTCACTTGATTCTGCCATCTTGGAACCAAGATGTGCAGAGGCCCCTGGGAGCATCTCAGTGGCCAGTTGAGGCAGGTGACATCAGAGACCCTGCCTGATAGGTGGTTACAGTGCAAGGTGTACAAATTCTGTTTTGGGCTATTTAGGGACTCCCTTGCATGGGGGTCCGAGATTCGATGGGCAAGACTCCACCAGGACTCCTCTGCATCATTTACTTCTACCTCTGGCCATTGCAACCACAACTGAACTCTTCAGGAACAGATCAGACTGCAACTCAAGAGACTAATTCACCTTGCAAAATTGTTTCGCCGGCTCCTTCCAGCAACTACAACATTACTCTGGCTGTGCATCCTCTGGGGGTGGCAAGACACCAGCTGCACCAAGAAGCAAGAAGGAATTTCCCTTGGAGTGAAGGAGTCACTCCCCTGCATCTGCAGGCCCCTACAGCAACGGCATAAGTGCATCTGCCCTCCTCTGGCACTGCGAGTATCCTGCATCACAGTGGCCGTCTGGAGTGGTCCCTTTCATCCTTTCCACCTGCTGTCCAACTTGGGAGATGGTGAGCCCTGTGCACCAGGACTCTTGCAGCAACCAAGGCTTGTTGACTCCTGCTCCAAGGGATCTTCAGGCTCTGAGTAGCCTCAGCCTCCAGCACTTCATCCTGCCAGGAACAGTCTCCTCTCAGCTGCTCCAGCGATATGGGACTCCTCTCCAGGTGTACTGACTGGGCCTCACTGTAATTTACTGTGTCTGCTGCCAGTGTGCTGCCTGTGGGGGCTGTGACTGCTTCTGCTGGCTCTCCCTACTACTGAAGGTCAGCCTGGACTCCTCTCTGAGGGTCGAGTCCCCTGGACCTTGCTGATCCTCTTCGGAATTGCAACTCTCCTTTTCCTTCTTCTTGCATTAGCCACAGCTTGTTGGTGGTTCTTCTAAACTACTGACCATCTGCAACCCAGCGGCATTCGTGGGACATCATCTGCATCGCTCCAAGGACGTCTCTGCAGCTCCTGGGCTCCACAGCTGATCTTCTCCTTTCCTTATCGACCTGGATCTTCATCTACAGAAGGGAAGGTAGTGGCTCCTGCCCGACTAAACACTCCATCGTGGACTGGACTCTGTCCCTTTCTTTTGGAGAGCTTCTTCTTCCAGAATCCATCATTTGTTTCTTCTGGTCTGGTTCCGTTCTTGCACAATCCATTTTCTAAGTCCTCTGGTTAGTACCTGGGAAGACCGGGTACTTACCTCTGCTTTCCTGCTCGCCTGGGATTACTTAGGTCCTCACCTCTTGGAGGCCCTAGTTCTCCCAGCTTCCCTCTATGAACTCTATTCCCTTGGATGGGGAACTTCACTTAACATTCCGCTATTTTAGTATATGGTATGGTCCTCCCCTAGGGTCCTAACTACTTTTCACTAATTGTTACCAATGCTTGTTGTTTCTTGTGCCAATTCATAATTATTATTGTGTATGTGTGTGTGTATATATATATATATATATATAAATATATATATATACACACACACATATATATGGAAAATGTAACTTACCCAGTGTACATCTGTTCGTGGTATGAAGTGCTGCAGATTCACATGCTATGCATTGCTTCTGCCATCTAGTACTGGGCTCGGAGTGTTACAAGTTGTTTTTCTTCGAAGAAGTCTTTTCGGAGTCACGGAATCGAGTGACTCCTCCTCTCGGTCATAATGCGCATGGGCATCAACTCCTTTGTTACATTGTTTTCCCGCAAAAGGGTGTAGGAAGGAGTGATATAGTGTAAGAATGTAAATGTACTATAAAAGTAATAAGTAAAACAGACGTCCATGCAAATGGAAATGTATATAAATATGTACAAAAAATGAACTGCAACGGATGCAGGCTTCCGGGGAGATGGGAGGGTGCATGTGAATCTGCTGCAGTACATGCCACAAACAGATGTACACTGGGTAAGTGACATTTTCCATTGGATGGCATGTGTAGCTGCATATAGACATGCTATGCATAGACTAAAAAGCAGTTTGCTCCCCAAAATAATGTGGTGGCTAGCCTATAGAAGTTGGAGTTGTTTGGAATAATGTTTAAAGGACAGCTTGACCAACATTGCCCTGTTGCTTTGAAAGTACATCCACATAGTTTAATGTATGTGGTGTGGACTATGTGGCAGCTTTACATATGTCTGCCATTGGTATGTTTCCTAAGAATGCCAAAGAAGCACCTTTTTATCTAGTGGAGTGTGCTTTAGGTGTTATTGAAAGTTGTTGTTTTGCATTAATGTAACATGTTTGAATACATTTAACAATCCATCTAGCTAATCCTTGTTTAGAGATAGGATTACTTTTATGTGATTGTTGAAAAGCAACAAAAAGCTGTTTAGTTTTTCTAAATTCTTTCGTTCTATCCAGTGCGGAGGGCTCTTTCTGCAGTTGAATCTGGCTGTGGGAGGAAGTCTGGAAATTCCACTGTTTGGTTTATGTGAAAAGGTGATAAAACCTTTGGCAAAAGCTTTGGATTAGTTCTAAGTACAACTTTATGTTTGTGTACTTGGAAAAAAGGTTCCTCGAGAGTGAATGCTTGTATTTCACTAACTCTTCTTAATGAAGCAATCACTACTAGGAAAGCACCTTTCCAAGTTAGAAATTGAATCTCACAGGAATGCATGTGTTCAAAAGGTGGACCCATTAGTCTTGGGAGTACAATATTGAGATTCCAAGCAGGAACTGGTGGTGTTCTAGGTGGAATGATATGTTTTAGTTTTAGTCTTTCCATGAAGGCTTTGATAACTAGAATGCTAAAGAGAGAGGTATGTTGTATAGTCTGCAAATATGCTGATATGGCAGTAAGATAGATGTTATAGACGAGAAAGCTAAATTTGACTTTTGTAAATGAAGTAGGTAGCATACAATATGTTGTATTGATGCTATAAGTGGGTCAGTATTTTTAGTTTGACAGTAATAAACAAATAGTTTCCATTTGTTACAATAGCATTGTCTAGTTGTAGGCTTGCATGCTTGTTTGAGAACTCCCATACATTCTAATGGAAGTTGCAAGTATCCAAATTCTAGGACTTCAGGAGCCAAATTGCTAAGTTGAGAGCACTGGCATTGGGGTGTCAGATTTGTCCCTTGTTTTGTGTTAGCAAATCGGTTCTGTTTGGAAGTTTGTAGTGCGGTACTACTGACAGGTCTAGGAGTGTTGTGTACCAATGTTGTTGTGCCTGCGTGGGGAATATGAGAATCATGGTAAAAGAGGTTTGACACAGTTTGTTGACCAGAAATGGAAGTAGTGGGAGAGGTGGAAAAGCGTAAGCAAATATCCCTGACCAGTTGATCCATAGAGCATTGCCCTTGGATAAAGGGTGTGGGTGCCTGGATGAGAAGTTTTGCCATTTTGCATTTTCGCTTGTTGCGAATAGGTCCATTTCTGGTGTACCCCACTTTTGAAAGTACTGTTGAAGTACCTGAGAGTGAATCTCCCACTCGTGTATCTGTTGATGTGTTCTGCTTAGGAGATCCGCTAGCTGATTGTGTATTCCTGGAATGTATTCTGCTAGCAGATGAATGTGATTGTGAATTGCCCATTTCCATATTGTCTGGGCTAAAAGGGACAGTTGAGATTAAAGTGTCCCGCCTTGTTTCTTTAGATAATACATGGTTGTCATATTGTCTGTTTTTATCAAGACCGTTTTGTGTTTGAGAAGTGATTGAAACGATTTTAGGGCAAGGAATGCAGCTAATAATTCTAAATGGTTTGTGTGATAATTTAGCTGTTTTGAATCAAATTCCCCTTGTATGGTAAGGTTGTTGAGATGAGCTCCCCAACCTATTATTGATTCATCTATTAGTGTGGTCTGAGGTACAGGATCTTGAAATGAATGGCCCCTTCATTAAATTGCTGAGATTCCACCACTTAAGGGACTTGTGCGTTTGGCGGTCTAACAACACTAGATCTTGCAATTGACCCTGTGCCTGAGACCATTGTTGTGAGAGACACTGTTGTAGTGTTCTCATGTTTAGTCTTGCATGCAGCACTATTGCTATGCAGGATGCCATCATTCCCAATAGTTTCATGATAAATCTTACAGTATATTGTTGATTTGGATGCATTTGTGGTATGAGATTTTGGAAAGCTTGTACTCTTTGTGTATTTGGATAGGCTAAGGTTTTTTGTGTATTGAGAATAGCACCTAGGTAAGGTGCACCTGCGCTGGTTGAAGATGGGATTTTTGGTAATTGAGAGTGAACCCTAATGTATGTAGAGTTTCTATTGTGTATTGAATGCGTTGTTGACATTGTATAAAATTGCTTGATTTTATTAGCCAATCGTCTAGATAAGGAAAGACATGTATGTGTTGTCTTCTTAGCTAAGCTGCTACTACTACTGCTAGACATTTTGTGGATACCCTTGGCGCTGTTGTTATGCCGAATGGCAGAACTTTGAATTGGTAATGCTTTTCGGATATCACAAACCGTGAGTATTTTCTGTGAGCTGGATGGATGGGTATATGGAAATAGGCATCTTTGAGATCTACTACGGTCATGCAATCTTGTTTTTGTAGTAGTGGAATGACGTCCTGTAGAGTTACCATGTGAAAGTTTTCTGACAGGATATATAGATTTAGTGGTCTGAGATCTAGAATGGGTCGGAGAGTGCCATCCTTTTTGGGAATGAGAAGTATAGTGAATATACTCCTCTTCCGTGTTGAGATTTTGAAACTAATTCTATTGACTCTTTTAGTAGCAGCGATTGTACTTCTTGTTGTAATAGAGCGTTGTGTTCTGGGGACAACCTGTGATAACGAGGAATAATTTTTGGAGGGGTAGAATTCAATTCTAGGCAATAACCATTGTGGATAACTGAGAGTACCCATTGGTCTGTGGTGATATTTTGCCATTGGGAGTGGAATTGCTGCAGTCTGCCCCCTACAGGTGATGTGTGGGGTTGTGGTCTGCTTATGAAGTCACTGTTTTGTTGGGGTAGTGACATTTTTTGAGGCGTGGAATTTGCCTCTGGCTCTAAAGTATTGTCTTCTATAAGAGTCTCTAAATCCCCCTCTCTGGTACTGCTACTGATGACCTTATTTAGGCTGTGAGGTAGAAGCCTCCGAAGATTGGGGCTTGAATCCTCCTCTAACCTGCTGCTTACGAAAGGAGCCTCTGTAAGGTGTTGTGTATAAGGCTCCCATTTCTTTAGCTGTGTCTGAGTCTTTCCTGAATTTTTCTATTGTGGTGTCAACCTTAGGACCAAACAGGTGTTTTTTAACCGAAGGGCATAATCAATACTGCCTGCTGTATTTCTGGTTTGAATCCAGAGGAACGTAACTGTAAGGAAATGCCTCCTTGGCATGGTTACCCCCTGACTTTTTGCCTTTGCTGATGCTAAGGTATGATTTGAAAGTGTGCTGGGACCCTGCTAACCAGGCCACAGCACCAGTGTTCTTTCCCTAAACTGTACTTTTGTCTCCACAATTGGCACAACCCTGGCACTCAAGTAAGTCCCTTGTAACTGGTACCCCTGGTACTAAGGGCCCTGATGCCAGGGAAGATCTCTAAGGGCTGCAGCATGTCTTATGCCACCATAGGGACCCCTCACTCAGCACATACACACTGCTTCCCAGCTTGTGTGTGCTGGTGGGGGGAAAATGACTAAGTCAACATGTCACTCCCCTCAGAGTGCCATGCCAACCTCCCACTGCCTGTGGCATAGGTAAGTCACCCCTCTAGCCGGCCTTACAGCCCTAAGGCAGGGTGCACTATGCCACAGGTGAGGGCATATGTGCATGAGCACTATGCTCCTACAGTGTCTAAGCAAAACCTTAGACATTGTAAGTGCAGGGTAGCCATAAGAGTATATGGTCTGGGAGTCTGTCAAACACTAACTCCACAGCACCATAATGGCTACACTGAAAACTGGGAAGTCTGGTATCAAACTTCTCAGCACAATAAATGCACCCAGATGCCCCCTGAAAACATACCAGACTTCCAGTGTGGGCTGACTAGTTTTTGCCAGCCTGCCACACACCAGACATGTTGCTGGCCACATGGGGAGAGTGCCTTTGTCACTCTGTGGCCAGGAACAAAGCCTGTACTAGGTGGAGGTGCTTCACACCTCCCCCTGCAGGGCTCACCCCCTTTGTTACAGCGCCAAAGGGCATCCCAGCTAGTGGAGATGCCCGCCCCTCCGGTCACTGTCCCCACTTTTGGCGGCAAGGCTGGAGGAGATAATGAGGAAAACAAGGAGGAGTCACCCACCAGTCAGGACAGCCCCGAAGGTGTCCTGAGCTGAGGTGACTCTTACTTTTAGAAATCCTCCATCTTGTAGAAGGAGAATTCCCCCAATAGGATTAGGATGTGCCCCCATCCCCACAGGGAGGAGGCACAAAGAGGGTGTAGACACCCTCAAGGACAGTAGCCATTGGCTACTGCCCTCCCAGACCTAAACACACCCCTAAATTCAGTATTTGGGGGCCCCCGAGAACCGAGGAAGATAGATTCCTGCAACCTAAAGAAGAAGAAGGACTGCTGACCTGAAGCTCTGCAGTGAAGACGGAGACGACAACTGATTTGGCCCCAGCCCCACCGGCCTGTCTCCCTACTTCGACGAAAAACTGCAACAGCAACGCATCCAACAGGGACCAGCGACCTCTGAAGCCTCAGAGGACTGCCCTGCATCTAAAGGACCAAGAAGCTCCCGAGAACAGCGGCCCTGTTCAACAAACTGCAACTTTCTGCAACAAAGAAGCAACTTTAAAGACCCCGCGTTTCACGCCGGAAGCGTGAGACTTTCCACTCTGCACCAGATGCCCCCGGCTCGACCTGCAGAAAACTAACACTACAGGGAGGACTCCCCGGCGACTGCGATCCCGTGAGTAGGCAAAGTTGACCCCCCTGAGCCCCCACAGCAACGCCTGCAGAGGAAATCCAGAGGCTCCCCCTGACCGCGACTGCCTGTAACAAGGGACCCGACGCCTGGAACCAACAATGCATCCGCAACCCCCAAGACCTGAAGGAACCGATCTCCAGTGCAGGAGCGACCCCCAGGCGACCCTCTGCCAAGCCCAGGTGGTGGCCACCCCGAGGAGACCCCCTGTGCCTGCCTGCATCGTTGAAGAGATCCCTGGGTCTCCCCATTGCTTTCAATACAAAACCCGATGCCTGTTTGCACTCTGCACCCGGCCGCCCCTGTGCCACTGAAGGAGTACTTTCTGTGCCTGCTTGTGTCTCCCTAGGTGCCCTACAAAACCCCTCTGGTTTGCCCTCCGAGGACACGGGTACTTACCTGCTGGCAGACTGGAACCGGGGCACCCGTTTCCATTGAAGCACATGTGTTTTGGGCACCTCTTTGACCTCTGCACCTGACCGGCCCTGAGCTGCTGGTGTGGTAACTTTGGGATTGCCTTGAACCCCCAACGGTGGGCTACCTTGGACCCAACTTTGAACCCTGTAAGTGTTTTACTTACCTGTGAACTTAACAATTACTTACCTCCCCCAGGAACTGTTGAATTTTGCACTGTGTCCACTTTTAAAATAGCTTATTTCCATTTCTGTCAAAACTGTACATGCTATTGTGATTATTCAAAGTTCCTAGAATACCTGAGTGAAATACCTTTCATTTGAAGTATTATTTGTAAATCTTGAACTTGTGGTTCTTAAAATAAACTAAAAAAATATATTTTTCTATATAAGAACATATTGGCCTGGAGTAAGTCTTTAAGTGTGTGTTCCTCATTTATTGCCTGTGTGTGTACACCAAATGCTTAACACTACCCTCTGATAAGCCTACTGCTCGACCACACTACCACAAAACCACAAAATAGAGCACTAGAATTATCTCTTTTTGCCAATATCTTACCTCTAAGGGGAACCCTTGGACTCTATTTCTTACTTTGAAATAGTATATACAGAGCCAACTTCCTACAGTAACCATACATGTCTGCGTATGGTTACAGCAGTATTCACACTTCTAGCTGCTTTATCTGCAGCATCAAGGGCAGACCGTATCTGGTTATTACTTATGGCATGACCTTCCTCAACAATTTGTTGAGCCCTTTTTTGATGCTCTTTTGGCAGGTGTTGTAATAACTCCTGCATCTCGTCCCAGTGAATTCTATCATAACTTGCTAGCAAGGCTTGTGAGTTTGCAATTCACCATTGGTTAGCTGGTTGTGTAGCTACCCTCTTGCCAGCAGCATCGAATTTCCTACTTTCTTTGTCAGGGGGAGGGGCATCCCATGACGACTGACTATTGACCCTTTTTCTGGCGTCACCGACAACCACTGAGTCTGGAGGTACCTGATGGGTAATGTAAGCAGGGTCTGTAGATGGAGGCTTATATTTCTCATCAATGCGTCGTGTTAAACGCTCGCTTTAACCAGCTCATTAAATATCTCATCTGCATGTTTTATCATGCCAGGTAGCATTGGGAGGCACTGGTAACGTGATTGCGTGGAGGATAATATATTAAAAATAAAATCTTCTTCCAAAGGCTCACTGTGCATAAGTACCCCGTGGTACGCTGCTGCCCTAGAAATGACCTGCTTGTATGCAGTAGTGTCTTCTGGTGGGGAAGCTTTGGAAGGATACAAATCTGGGTCATTAGCAGGTATGGGATCTGGATCTTACAGATCCCAAGGATCAACCATATCACCATGAGAATAAGTCTGTGAGTGAGTTGGTGAAGGCAAAGGTGGTGGGCTAGTGGGTGGTGGTGAAAAAGAAAGTTGTGGTGAATGAGGGGGAGAAGTATGCAAAGGTAATGGCTTCTAATTCCGTTAATTTTTTTTTGCTGGTGGTGGAGCAGTATCTAGATGTTCCTGAAAAGCCAACTTTCTTTTAGTCTGTGGAGGAGGTGCAGTAATGATTCTGCTAGTCTCTTTATGGATATAGATCCTTGATTGTCTCTCATCCATGATTTCGAAAATAGGATGAATTTGAGTGTCCTCAGAAATATATTCTGATGGTTTCAATTATTTAGAGGACTGTTCATCATACGGCTTTGAGCTCTTCTTTAGATGGCTCGAAAGTCCTTGTTCTTCTGTGTAGGAATACTTTTCCTGCTCTGAAGTTTGCAGTTTTTTCAGGCCCAAAAATACAGCCTGTTGTTTCGTCTCCGAGGCAGGACGTCGAGGTTTCCACACCAAAGAGTGTAGACGCTGACTCCATTCGGAAGTTGAGCTTTTGGTGGTTTTGCTCGACTCCAGTATCAAAGTAGGTGAGGCCATTTTCGGCACCGAACCTAAAGGTTGGTCGCCGAGAATTTTCTTACGGGTCTAACCATGGCTCTCTGGCAGTGGTGCACCCATGGCCTTCGAGGACATTTTTGGAGTGGGCGTAGGGGCAGTCGTACTCACGTGCTGGCCAGCAGTGATGATTTGGCTATCTTCCTCCAATTCTTCTTTGGAGACAGTGTCCTGAATGGAAACTGCTGTCTGCGCCCGTTCTTCCTCAAGTGTGTCCATATACTTGGTAGTTTTCAACGCCATCTCCAATCTCCGGGCTCTCCGGTCATATAGTGTCTTCTTGGATCGGAACGATCGACAGGCTTCACAATCCTCTTCTCGGTGATCAGGAGAGAGACACAGATTACATACCAGGTGTTGATCTGTGTATGGAAATTTTGCGTGGCATCAAGGACAGATTCGGAATGGAGTTTGATCCACCAGGCTTCAACGCAGTAGACCCAAACAGGCCCGACATGGGCACTCGTTCACAGAAGGGCAAAAATTGGTTTTCAACTGTACTATTGGCACGACTATGGATAAAAAGCGTGATAGAAACAATACTGACGGTGAAAGAAAGTTATCTAAAGTTTCCGAATCGAAATCTCGTAGCGAGAGGAAACACGTGCGAACCAGACAGCAGAAAGAAAACAATATAACAAAGGAGTTGATGCCCATGTGCAGTATGACAGAGAGGAGGAGTCACTCAATCCTGTGACTCCGAAAAGACTTCTTCGAAGAAAAACAACTTGTAACCCTCCGAGCCCAACAACAGATGGCGGAAGCAATGCATAGCATGTGTATCTGCAGCTACACATGCCATCAAATATATATATATATATATATATATATATATATATATATATATATATATATATATATATAGATAGATGTTGCATCAAAAATTTAGCCGTGCACTCCACCAGGGTGAAAATAATTCTTGAATTTTATTTGAAACAAAAAAGAACAGAACAACGCGTTTCGACCGGATGGTCTTTGTCAAGTTCAACAAACAATTAACAAAGCAAGTTCCTTTTATAGTGGAATATATTAAACTCATATCGTGCATGCTGGGAGCTGTAGTTAAACAAATGTTACATAAATTAAATACAGATTTTCAGAATTACGTGATTTTACAAACAATCTATTCATGGTGAAAATACAATCATAATTACATTTCCATATTCTTTTATTTTTTATTTTTAAAGTTAAATATCTTGCAAACTTACTTCATTTATATATAATTTCAATCTCATATTTCCCCTGTTACCTTCATTAACTCTATACTGATATTTTAACTCAATTGTTCTAGTAATACTATTATAAAAATGTTTTATTATTGTTTAACTAGTTTCATATAAATTAGAACTTGCTCTAAAAACAAAAAAGATCAAATTTAATTTGTATCCAATGCTCACAATGATGATTTCGGATAGTTGTTATTTAGGAGTTTAGCCGATCAGAGATTTCACTGTCACAGTTCATGTAAGCTGCTTAAGTTATGTATTCATAAATGAACATAAAGTTCCTCATCATTATTCATCCCTAAAGGGGCCTTAGTTTTCATTCGAATTATGAACTTCGATTCTAATTGTCTTAACTTTCTAACTCGGTCCCCTCCTCTTTCATGATCTGGGATGTGATCTATACCATAATATCTCAGTGTCCTCCAATCATTCGATGTATGTGTCTGTAAATGTCTGGCTGTCGCATATGTATAATCCTTATGGGTAATAGCTCTAATATGTTCAAGGATTCTTTTTTTAAGTGCACAAATTGTACTTCCTATATACTTTAGACCACAATGACATTCTATTATGTAAATTACATATTTCGTTTCACATGTAATTTTATGTTTTATAGACCATTCCTGCCCATTTGGTAAATTGATTTTTTTCATTGATTGCCCTATTTTGCATGCTTTACAGGAATTACATTTGACGAAGCCCTTGTTCTCTACCTCAAGCCAATTACTATCTTTTTCTAACACAAAATGACTTTTAACCAATATATCCTTAATACTGGGTGCCTTTTTGTATGAGAACAAGGGTTTCGAACCTATTATGGGTCCCAAATCCGAATCCTTACCTATTATTCTCCAATGTTTGCACAGAATATTTTTAATTAATGTGCTTTCCTTGGTGTATTGCATAATCATTCGCACTTTTTCTTCAGATTCTCCTTTTCTTTTGTTAAATAAAAATTCCTCACGTTTTTTAGATTGAATAATACTCATATTACTCTTAAGGATCTTCTCGAGTTTTAAATCTCTCATATGTTTCATCCAATTTTGTTAGTAGATCTCTATCATGAGAACAATTTCTCTTCATTCTAATAAATTCCCCAAAGGGGATACTATTTACTAAATGTTTGGGATGAAAGCTTTTACCATGTAATACACTATTACAAGCGGTCTCCTTCCGGTACACCGTAGTTTCAATCTTGTTATTCTCAACGTAGATAGTAATGTCTAAGAAATTTATAGATGTTTTACTAGTTTCATAAGTGAATTTTAGACCAACTTCATTGTTATTCAGAATATTGAAATACTGCATAAATTCACCTTTTGATCCATTCCAAATTATAAAAAGGTCATCTATGAAACGAACCCATAGTAATGCTTTCTCAGCAAATTCCTCATTTTGTTTGTTCCATGCTATTTCCCTTTCCCACCAACCCATCACTAGGTTGGCATAATTCGGAGAAAAGGAAATGCCCATGGCTGTACCGCATAATTGATGGTATATCTCATGGTTAAATATAAAAATATTATTCTTTAAACACATCTCGATCATATCAAGTAGCATTTTTTAATGTTCCAATTCTGAGATATTACGCTGATTCAAAAAATATTCACAAGCATTTAAACCAGTTGTATGATTGATGGAAGTATAAAGTGAGATCACATCAATTGTCACCAAGAGATAACTTTCATGCCAATCTAGATCTAATAATATTTTCAAAAGATCTCCAGAGTCCTTAATGTAAGAGCTAAGTGTCTTAACAATTGGAGCTAAATAAACATCTACATAATTAGAGACTCTTTCAAATAATGAATCGCATGCCGATACTATCGGCCTGCCAGGTGGCAATGTCAAAGATTTGTGAATTTTCGGCAAAAAGTATATTGTGGGTATTGTTGGATTCTCCTTTTTCAAATACATATATTCTTCCCGATCAAGTAGCAATTGTTGATGCCAGCTGCCTAATTTTATATGTAACATATTAGTCATATTCTTTATAGGATTTTTCATCAATTTCTTGTATTCAGCTGGATTCTTCAATTGTCTATAAGCTTCCCTCATATAATCAGATGTATTTAAAATAACAATATTACCTCCTTTGTCTGCTGGTTTTATTATAATTTTGTTATTAGCCTTCAAATTTTTCAATGCCAGCCGCTCTTTCTTAGTCAGATTTTCTATTTTATTCAATGAACTTTTGTTTTGAAGGCGTTCCAAATCTTCTAAAACTAATTCCAAATATAAGTCAATTTTATTGCCTGGTGAAAGTATAGGACAAAACTTTGATTTTTCTTTTAAGCCAGATGGTTTATGACATTTAGTATTTATATCTAAGTGCTGTAATACTTTGATTTCCGTGTAATCCTCATCTTGTAAGTTATGTGTCAAATCAAATAGAGTTTTAAGATCTATTACTTGATCAATTTTAAGTGGGGGTTCCTCCAATTCCTTAGTAGTACTGTCTTCAGGAGCAGGTGGTACTTTCTTCCTTTGTTGTGTGTGTAATTTTAGTTTCCTAATAAATTTGTAAATATCAATACGAGTGTCCACCAAGTTATGATGAATTTCAGGGCAGAAAGATAAACCTTTGTTTAATGTTTGTAACTCAAGATACGTTAGTTCATAGTTCGAAAGATTGACTACTAGATTCGGGAGTTTTGTTATTTTCTCAAACTTCTGAGAGAGTATTGTCTTTTGCCTGTTTCTTTTGGCTCTTCTTGTTTGTCTTTTACTGATCTTGCCAGATTTTGTTTGTTTCCATACCCCCGTCCTCTGATTCTGCCTCTTCCTCTTAATAACTTTTGATCCAGGTAAAGTACCTGCATTTCCTCTAAAAAAGTGGTATTACTGGTATCTGTGCCCTCCCCTTCACTGAGTTCTACTTCGGATTCAGTCGAGGTTTCCTCTCCACTGTAGTTTGATTGTCCTCTAGTGACCCTTGATTCTTGTTTCAATTTATCAAATCTTTTCGCAAATGTATATACTCTTCCAAACTTATAATCCTTTTCATCTCTTAAAAATTTACTCTTTTTTCTCTGCTGGATTTCATCTTCATAATTATTCAAGCGAGTTTCCATAGCTTGTCGCAAGGTGGTTTGCCCATTTTTTCCATTTTGATTATTCAACACATCCTCCAGTTCTTTGATCTTAACATTTGTTTCTTCCAAGTCTAATTTGGCATGCCTAATTAATATTCTCATCATGTTGAGGGAACATTGTGTGTTATTTTCTGCCCACTCTGTCAACAGTTCAGGTTTGATTCCAGTATAAGTTGGCATTAAAAATATGCGTAAGCCCCTTGGAATCCTTTTAACCTCGATATATTTTTCCAACGATAAAATTTCCCAACTTTTGTTGATTTCCTTTTTGTAATATTTTTCCAGTTAAAAAAATTGGTGTTTTAAAGAAGGCTCCTTTCTTGAATTTACATCACCTAATATCGATTGTTCTTCCGTTATAGTCGTGTCAAACATTTTAGCTGCAGTCGCAGCTCTTTTTACTTTCCTCTCCTCCATTATCATGAGCAGGATACAGAGATCTTTATCTTAATGTTTCAAAGCTTTTCAATAGAATTGTTAATTATATATATAGATAGATAGAAATAATGTCACTTACCCAGTGTACATCTGTTCGTGGCATGTAGCGCTGCAGATTCACATGCTGTGCATATCTCGCCATCTAGTTGTGGGCTCAGAGCGTTAAAAGTTGTTTTTCTTCGAGTCACTGGATCGAGTAACTCCTCCTCTTGGTGAATGTGCGCACCAGTATCGACTCCTTTGTTAAATTGTTTTCCCACAGAAGGGTGAAGTAAGGAGTGAGAGATTGTGTATGTACAACTATAGATATATAACAAGTAAATAAGATGTCCATGCAAATATATATATACATATACAAATGGGTACTACCCCGACTACAGGCTCCTGGGGAGGAGGGAGGGCACATGTGAATCTGCAGCACTACATGCCACAAACAGATGTACACTGGGTAAGTGACATTTTCCGTTCAATGGCAGGTGTAGCTGCAGATACACATGCTGTGCATAGACTAAAGCAACACAAAAAGATGACAGACGGAGTGTTGAAACTTTTCAAACACTCACCCCCAGTCACAGATCTGGGTTTAATCCATCGTTCATTTGCTCACCATGCCACCCCAGTCTGGACCCAGCCATTTGCAAATCAGTCTTGACCCTGTTCCCCATGGGAACAGTCCAGCCCGAACTGTCAGGCCAGGTCCTCCCTGGACCGGAAACAAGCATCCTTGGACCGGTTTCATGGTATCACCCTTCATCAGTCAGGCTAGCTTGAATCCAGAGGCACAGTGAGCAAGGGACCCACGTCTGGGAATACCATTCCCACTTAGGGCAACTTTAGCAACACAAAAGAATGATGGATGGAGTGTTGTAACTTTTCAAACACTCACCCTCAGTCACAGATCTGGGTTTAATCCATCGTTCTTTTGCTCACCATGCCACCCCAGTTTGGACCCAGCCATATGCAAATCAGTCTTGACCTAGACTGCACTAAAAGCAGTTCTCCTCCCAAATAAGCGTTGGTTAGCCTGTAGGAGTTGAAGTGGTTTGAAATAGTGTTTTTAACACTGCTTGTCCAACTTTAGCTTGTTGTCTAGATAACACATCTACACAGTAATATTTTGTGAATGTTTATAGGATGGACCATGAGGCAGCTTTCCATATATCTGCCATTGGTATATTTCCTAAGAATACCTTGGAGGCACCCTTTTTCCTAGTGGAATGTGCTTTTGGAGTTATTAATAGCTGTCTTTTTGCTTTAAGTTAGCATGTTTGAATACATCTTATGATCCATCTAGCTAATCCTTGTTTTGAAATGGGATTACCTTGATGAGGTTGTTGGAAAGCAACAATAAGCTGTTTAGTTTTCTTAAAGTCCTTTGTTCTGTCTACATAATACATTAGAGCTCTTTTAAGATCAAGAATGTGTAGAGCTCTTTCAGCAGTAGTCTTGCTGTGGAAAGAAGACTGGCAATTCCACTGACTGATTAATGTGAAAAAGTGAAACAACTTTAGGCAAAAATTTAGATTTATTCTAAGTACTACTTTGTGTTTGTGTACTTGGAAGAGGGGTTCTTCTAGAGTAAATGCCTGAATTTCACTTACTCTTCTCAATTAAGGAATTGCTACTAAGCAACCTTCCATGTGAGAAATTGAATAGCATAAGAGTGCATGGGTTCGAATGGGGGACCCATAAGTCTTGTGAGCGCAATATTAAGGTTCCATGCAGGAGATAGTATATACAGAGCCAACTTCCTACATACTCTCAGACCCATTCTAGATCTCAGACCATTGTGGATAATTGAGAGTACCCACTGATCTGTGGTGATGTTCTGCCAGTGAGAATGGAATTGTTGCAGTCTTCCTCCCACAGGAGACGTATGGGATTGTGGGATGTTTGGGAAGTCATTGTTCAGTGGGTGTGGAAGCACCCTTTGAGGCTGTAAATTTTCCTTTGACCCTGAGATTCTGTCCTCTGTAAGAACCTCTAAATGACCCTTTTAATAGTACCGCTATGCTTGTTATGGATGGGAGGGGGGAGCCTCTGCAGTTTGGGTTTTAAAACCTACCCTAAACTGTGGTTTCCAAAAGGAACCCCGAAAAGGTGTTGTATAAACGTCTCCCATTACTTTTGCAGTATCAGAGTCTTTCCTGAGTTTTTCAATGGTTGTGTCTACCTCTGGTCCGAAGAGATGCTGTTTATCAAATGGCATATTAAGCACCGCCTGTTGTATTTCAGGTTTAAAACCTGAGGACCTCAACCATGCATGTCATCTTGATTGTGATGCTGGTATTAATTCCTCCAGCTGCAGTGTCAGCTACATCTAGAGCAGACCTAATCTGGTTACTTGTAGTGGCCTGACCCTCTTCTACAATTTGCTGCACCCTTTTTTGGTGTTCTTGGGGTAGGTATTGCAAGAATTCTTGCATTTCATCCAAATGTGCCCAGTCGTATCTCGACAACAGGGCCTGGGAATTGGCAATGCGCCATTGGTTGGCTGCCTGTGTTGCCACCGTTTTTCCCGCAGCATCAAATTGTCTGCTTTCTTTGTCATGGGGTGGGGTATCCCCTGCAGACTGACTACTAGCACGCTTCCTGGCTGCACTAACCACAATAGAATCTGGTGGTAACTGTTGTGTGATGTAGATTGGATCTGTTGGTGCAAGCTTGTATTTCTTGTGAATAATTGGAGTTAAAACCCTAGCTTTAACTGGTTCTTTAAATATTTTGTCGGTGCGCCTAAGCATACCAGGAAGCACTGGTATTGCTTATGTGTTGAGGATAGTGTATTAAAAAGAAAATCCTCTTCTAAAGGATCCGCATGCATTTCTACCCTATGGTATTCAGCTGCCCTAGATATAACTTGGTTTTAAACTATATTATCCGCTGGTGGGGATGGTTCAGTAGGATAGAGATCTGGATTTTTAGACAGTATAGGATCCGAATGTCCTATGGGTTTAGTGTCTCCCTGTGAATAAGGATGGGAGTGTGATGGTGACGGTAGTGGCGGTGGAGTGACAGATTGTGGTGAGAAAGAAAGCTGCGGTGAATGTGGTGGAGAAAGCTAAAGAGGTTTCGGCTTTTCCTTCCGTTTGAAAATCTTCAAAGGTGGTGGGGCAGTATCAAGAGTCTTGAAATGCTAGCTTTCTTTTAGTCTGTGGAGGTGGAGAAGTAATAATTTTCCAGTCTCTTTCTGGATTTGTATTCTTCTCTGCTTGCTGTCCATAACCTCCAAAATAGGTTGAATGTCACTTTCCTCTATTTGATGTTCAAAGGTTAGTTTTGTGCCCTTAGAGGAATGTTCAGTGGATGTTTTGGGCACGTTTCATTCGGGCTGACAGTCCTGTTTCCTCTGTATAGGATGATGTTTTCGGCTCCAAAGTGGATCCAAAGTGTTTCGGTCCCAAAGCTATTAGCCGAGGTTTTGGCTTCGAAGCAAAATGCATTTTTTTCGGATCAGAGGATTGTGGGCGTTGGCTCGGTTCGGAGGTTGAGGTTCGTATTTTCTTGCTCGACTCCAACACCGAAACAGGTGTGGCCTGTTGGAGTGTTTTGGCCTTTTTTGGCACCGAACCCAGGGGTCGTATGACGATTCGTTTTTTTTTGTCGGGTGGAACCATGACTTGACAGCAGTGATGCACCCAACGCCTTGCTTGATTTTTTTAAAGTGGGTGTTGGGGCAGGTGTACTCACATACTGCGCCGCTGCTACTGACTGGCTGTTGTCGTCTGATTTTTGTTCGGAGTCGCAATCTGGGATTGAAACTGCCGTCTATGCTTCCTCCTCTTCGAGGGTGTCGGTGGTGGACTCTGTGTGCTTCTACACTATCCTTAGTCTTCGTGCCCTTCGATCGCGGAATGTTTTCTTCGACCGAAACGAGCGACCCACTTCACAGCTTTCCTCACGATGTTCCAGGGAAAGTCAGAGATTACAGACCAAGTGCTGGTCGGTATATGGAAATTTAGCGTGGCACCGAAGACAGAATCGGAATTGAGTCCGATCCATCAGACTATGGTGCAGTAGGCCCGAACAGGCCCAAGGGCGTTTTCTAGATCCCGGCGGTATTATTGGATCGACTGCAGAAGAAACCGCGTTTGAAACAACACCGACGGTATGAGAAAAGTTTATGATAATATAGAGTTTCTGAATCGAAAGTCTCAGAGCGAGAGGGAACACGTCCAAATCAGACGGTGGAAAGAAAACAATATAACAAAGGAGTTGATGCCCATGCGCACTATCACCGAGAGGACGTGTCACTCAATCCTGTGACTCGAAAAAAAGACTTCTTCAAAGAAAAACAACTTGGAACACTCCGAGCCCAACACTAGATAGCGAGATATGCACATATATATATATATAGTTTGTGTACTTATCTCAGTTGGGGGACTGTCTACAAGTAGTCTAGTGTGGTGTTTCTATAATAAAGTATCTTTATTATTTGTAACACTGTGTGGTTTCTTTCTTGTGTGATAAGTCGCTGTGTGACTATAGTGGTATTACACAAGCTTTGCATGTCTCCTAGATAAGTCTTGGCTGCTCATCCACAGCTACCTTTAGGGAGCCCTGGCTTCCTAGACACTGCCTCCATTCACTAATAGGGGTTGCCTGGACCTGGTATGAGGTGCCAACACCATAGGTGCCCACCACACACCAGGCCAGCTTCCTACAGGGATCACAAGGTCACACCTGTTACTGCATATATGTCCTCACATCTAATATTATGCACCCTGCCTTAGGGCTCCAAGGCCTGCTGTAGGGGTTATTTACATATACTTAGATGCAATGATTGTGACATGGCACACAATGGGCGTGCCATGTTGTGTTTTCACCTGGTCATTTTTAGGAGGGTCCCTGAGGGTAGCAAAATACAGCCTGCAGCCCTTAGGGAGCCTCTTCCTTACCCATTCCCTAGGCACCTGGGGTACCTTTTACTAGGGACTTACAGGGGTAAAGGAGTGTGTGACAAATGTACAAATTGTTACCTGTTTTTCGCGAAGGAGCACTGGTGACATGTTCAGCAGGGACCCAGTGCACCTCAGTCGAAAAACCTCAGTACCAGTGAGCAAAGTGTGAAGTGTGTGTGTGTGTGAGAGACCATGTCCAAAAGGGGAAGTTTCCTACAGTCTCCTGATGGACATTTCTAACCACAGATTCCTCATCTTTAGTATCTCTCAAGGTGGTGGGCAAGTGAAATGGTTCAGATCAAAAAGTCTTGCTTGACTGAACAGGTGAAATGCTCATCTCATTGGACCAGAATGTCAAGGCTGTAGAGCTTTGCATACATGCATACTGATGCCATCTACACCATCTGACTAATATCAAGGACAAGCACTCTTGTGCCAGTGCAGTATCTTCGTGCTGAGGGAATGGGCCAGTAACTCCTCCAGAGACTGCTCCTTGGCCAGTGCATAGTAGGGCTTAATGCAGAAGAGTATACACTTCGGCAGAGTCTTTTTATGCACTGCCCTGCCCTTATGTTCCCAGAGAATCCAACAAAGAGCTCATCATTCACCTGGTACAATCAATGTAAAAGTTTGAAGCTCTTTTGGAGTCCAATTAATGGACTCTCTCTTCCTCTTTGAAGGAGTGAGGCAGAGCAAATAATTTAGTCATAGTAAAGGATTCCTCAACGTGAAGTACAAGTTACTTACCTTCGGTAACAAAATATGTGGGAGAGAAATTCTAGTGGCAGATTCCTTACCTTAGAATTTCCCCCAGGAATCAGACTGGATCCGGAGATTTTTTCTTCGAGCAATACCCTTGAGCGTCGGTAGGTGGCATCGGTCGTCTCTGCAGGCTTTGTTGACATCGTACTCGCCGTGATGATGTCAGTAGTACAAAGACGCAGCGTCAGCGCACTGATGTTAGTTTCTTTTAACGACTTTCCATGCCAAAGTGCAGAGCCACTAAGAACACTGAGATTGGTGCGCCAGAGCTAAGGATCTGGAAGGGTAATCACTGTCCCTAGAAATCAGTTCGCAAGCGGGAAGGATAAGAGGGCCTGTAAGGAATCTGCAACTTGAATATGTCTCTACCAGATATTTTGTTACCCAAGGTAAGTACCTGTACATCTGATAGAGACTTCTAGTTGCAGATTCCTTACCTTAGAATAGATACCCAAGCAATGCCAGCCTCGGAGGTGGGCTGCAAACCAAGATCATACTAGAAAGTCCTGCAGGAACGAATGACCAAAGTAGCCGTCCCGAAGGACCTGACTGTCCAGGCAGTAATGTTTAGCAAACGTGGGCAGGGATGCCCACGTAGCTGCCTGGCAGATAGCCAGGACAGGAACTCGCATGTTAACGCAGTGGAAGCAGCAGTTGCTCTGGTGGAATGAGTGCGCAAGCCCTCAGGGGGTTGCTTCTTGGCCAAAGTGTAGCACATCTTGATGCAAAGAAGTACCCATCGAGAGATGGTATGCTTTTGCACCACTTTCTCTTTTTTCGCACCCACATATCCAACAAAGAGTTGATCGTCCCCCCGGAAATCTTTAATATGATTGAGATAGAATGCTAACACTCTTTTTGGGTCCAGACGGTGGAGTCTCTCCTCCTCATGAGAAGGATGCGGGGGTGCGTAAAAAGTAGGCAAGGTGATGGACTGGCCTACATGAAAAGGCCTAAGAACCTTGGCAAGGAAGGCAGTCTTAGTGCGCAACACCACTTTGTCAGGGTGCACAGACAAGTATGGGGGATTTGAAGAAAGAGCTTGAAGTTCACTTACTCTGCAAGCACAAGTGATGGAAACAAGAAAGACAGTCTTGAAAGAGAGGATCCGTAGAGGGCAACTGTGCATCAGCTCTAAGAGAGTACACATTAATTAAGTAAGGACAAGATTGAGGTCCCACTGAGGCATGATAAATGGAGTGGGAGGAAATAAATTGGTGAGACCTTTAAGGAATCAATTGACAATAGGAGACTTAAAGAGTGAGGGCTGATCACGTAACCTAAGAAAGGCCGAAATAGCTGATAAATACCCTTTAAGGGTGCCCAAAGCAGAGCCCAGCTAGGCTAAAGAAAGAATGAACAAAATAATCTTAGAAAGAGGAGCAGAGAGGGGATCAACAGTTTTATGCCAACAAAAGGCGTATACTGTTTTGGCGGAGGGACGTCTGGCTGCCAAGATAACGTCACAGACGACGAGTGAAAGATCAAAAGCAGTCAACTGTCGCCGCTCAATCTTCACGCATGAAGGCAGAGATTGGACAGGTTCGGGTGGACAACCGTCCCCTGCTGCTGCAACAGAAGATCCTCCCAAGAGGCAGTCTGAGTGGAGGGTCGGTGGCCATGCTCAATAGCAATGGATACCAAACTCTCCCAGTCCGGAGCCACCAAGATAACTTGGGCCCGGTCGTTCCTGATCTTCTTGAGAACTCTGGGAAGAAGTGGTATAGGCAGAAAGGCGTAAAGGAGGCTGGAGTTCCACTCGAGACGAAAAGAATCTCAGAGCGAGTGCCGCCTTGGAAACTCCCAACGCGCAAAACAGCTGACATTGCGCGTCCTCTGCGGAGGCGAACAGATCTAACAAAGGCTCGCCCCACTGCTGAAAGAGACCTTGCACCAACCGCGGCTGGAGATGCCATTCGTGATTGACTATGCATCGATGGCTGAGTTTCTCTGCTCTGGCTTTCAGCGAACCCGCCAGGGTAATGTCCTGATGTTCCAGCCATGTCCAGAGGTATAGAGCCTCCTAACAAAGGGTCGAGAACCCTACTCCGCCCGGTTTGTTGCAGTACCACATGGCGGTAGTGTTGTCTGTGAACACTTGCACTACTGTCCCGATGAAAGAGGGAAGAAATGCTTTCACCGCAAGCCGATCGCCCAGAGCTCTATACAGATTGATATAGAGCCCAGACTTTGCCGGAGACCAGAGGACTCTGATCTCCACCTCTCTCATGTGGCCAACCCAAAAGTGACGCAATTGTCACTATGGATAGATCTAGCTGGGGAAGGGAGAGGGATCTGCCATGGACCCAATGCGGATTCGAAAGCCACCACTGCAGGGCTTTCGCAGTCCATTCTGAGATCTGGACCATGTCAGACAGATTCCCCTGATGCTGAGCCCACTGGAACTTCAAGTCCCACTGCAGAGCCTGCATATGCCATCTGGCATGTGTTACTAGCAGGATGCCGGAGGCCATGAGGCCCAGCAGCCTCAGAGTCAGTCTCACCAAAACCCAAGACAGAGGCTGAAAGATCGGAATCATAGCCTGAATGTCTTGGACTCGCTTTTCGGGAGGACAATCCCAAAACTGCACTGTGTTCAGAATAAGTCCGATGAAAGGGAGCATCTGAGAGGGAGTCAGGTGTGACTTTGGCACGTTGATAGTGAACCCCAGCGTGTGCAGGAGGCTTGCCATAGTCTGAAGGTGGGAGATGACTTTCTGGGCGAGTCCGCCTTCAACTGCCAGTTGTCGAGGTAGGGGAAGACTAAAACCCCTAACCTAGGCAGATGAGCTGCAACCACTGCCATCACTTTCGTCAACACCCGAGGGGCGCTGGTAAGGCCGAAGGGGAGCACGGTAAACTGATAGTGCTCGTGACCTACCACGAATCGCAGGCAACGTCTGTGGGCAGGCAGGATGGGAATGTGGAAATTAGTGTCCTGCAAGTCCAACGCTACCGTCCAGTTTCCTGGCTACAAGGCAGACAGGACCTGAGCCAGGGTAAGCATTTTGAATTTTTCCTTCTTGAGGAAGTAATTGAGGTCCCGAAGGTCTAGGATAGGACGTAAGCCCTTGTCCTTTTTCGGCACCAGAAAGTAGAGGGAATAACAACCACGACTTACTTCTGATGCAGGGACCTTCTCTATGGCTCCCTTGGCCAAGAGAGCTGCGACTTCCAGGCAGAGAAGTGCCAAATGATCCTCCGGAAGATGGCTGACTGATGGAGGCATGGCTGGTAGGGCAGATTCGAAGGTGAGGGAGTAGCCCCTCAGACCTATTTTCATAACCCACCCGTCCGTAATGAAGGATTCCCAGTGGGGGAGGTGATGGCGAATCTTGCCGCCAACTGGATCGGAGTGTGGGGACAGACGAGGAGGGTTCGGAGGCTGCAACGGGGGCAGGGGTGGACTGGGCAGACCTCTGGTTCCCTGTCCCACATGGCATTCCGCATCCCCGGTCATGCAGCGGCTAAACAGCATGGGTGGCACAGTGGCTGGGATGGGGACCCGACAGGGAGCCCCCTTCCTTGGCCACGAAAGGGGCGAAAGGCGGACTGTTGGTGGCGAGGGGCAGTGGAAAGGCCAAGGGACCGAGCCGTAGCCCGGGAGTCCTTGATCTCACCAAAGCCGAGTCCGCCTTGTCTCCAAAGAGACGGGAGCCATCAAAGCGCATGTCCATAAGAGACTGTCGGGAGATCCCCTGAAAAACCAGAAGTATGTAACCAGGCGTGGCGCCTCAAGGCCACCGTCGTGGCAACCGATCTGCCTAGAGAGTCGGTCGTGTCTAGCCCACATCTGATTGTGAACTTTGCTGCATCTCTCCTGTCGGTGACAGCTTGGTAGACAATAGCACAGGCCTCCTCCGGTATCTGCGGGAGAGCCTGCGCGATGTGGAAGCCCCTGGCTGAAGCACCTCTGTCAGGAGATTTGACCTGACCTGAACAGTAGGCAGCTCAAGGACCTCAGCTGCCCTACTGACCACCATAGAATAGGTTGCTCCCTCCGCCGTTGTCATGGTAGGAGGAGACAGCATGCTAGCGTCTGAAGTGTCCAGGCCACTGGCCTCGCCCAACCCTTGTGCCCAGTCCAAATTAGGGTCATCCTGACAAGGAGTCAGCTGTGCAGCAATACAGCAGGAGAAGTTTCAGAAGTGATTCAGACAATATCCCATGACTTAAGAAGAGTTGCAGTCAGTCAGTGGTGTGGAAAAAACACCAACATGCCTGGGCAAAGGCAAAAGTCGCAGATGAAGAGTTGCAGAGCTGCCGGGGACCAGCAAGGTCCAGGGGGACTCAACCCAAGGAGAGAAGTCCCAGGTAACCCTCAGCAGTGAGGAGAGTCTGAAGACGAGGAAGCAGCCCCCACAGGCAACTCACAGGCAGCAGGCACAGGAGTTGCAGTGGGGCCCTCTCAGCACACCTGGAGAGGAATCCAACATTGCTGGAGCAGTAGGTAGTAGACTGGGCTTTGCAGGGAAGAGTACAGGAGGCCAGGGCGACACAGAGCCTGAAGATCCCTTGGAGGAGGACAAACAAGCCTTGGTAGCTGCAAAAGACACAGTGCACAGCTGTACTGTTCAGCAAGGAAAGGCAAGGGCTTACCGTCTCCCAAGTTGGACAACTGGTACAGCGGACTAAGGGGACCACTCCAGACCACCACCTGTGATGCAGGATCCACGCAGTTTTGCAGGTAGAAGATCCACTTAGCCGGCTGTCCTGCAGTTGGTGCCTACAGATGAAGGAGAGCGACTCCTTCACTCCAAGAGAGATTCCTTCTTGCTTCTTGTGCAGGCTAAAGACTTGTCGCCCTCAGAGGTTGCACAGCCAGGGAAATGTAGCAGTTGCTGGAAGGAGCCGGATAAACAATGCTGCAAAGTGGAGTTGTTGCTGAAGTTGCAGATTGTCAGTTCCTTGAGGGTCCAGTTGCAGTCCCGGTGGCCAGAAGATGAACTAGATGAGGCAGAGGAGTCCTGCTGGAATCTTGCATGTCAAATCTCAAGACCCACACTGGAGGGAGACTAAATTGCCCAGGAAGGGGGATTGGTCACCTAGCAGGGTGACCACCTATCATGAGGGGGCTTTGACATTACCTGCCTGATCACTCCGCTATTCATTGTCCAGTTTTGTGCCAGATCAGGAACCGGGGGTCCCTGGACTGGTGCAAACCAGTTTATGAAAGAAGGTAATTAACTGCGTCCTTCGAAGCATCCCGGTGGCTTGGGGAGGCTACCCCATCCCAAGCCATGTAACATCTATTTCTAAAGGGAGAGTGTGTTGCCTCCCTCTCATAAAAGGAAATACATTGTTCTGCCTTCCTCTGCCTGAGCTCGTCAAGCTACAGGAGGGCAGAAACCTGTCTGTGGGGTGGCAGCAGCGCAAGCTGCTCAGAAAACCCCAGAAGACTGGTAGGAGCAATGCTGGGGGTCCTCTAAGGAGCCCCCAGAGTGCATGAAATCATACAACCAATACTGGAAACAGTATTGGGGTATGATTCTGTCATGTTTGATATTAAACATGCCCAGATTCGGGGTTACCATTATGTAGCTGGACACAAGTATTGACCTATGTCTAGTACATGGGTAAAATAGATTCCCCGCACGTACAAAGTCCAGAAAAAAGGGGCTGGAGTTTGTAGGGGGACCTCTGCTCATGCAGGGGTGCTCTCACACACAGGTACCTGCACCCTGCCCATCGGGGGGGACTTATATGGGGGCACCAGCATGCCAATTGTGCGTGTGCTAAGCAACCAAATTTAGAGGGAGAGAGCACAGTCACTGGGGTTCTGGTTATCAGGATCCCAGTAAACACAGTCAAAAGACTGTCTGCAGGCAAAAAATGGGGGTAACCATGCCAAAAATATGGCACTTTTCTACACATGAATACTGAGTAGACAGCTCTAGCCCAGTTCCTTTGTTGCTCTCGCCTGGATTCAATTATTTTCCGCTTTTCAATTTTTTCATTTTGTTAGAGTTGCTGAGTCCTGACCTTGAACCCTCCATGGTCTCTTTTTGTTGGTAGGGAACCCACTCCCTGTCGCCATGGCCGGTTCCCTGCCAGGCTGGCATTCCTCTCTGCTGGTGCAGTAGCCGGCAGCGTGGTTCTACCCTGCTCACTCCATGCGGGCGGGGTGTCTTTTTATGGTGCAACCCTGCTCCTCCTAGACATTGGCACAGGGAGCAAGTAGGAGGCCCACCACAGTTGGGGAAGCAAGTCAGCTCCCCACTGTTGGATTCCTGAGGCCCTTTGGTCTTCATAGGTGGTGCTGGGAGCAACAGTGCTCCCCTGATTATCCCCTAGGTAGGGGGGGGCAATTGGGAAGCGATGGAGATCCAGGGGATTCTTTCCTTAGTTGTGGGGCACAGCAGCACTCACCTGGTCTTCAGTAAGTCAGGGCCCAAAATGGGTCCCGGAAGCCTTGGTTTCTTCCTTGAGGGGTGCAACTGCACTCCCTTGTGTCTTTGCATGGTTTTGTGGGGGGTGTGAGGGATGTTTAGTGGGAGGGAAGAGACCGGGTCCCGGGCCCCTTTTCTCTGTGTCTGTGGGTGAGGGTGCAAAAGTGCTTCCCATTTCTTTGCTGGAGGGGGCACAGAGATGGGGTCCAGGGCCCACAGAACAGGAACTGAGCAGGGGGGTTGGAATCCCCGGGCAACCAGAGCTCTGGGGAGTGACTTAAATTGTATATTAATAGGTTGTACTTGAACCCCAAGCAGTGATGGGTGTTTTGTAGACTATGCAAGGGAGCTCCGGGGACTTTGTTTCTCGGGTTGTGGTGTGTGTATGTGGGGGAGAGGGTTTGGGGGTCGTCAAAAGTCAAATCCTTTTTCCATGCTTATCTCTGGCTTTGTTGGCCCAATCTTAGATTTATTTTACTGGGGGTTGTAGGAAGCTGGCTTTTTATATAGTGGACCAATGTAAGGGCACGCCATACAAGAAGTCCAGAAGGCTCCTATTGGTTTACAGGACTTACTTTAATAATCCTAAGTGCTCTATTTGTGGTAGTGTGGTTGGCGGCTTATCAGACAGAAGTGTTAAGCATTTTCTGCACACAGAGTCAATAAATGGTACACACATTCAAAAAGAAACTCAGGACCAGTTTAAAAAATAATACTGATTTTTATATAATTTTAGACAGCAAGGTCATCGGAATCAGGTAAGTACTTTCGGTATCATGTATTTTACAAGAAAACAGTAAAATACACAAATAACTCATCTGTGGTGGAAGTATGGAAATTTGTGAAAACATCAGAACCTCCATTTTCTTGTTTGTCCTTCGCATTGAAATGCTGAAAAGCGCTGATCAAATATTCTCTTGTACCAAGGGCATGTTTGGACATGTTTCTCAAAATCACGTGAGTTCCACTTCTGGGAAAACGTAATTTTAGTAGATGGGCAATGATTCATGGCCATCTGCTCTGGAATGAGGATGTGATTAATTATTTACCCCATAGGCCAACCACTTATGCTCTGGCAGTGGTTTGTGTTCTATTATAATCTGAACGTGTCACAGGTCAAAAGACAGATAACCGTCACGCCATTTTTTTTCCATTTGCACGAAATCTTGTTTGTTCGTGGGTATGAAAGGAAGGCAACTTTTTATTTTTATTTTTTACAAGTGTACTTGCTTCACAGCCACTATAGCGCTGTGTTTTGCTTGTGACCGTTCTGAGCTCAAATAAACTCAGCACTTTGCACTCGCTGCATGTTCTGGTCCTTATGTTTAGCAGGTGATTGATGGCTGAAGAAGATTACCACTTTATCAACTGCCGACCACAAAGGGACCTCTTCAAAGGATGTCCAACGGCAGTAAGCCCGTGGTCGGCGAGGTGCGACCTGGGACAGAATTAACGCGGGGCGCCCTGCACTAAGGAGGCATAGTTTCTCAGCAGCTGCCATCTGAAGTCCCTAACAGGCCTCCTGACAAACAACCTCCCTGTCAGAGGTCCCTGGACATTGGTGTGAGAAGAGAAGGGGTTTTGTCCCAGACCAGAGGACGCAGAACAGTAAATTGGTGAGATTGTCCTGATATGTTTAAGATTTGTATTGATAGTTTGTAGAGTTGATGTTTTGTTGACGTACGTTTAATGGAAGACTTTTGTAAATGGGGCTTGGTCAAGATTGCAGAAATGTATTTCTCGTTGTTGTTGCTGGTGTATAAGTAATACCAATAGACTTGATGAAAGGGTACCCGCCCCCATAGAAGGTACGCCGGCTTGGGTTATGTTCACAAAAAAGGGAGCTGAGGCAGTTCTGTTTAGTGGGCTCTGGCGCAAATATACAAAAAAAAATAAGGATTTGCAGTGGCCAGAGGATGGATCTTTTGATCGAGATAAAATACAATATTTGCAACAGTGCCTACTTGAATGGAAGGAGTGGCCTGCTATGTTTGAATTGTTTAGAAAAAGGGAAAGTTATTCCCGAACACTTGCTATGAATAAACATGAGGAAAGAAAGACAAACTAAAATGACCCCTATGCAAAAGGCTAGAGAATATGATTATCCAAAGCAAAACGAAGAAATATAAGAGGAAAAAAAGGGTGTTTCTTCTTTCAGTAGATAAATGCTTTGAGGCTCAGGAGCACAAATACAGTAATGGAAAAAAACAATTGATAGAAGAACTATTGGATCACCCACCTCCATCCCATAACCCTAATTCACAAAATGTTCTCCGGTCTTCTGAAAATGATGGTGCACCAATTTCACAAATACATATTACTGCCCCATCTACAATACAAGACGATCCCCCCTTTGTATAGGAGACCCTAACTCCATGTGTCACTTGCAGTACTTTGGGAAGTCAGGAAAGGGAATTAATAAAAGGGTAATTGATAAATCAACTGGTAGACAAAGATAATGGGGCTAGGCACTGTTGGAAAAAATATGGGGAAAGCCCACAGGTTACTTTTAATTATGTTGTGGTAAAACTCTTGAAAAAGGTACACAGGGTACTTTTGCGGTTACAAAACAAAACATCAGGTCATAGCATACCCTTTCCTGAGGACCTCAATAAATGTTGGGGGCAGGCTGACAAGGGTGTCTTAACATCAGCAGATTGTAAGGATGCCAATAAAAAAGGGTTCCAGGTTTATTGGGAATATGTACATCAGATAGATGAAATAGAGAAGGGCCCCAACGAGAAGGCAAAGACTGATTAGAACAAGCTACTAGTATGGGCATTCTAACACCTAATGGTATTGATATGTTGTTTGGTTATGTTAATCCAAAGGACATGTGGGATCAGGTGCAGAAAAATAATAGTCAGGACCCATTAATTAACTGGGATGACTTGGGTGATAAACATAATGGCAGACCACCTTGTGGTCTTCCCGATACCGACATCCTTTAACTCCCCCAGAAACTTTTAATATGTCTACAACAGATAGTTCCCCAATTTCGGGTGGATTGGGATAAATTAGCAGCCTGTAAACAAAAAGATGATGAAGGTGTGGTAACTACTTTAGCAGACTAGAAGACAATTTTAAAGCTTATAGTGGGCAGGACTTGATGACAATTGCAGGTCGACGTATGTTTGCTCGACAATTTATACATAACTTATTATAAGAACTCTGCGATAATATTTGTACTTATGAAAGCACTTGGACTGCTAAAACACATATTGAATTATTACACATAGCAGGGTATTATGAGATTAAAAGGTGTAATGATACCACCGCAAAAAAGAAAAAGTTGACTGAACTAAAGACCAAACCTCATATGAAGCAGACATATCCTATAATAGGAAGGTCGCAGGAGAGAGGAGATTCGCCGAGGGGATGAGGAGTAGGAAGACTAAAAGGACGAGGAGGTAGAGGGATAGGCTACAATACATGTGCCTAAAGCCGCCAGGAAGCACACTGGAAAGTGGATTGTCCCCTTTTGAAAGAAGGGGGACACAGAAAAATGAATCAAGAGGCAAATGTTTCCCATGAATATTTTGAGGACATTGTAACTGAATGGTCACAATAGGGATGCCCAGAGAGTGGAGAGAAAAGAGTGCAAGGATTAGTCCAGATACCTGTGGACCCCAGTGGACCTTATGTTGAAATGGAAGTTTTGGGAAAAAAGGAGAAGTTCCTTATTGATACCGGAACCCCACTAATACTACCATACCCCACCACACTCTACCATACGCTCCACTCTCGGGAAAGGTTGTCTCTGTGGTGGGATATTCTAACAAAGTTATTACAAGCTCTATATCTGAACAATTACCATATGCAAAGGGCCCATTACAAAGTGAAATGCCTTTTGTCCTCACTGACAAATGTTCTTTGAATTTACTAGGTTTACAGAGTTTACAAAAAATGCACGCCACCATACACTGTCAGCCAAATGGTGTTTATCTTACCTGTAATGAGTCAGTACCCGCCATGTTAAAAAAGACCATAGATATACCCCCGGATTTATGTGATATAGACAGGTTGTGGGCAACGAGACCTAATGATTCTGGTGTGATGGATATCCCATCAGTACATGGTAAATTAAAGGAAAATGCTAAAGTTCTCTGTTTACCTCAATATAAATTGTCCCCAGAAGGAAAAGAAGGACTTTGTGGTAATATTACTGATTTGCTCGCCAAAGGAATTATTAAAGAAACATCAGGAAATGTTTGTAATAGCCTCTTGCTACCTGTTTTAAAAAGATATAATGGCACAGGAGGAGTCAAATTTAGGATGGTGGTTGATCTTCGAGATGTGAATAAGGTTATTGATCCACAGTATCCTGTTGTCCCACACACAACTGCTATGTTTTCATCTTTCCCCTTGAAATGCTGAATAGTTTTCAGTCACTGATTTGAAGAATGCTTTCTTTAGTATTACCATTCATGAAGACAGTCAATATCTGTTTAGTTTCAGTTTCAATGGTCGCTACTATATTTTGTCGCGCTCCTCAGGGGTATATAGAGTGTCCCAGCATTTATTCTCAGGCTTTGAAGAGGCAATTAGACAATTGTTTTTTGCCCCCTGGTACCAGGCTATTACAATATGTGGATGATCTTTTGATAACAGCACCCACTAAAGAGGATTGTAAAAAAGATATAAATTTTCTGCTTTCTTTCCTAGCCTAAAATGGCCACAATGTTTCGCCAACCAAATTGCAATATTGTCAACAGGAGGTTTCCTATTTGGGTCACCTTCTGTCGATAGGAGGACGGAAGTTATCTAAGGAATAAGTTCAAGCAGTCATGAATATAATTCGCTCATCTACGCAACGTGATGTAAGGGGTTTTATTGGGATGGTTTCATTCTGCAGACAAAGGATACAAAAATGTTCTTAATTGGCGAAACCTTTATTGGCGTTAACACATGCTGATGCAATTGATTCCGTTCCCTGGGATGGCGACTGTGAGCAGAGTTTTTGTACTTTAAAGACTGCTTTGCGTAATGCTCTTGCATTAGGGACTCCTGATTATTCTAACTGCTTTGCCTTGATTGTGCATGAGAAGAAAGGTTGTTCGTTATCTGTCTTAACGCAGAAGCATGGAGAGAAGAACTGTTCGTTTGCCTATTTTACCTTAACACTTGGTAGCGAGAGGCCTACCTAACTGCCTTCGACACGTGGTGGTAGCCACTGTCGCACTGAAACAGGCAGATTCAATTATACTGAACCATGATTTGACAGTTTACGTCCCTCATTCCATTGACATATTGTTAAATAAAACGAAGACTCAACATATGACAAATACTCAACTATTGCATTATGAATTAGCTCTTTTAGCACCAAATGTTACACTCAAAAGACGTAATGTCATTCACCCAGTTATCCTGATGCCTCTTCCCTTTTAGAAGATGAGGTCCCACACGACTGGATGTTGGTGACTGAATCTGAAACAAAGGGCCGGTTGGATCTCACTGACGATCCTCTGTTGGACCCTGATGGTACATTATATCCAGATGGGTCCTGTATAAAATTGCCAAATGAAAAACAGAAGCTGCACATGTGATAATCCCTAATAACAGAGTGGTGGAAACTTGTAAAATACCTGGCAAATCAGCACAAGCCGCAGAACTGGCTGCACTGACCAGAGTTTGTTAAATGTCAGAAAGATTAAAAGTTAAGATATACATGGATAGTCAGTATGCCTTTGGAGTAGCTCATCATTTTGTAAGGTTGTGGGCAGAAAGAGGATTTATAACTTCTGCAGGTGCAAAAATACAGCATGGACATTTGATAGGTCGAATATTGCGACCTTTGATATTGCCACAAAAGTTAGCAATCATCAAGTGTAGTGCACACAGGAAAAAAGTTGACTAAGTAGGGCAAGATAATGCATTTGCAGATGTAACAGCTAGACCGACAGCTCAAACTCCCCAATGTTTAACATACGTCTTAGACCCCGCTACTCCGGATGAAATTGACACAGACCCATATGGTGATGTGAGGGAAATACAGGCGATTGCAGACAAAGAGGAAAAAGTACAATGGGAAAGGAAAGGATACCAATATGATAAACTGAATGGCACTTGGGTGTCTGATTATGGGTCAGATACGAAGTGGGAGCTCCCCAGTAGTTTCCTGCTACCAATGGTTCAAATGGCCCATTTTGGAGCTGATGGGATGGTGCATACTGTTACTCAAACATGGGTAAATGATAAATTATGGAAGACTGCAGTAGAGTATTGTAAACAAATTGAATGGTCTGTGCACAACATAATGTGAGAAAAGGCACGCAAGTTCCCGAAGGCCATTTTATGATGCCAGATGACACTTTCCAATGTTTACGAACACATTTTATCCAAATGCCCCCCTTGCAAGGGAAAAATATGTTTTTAGTAATAATCTATTCATATAGCGGAGGGGTGGAAGCATATCCCTTGAAAGATAATACCGCTATGAGTACTGCAAAAATGCTAGTAAAGGAATTCTTCCCATGATATGGTTTGTGTAAAAGTTTATGGAGTGGTAATGGACTACACTTCATGAATGAAATAACGACAACAGTATGTCAGGGATTAGGCATTCATTGAACGTTTCATTTCATTTATCACACAAAATCTGCTGGTTTAGTAGAAAGGTATAATGGTACACTTAAAAGAAAATGGCAGAAATGTGTGCATCTAGCAAATTGAGTTGGGTTGACACTTTGCCATTAGGATTATTCTTATGAGAACAACAGTCACAGCAAAAACAAAGTTGTCACTGTATGCAATAGTGATGGGCAGGCCAGCTAATGTCTTCGGTTTTGCATCACCGTCCAAACTAAGAAATCTGACACATCCAGGATTGTTGGAATAGTGTAAAGACTTGGCAAATAAACTGTCTCTTGTTCATCAACAGGTCAGTGATGCCTGGTCCCCTCCATTGGAAGGACAACATCCCGATATACAGCCGGGGGACTGGGTCCTCACTCGAAGCTTAACACAGAAAAACTGCCTTCAACATTGTTTGACGGGGCCCACGCAGGTACTACTAGTAACCCAGACGGCCTTCACCATTTCAAGCTTCCTGAAATGACAGTCTGTATGCAGTTTGGGTGTGGGTCCTTTTGGGTGGCAAAATGCATTCCAAAACCCTTAGGAACCCTCATTAGTATCCATGCCCAGAGTACCAGGGATAGCATTACCAGGGACTTACAAGGATGCTAAAGACCTTACCAACTGGGTTACAAATGAGCATGTGTCTTGTTATTAGGAAAAAAAAACACTGGTACTGGGGCCTGGTTAACAGGGTCAATCACCATCAGTACCACTGAGCAAAAAGTGGGAGTGACACTTTCAAAAAGTGGCACTTTCCTACACGGGTGATAAGCCCTACCCACCTAGCCTTTTCCTTAGGTGTGTTGGCCTCTAAGGTGGCCCACCTTGAAGAGAGTTAGTGTACAAAGGCGGCTTTCTTCTAGCATGGTTACCCCCATTTTTGGCCTGTTTCTCAGTGTTTGTCAGTGTGTTTTTATTGTCTGACTGGGATCCTGCTAGTCAGGACCCCAGTGCTCATGGTTTGTGGCCTATATATCAGTATGTGTTACTGTGTTGTCAGCATGCTTGACCGTGTCACTAGAGTTCTGCTAACCAGAACTCCAGTGTCCATGCTCTCTCTGTTGTTAAATTTGTCACTATAGTTTAGCGACTTCATATTCCACTCCAGATTGGCATACTGGACACTCTTTATAAGTCCCTAGTATAAGGCACCTAGGGAATTGGGGTTTGAGGAGATCCTTATAGGCTGCAGCATTTCTTTTGCCACCCATAAGTAGCTCATACAAACACTTCTTCAGGACTGCCACTGCAGCCTGAGTGAAATAGTGTAAGCACTATTTCACAGCCATTTTCACTGTACCAGGTAACGTATAAGTCACCTATATGTCTAACCTTCAGTTCCTGAAAGCTAGGTGCAAAGTTACTGTGTGTGAGGGTACCCCTGCACTAGCAGAGGTGCCCCCACGTTGTCCAGGACCAATTTCCTGGACTTCGTGAGTGCGGGGACACCATTATAAGCGGGTACTACATATAGGTCAATACATATATGTAGCTTCACAATGGTAACCCAGAATGTGGCCATGTGAGGTGTCTAAGATTGTGAAATAGTAACCCCAATCCAATTCTAGTATTTGGGGGGGGGGGGGCACTTCCATGCACCCCAGGGACTCCACCACGGACCCCCAGTACAGCCAAACCAGCTCTGAGGTTTCCACTGCAACCCTAGCTGCTGCCATCTCACAGACAGGTTTCTGTTCTCCTGGGGATCGAGCAGCTCAATCCCAGGAAGGCAGAACAATGCATTTCCTTTAGGAGAGGGGTGTTACACCCTCTCCCACTGGGAATAGATGTTACAGGCATGGAAGGGGCTGCCTTCCAGAGCCTCTGGAAATGTTTTGAAGGGCACAGATGGGGCCCTCTTTGCATAATCCAGTCTACACTGGTTCAGGGACCCCCCCAGTCCCTGCTTTAGCGCGAAACTGGACAAAGGAAAGGGAAGTGACCACTCCCCTGTCCATCACCACCCCAGAGGTGGTGCCCAGAGCTCCTCCAGAGTGTCCCTGGCATTAGCCATCTTGGATTCCAAGGTGTGGGGACCCTCTGGGATCATCTGAGTGGCCACTGCCAGCAAGTGACATCAGAGACCCCTCCTGATATGTCCATACCTGGTAAGGTAGCCAATCCCCCTCTCATGGCTATTTATGGTCTCTCCTTTGGGTGTTTCCTCAGATTCGGTTTGCAAGACTCCAGCAGGACTCCTCTGCATCCTCTGCTTCAGCTTCTGACCGTCGGATCAACTGCAGACTGCTCCAGGAACACATTAACTGCAAAAAAGTATCCAAGAAGGCTACTGTAACCCTGCAACTTCAGCTCCAGCCAGCAACTGCAACAGTTTCCAGGCTGTGCACACGCTCTGAGGACTGCATGTCTTCATTCTGAAGGACCGAAGGAATCTCCCATGGAATGACAGTCACTTCCCCACTTCAGCAGGCACCTTTCTGCAACGACGACTGGTACTCTGTGTAGGAAGTTGGCTCTGTATGCACTATTTCAAAGTAAGGAATAGTATGCACAGAGTCCAAGGGTTCCCCTTAGAGGTAAGATAGTGGCAAAAAGAGATAATACTAATGCTCTATTTTGTGGTAGTGTGGTCGAGCAGTAGGCTTATCAAAGGAGTAGTGTTAAGCATTTGTTGTACATACACACAGGCAATAAATGAGGAACACACACTCAGAGACAAATCCAGCCAATAGGTTTTGTTATAGAAAAATATATTTTCTTAGTTTATTTTAAGAACCACAGGTTCAAATTCTACATGTAATATCTCATTTGAAAGGTATTGCAGGTAAGTACTTTAGGAACTTTGAATAATTACAGTAGCATATATACTTTTCACGTAAAACACAAATAGCTGTTTTAAAAGTGGACACAGTGCAATTTTCACAGTTCCTGGGGGAGGTAAGTTATTGTTAGTTTTAGCAGGTAAGTAAATCACTTACAAGTCTCAGGTTTGGGTCCAAGGTAGCCCACCGTTGGGGGTTCAGAGCAACCCCAAAGTTACCACACCAGCAGCTCAGGGCCGGTCAGGTGCAGAGGTCAAAGAGGTGCCCAAAACACATAGGTTTCAATGGAGAGAAGGGGGTGCCCCGGTTCCAGTCTGCCAGCAGGTAAGTACCTGCGTCTTCGGAGGGCAGACCAGGGGGGTTTTGTAGGGCACCGGGGGGGGGGACACAAGTTAGCACAAAAAGTACACCCTCAGCAGCGCGGGGGCGGCCGGGTGCAGTGTGTAAACAAGCGTCGGGTTCTCTGTAGGTTTCAATGGGAGACCAAGGGGTCTCTTCAGCGGTGCAGGCAGGCAAGGGGGGGGGGGGGGGCTCCTCGGGGTAGCCACCACCTGGGCAAGGGAGAGGGCCTCCTGGGGGTCACTCCTGCACAGAAGTTCCGTTCCTTCAGGTGCTGGGGACTGCGGGTGCAGGGTCTTTTCCAGCCGTTGGGACTTTAGGTTCAGGCAGTCGCGGTCAGGGGGAGCCTCGGGATTCCCTCTGCAGGCATCGCTGTGGGGGCTCAGGGGAGACAACTTTGGTTACTCACGGTCTCGGAGTCGCCGGAGGGTCCTCCCTGAGGTGTTGGTTCTCCACCAGTCGAGTCGGGGTCGCCGGGTGCAGTGTTGCAGGTCTCACGCTTCTTGCGGGGATTTGCAGGGGTCTTTAAATCTGCTCCTCTGTAACAAAGTTGCAGTTCTTTTGGAGCAGTGCCGCTGTCCTCAGGAGTTTCTTGTCTTTCTTGAAGCAGGGCAGTCCTCTGAGGATTCAGAGGTCGCTGGTCCTTGGGAAAGCGTCGCTGGAGCAGGTTTCTTTGGAAGGCAGGGGACAGGCCGGTAGGTCTGGGGCCAAAGCAGTTGGTGTCTTCTTTTCTTCCTCTGCAGGGGTCTTTCAGCTCAGCAGTCCTCTTCTTCTTGTAAGTTGCAGGAATCTAAATTCTTAGGTTCAGGGAAGCCCTTAAATACAAAATTTAAGGGCGTGTTTAGGTCTGGGGGTTCAGTAGCCAATGGCTACTAGCCCTGAGGGTGGGTACACCCTCTTTGTGCCTCCTCCCAAGGGGAGGGGGTCACATTCCTATCCCTATTGGGGGAATCCTCCATCAGTAAGATGGAGGATTGCTAAAAGGTAGAGTCACTTCAGCTCAGGACACCTTAGGGGCTGTCCTGACTGGCCAGTGACTCCTCCTTGTTATTCTCATTATCTCCTCCGGCCTTGCCGCCAAAAGTGGGGCCGTGACCGGAGGGGGCGGGCAACTCCACTAGCTGGAGTGCCCTGTGGTGCTGGAACAAAGGGGGTAAGCCTTTGAGGCTCACCGCCAGGTGTTACAGCTCCTGCCTGGGGGAGGTGTTAGCATCTCCACCCAGTGCAGGCTTTGTTACTGGCCTCAGAGTGACAAAGGCACTCTCCCCATGGGGCCAGCAACATGTCTCGGTTATGGCAGGCTGCTGGAACCAGTCAGCCTACACAGATAGTCGGTTAAGGTTTCAGGGGGCACCTCTAAGGTGCCCTCTGGGGTGTATTTCACAATAAAATGTACACTGGCATCAGTGTGCATTTATTGTGCTGAGAAGTTTGATACCAAACTTCCCAGTTTTCAGTGTAGCCATTATGGTGCTGTGGAGTCGTGTTTGACAGACTCCCAGACCATATACTCTTATGGCTACCCTGCACTTACAATGTTTAAGGTTTGGCTTAGACACTGTAGGGGCACAGTACTCATGTACTGGTGCCCTCACCTATGGTATAGTGCACCCTGCCTTAGGGCTGTAAGGCCTACTAGAGGGGTGACTTATCTATACTGCATAGGCAGTGTGAGGTTGGCATGGCACCCTGAGGGGAGTGCCATGTCGACTTACTCGTTTTGTTCTCACCAGCACACACAAGCTGGTAAGCAGTGTGTCTGTGCTGAGTGAGGGGTCCCCAGGGTGGCATAAGATATGCTGCAGCCCTTAGAGACCTTCCCTGGCATCAGGGCCCTTGGTACCAGGGGTACCAGTTACAAGGGACTTACCTGGATGCCAGGGTGTGCCAATTGTGGAATCAAAAGTACAGGTTAGGGAAAGAACACTGGTGCTGGGGCCTGGTTAGCAGGCCCCAGCACACTTTCAATTAAAAACATAGCATCAGCAAAGGCAAAAAGTCAGGGGGTAACCATGCCATGGAGGCATTTCCTTACACAACCCCCCCCCCCCCAAACGAAAGAGGATGAGACTAACCTTTCCCAAGAGAGTCTTCATTTTCTAAGTGGAAGAACCTGGAAAGGCCATCTGCATTGGCATGGGCAGTCCCAGGTCTGTGTTCCACTATAAAGTCCATTCCCTGTAGGGAGATGGACCACCTCAACAGTTTTGGATTTTCACCTTTCATTTGCATCAGCCATCTGAGAGGTCTGTGGTCAGTTTGAACTAGAAAGTGAGTACCAAAGAGGTATGGTCTCAGCTTCTTCAGGGACCAAACCACAGCAAAGGCCTCCCTCTCAATGGCACTCCAACGCTGCTCCCTGGGGAGTAACCTCCTGCTAATGAAAGCAACAGGCTGGTCAAGGCCATCATCATTTGTTTGGGACAAAACTGCCCCTATCCCATGTTCAGAGGCATCTGTCTGCACAATGAACTGCTTGGAGTAATCTGGAGCTTTTAGAACTGGTGCTGTGCACATTGCTTGTTTCAGGGTGTCAAAGGCCTGTTGGCATTCTACAGTCCAGTTTACTTTCTTGGGCATTTTCTTGGAGGTGAGTTCTGTGAGGGCTGTCACAATGGATCCATATCCCTTCACAAACCTCCTATAGTACCCAGTCAAGCCAAGGAATGCCCTGACTTGAGTCTGGGTTTTTGGAGCTGCCCAGTCCAGAATAGTCTGGATCTTAGGCTGGAGTGGCTGAACTTGGCCTCCACCTACAAGGTGTCCCAAGTAAACCACAGTTCCCTGCCCTATCTGGCATTTGGATGCCTTGATAGAGAGGCCTGCAGATTGCAGAGCCTTCAAAACCTTCTTCAGGTGGACCAGGTGATCCTGCCAGTTGGAGCTAAAGACAGCAATATCGTCAAGATAAGCTGCACTAAAGGAATCCAAGCCAGCAAAGACTTGATTCACCAACCTTTGGAAGGTGGCAGGGGCATTCTTTAAACCAAAGGGCATAACAGTGAACTGATAATGCCCATCAGGTGTGGAGAATGCTGTCTTTTGTTTTGCTAAAGGTGCCATTTTGATTTGCCAGTACCCTGCTGTTAAGTCAAAGGTACTTAAGAATTTGGCAGCACCTAATTTGTCTATCAGCTCATCAGCTCTAGGAATGGGATGGGCATCTGTCTTGGTGACAGAATTAAGTCCTCTGTAGTCCACACAAAACCTCATCTCTCTCTTTCCATCTTTGGTGTGAGGTTTGGGGACTAAGACCACTGGGCTAGCCCAGGGGCTGTCAGAGTGCTCAATTACTCCCAATTCCAGCATCTTGTGGACTTCCACCTTGATGCTTTCCTTAACTTGGTCAGACTGTCGGAAGATTTTGTTTTTGACAGGCATGCTGTCTCCTGTGTCCACATCATGGGTACACAGGTGTGTCTGACCAGGGGTTAGGGAAAAGAGCTCAGCAAACTGCTGCAGGACTGTCCTACAGTCAGATTGCTGTTGGCCAGAGAGGGTGTCTGAATAGATCACTCCATCTACTGAGCCATCATTAGGGTTTGATGACAGAAGATCAGGGAGAGGCTCACTCTCAGCTTCCTGATCCTCATCTGTTACCATTAACAGATTTACATCAGCCCTGTCATGGAAGAGCTTAAGGCGGTTCACATGGATCACCCTCTTGGGGCTCCTGCTTGTGCCCAGGTCTACCAGGTAGGTGACCTGACTCTTCCTCTCTAGCACTGGGTAAGGGCCACTCCATTTGTCCTGAAGTGCCCTGGGAGCCACAGGCTCCAAAACCCAGACTTTCTGCCCTGGTTGAAATTCAACCAGTGCAGCCTTTTGGTCATACCAAAACTTCCGGAGCTGTTGGCTGGCCTCAAGGTTTTTGCTTGCCTTTTCCATGTACTCTGCCATCCTTGAGCGAAGGCCAAGTACATAGTCCACTATGTCTTGTTTAGGCTCATGAAGAGGTCTCTCCCAGCCTTCTTTCACAAGAGCTAGTGGTCCCCTTACAGGGTGGCCAAACAGAAGTTCAAAGGGTGAGAATCCTACTCCCTTCTGAGGCACCTCTCTGTAAGCGAAAAGCAGACATGGCAAGAGGACATCCCATCTCCTTTTGAGTTTTTCTGGGAGCCCCATGATCATGCCCTTTAATGTCTTGTTGAATCTCTCAACAAGGCCATTAGTTTGCGGATGATCGGGTGTAGTGAATTTATAAGTCACTCCACACTCATTCCACATGTGTTTCAAGTATGCTGACATGAAGTTGGTACCTCTGTCAGACACCACCTCCTTAGGGAAGCCCACTCTGGTAAAGATACCAATGAGGGCCTTGGCTACTGCAGGGGCAGTAGTCGACCTAAGGGGAATAGCTTCAGGATACCTAGTAGCATGATCCACTACTACTAGGATGTACATATTTCCTGAGGCTGTGGGAGGTTCAAGTGGACCCACTATGTCCACACCCACTCGTTCAAAGGGGACCCCCACCACTGGAAGGGGAATGAGGGGGGCCTTTGGATGTCCACCTGTCTTACCACTGGCTTGACAGGTGGTACAGGAGGTGCAAAACTCCTTAACCTTCTGGGACATGTTGGGCCAGTAGAAGTGGTTGACTAACCTCTCCCACGTCTTGGTTTGTCCCAAATGCCCAGCAAGGGGAATATCATGGGCTAAGGTCAGAATAAACTCTCTGAACCCCTGAGGCACTACCACTCTCCTAGTGGCACCAGGTTTGGGATCTCTTGCCTCAGTGTACAGGAGTCCATCTTCCCAATAGACCCTATGTGTTCCAGTTTTCTTGCCATTGGACTCTTCAGCAGCTTGCTGCCTAAGGCCTTCAAGAGAGGGACAGGTTTCTTGTCCCTTACACAACTCTTCCCTTGAGGGTCCCCCTGGGCCCAAGAGCTCAACCTGATAAGGTTCCAGCTCCATAGGCTCAGTTCCCTCAGAGGGCAGAACTTCTTCCTGAGAAGAGAGGTTCTCTTTCTGTTGTTGTGTTGCAGCTGGTTTCCCAGCTGACTTTCCTTGTCTCTTGGTAGGCTGGGTCCTTTTTCCACACTCCAGCTCTACTTTTTCACCCTGTGCCTTGCACTGTGCCCTTGTCTTGACACACACCAGTTCAGGGATACCCAGCATGGCTGCATGGGTTTTCAGTTCTACCTCAGCCCATGCTGAGGACTCCAGGTCATTTCCAAGCAAACAGTCTACTGGGATATTTGAGGAGACCACCACCTGTTTCAGGCCATTGACCCCTCCCCACTCTAAAGTTACCATTGCCATGGGATGTACTTTAGTTTGATTGTCAGCATTGGTGACTGGATAAGTTTGTCCAGTCAGGTATTGACCAGGGGAAACCAGTCTCTGTCACCATGGTGACACTGGCACCTGTATCCCTCAGGCCTTCTACACTTGTCCCATTAATTGAGAGCTGCTGCCTGTATTTTTGCATGTTAGGAGGCCAGGCAGCCAGTGTGGCTAAATCCACCCCACCCTCAGAGACTAAGGTAGCTTCAGTGTGACACCTGATTTGCTCTGGGCACGCTGTTGATCCCACTTGGAGACTGGCCATTCCAGTTTTAGCTGGAGTGGAGTTAGAAGTGGTATTTTTCCGGGGACAGGCCTTTTCTCCAGTTTGGTGTCCAGGCTGATTACAGCTACGACACCAGGCCTTTTTGGGATCAAAGTTTTTACCCTTGTATCCAAAATTGTTTTGTGAAGAGGCTCTGGGCCCACCCTCCTGTGCAGGTTTTTGGGGGCCTGTAGAAGACTCTTTACTATTTTTGTTTTTGGCTGTCTCACCACCCTTCTCCTGGGGAGGTTTTGTGACCCCTTTCTTTTGGTCACCCCCTGTGGAAGTTTTGGACACCCTAGTCTTGACCCAATGGTCCGCCTTCTTTCCCAATTCTTGGGGAGAAATTGGTCCTAGGTCTACCAGATGCTGATGCAGTTTATCATTGAAACAATTACTTAATAGGTGTTCTTTCACAAATAAATTGTACAGCCCATCATAATTACTTACACCACTGCCTTGAATCCAACCATCTAGTGTTTTCACTGAGTAGTCTACAAAGTCAACCCAGGTCTGGCTCGAGGTTTTTTGAGCCCCCCTGAATCTAATCCTATACTCCTCAGTGGAGAATCCAAAGCCCTCAATCAGGGTACCCTTCATGAGGTCATAAGATTCTGCATCTTTTCCAGAGAGTGTGAGGAGTCTATCCCTACACTTTCCTGTGAACATTTCCCAAAGGAGAGCACCCCAGTGAGATTTGTTCACTTTTCTGGTTACACAAGCCCTCTCAAAAGCTGTGAACCATTTGGTGATGTCATCACCATCTTCATATTTAGTTACAATCCCTTTAGGGATTTTCAACCTGTCAGGAGAATCTCTGACCCTACTTATGTTGCTGCCACCATTGATGGGTCCTAGGCCCATCTCTTGTCTTTCCCTTTCTATGGCTAGGATCTGTCTTTCCAAAGCCAATCTTTTGGCCATCCTGGCTAACTGGATGTCCTCTTCACTGGAGTTATCCTCAGTGATTTCAGAGATGTTGGTCCCTCCTGTGAGGGAAGCAGCATCTCTGACTATTATGTTTGGAGTCAGGGCTTGAGAGGCCCTGTTCTCCCTAAATAGGACTGGTAGGGAGAAATTTTTCTCCAAGTCACTATCTTCATCCTCTGTGTTGCCATCCTCAGAGGGGTTGGCCTTTTCAAACTCTGCCAACAGCTCCTGGAGCTGTAGTTTGGAAGGTCTGGGGCCCATTGCTATTTTCTTTATTTTACAGAGTGACCTTAGCTCCCTCATCTTAAGATGGAGGTAAGGTGTGGTGTTGAGTTCCACCACATTCACATCTGTACTAGACATTATGCTTCTAAAATTTGGAATACTTTTTAAGAATCTAGAATCTAATTCAAACTTTTACCAAACTTTTAAACTCTAAAATAAATGCTAAATAGGATCTAACACAAGGCCCTAGCAGGTCTTTTAAGAATTTAGAAAAATAGTTCAAATTGCAAAAACAATTTCTAATGACAATTTTTGGAATTTGTCGTGTGATCAGGTATTGGCTGAGTAGTCCAGCAAATGCAAAGTCTTGTACCCCACCGCTGATCCACCAATGTAGGAAGTTGGCTCTGTATGCACTATTTCAAAGTAAGGAATAGTATGCACAGAGTCCAAGGGTTCCCCTTAGAGGTAAGATAGTGGCAAAAAGAGATAATACTAATGCTCTATTTTGTGGTAGTGTGGTCGAGCAGTAGGCTTATCAAAGGAGTAGTGTTAAGCATTTGTTGTACATACACACAGGCAATAAATGAGGAACACACACTCAGAGACAAATCCAGCCAATAGGTTTTGTTATAGAAAAATATATTTTCTTAGTTTATTTTAAGAACCACAGGTTCAAATTCTACATGTAATATCTCATTTGAAAGGTATTGCAGGTAAGTACTTTAGGAACTTTGAATAATTACAGTAGCATATATACTTTTCACGTAAAACACAAATAGCTGTTTTAAAAGTGGACACTGCAATTTTCACAGTTCCTGGGGGAGGTAAGTTATTGTTAGTTTTAGCAGGTAAGTAAATCACTTACAAGTCTCAGGTTTGGGTCCAAGGTAGCCCACCGTTGGGGGTTCAGAGCAACCCCAAAGTTACCACACCAGCAGCTCAGGGCCGGTCAGGTGCAGAGGTCAAAGAGGTGCCCAAAACACATAGGTTTCAATGGAGAGAAGGGGGTGCCCCGGTTCCAATCTGCCAGCAGGTAAGTACCCGCGTCTTCGGAGGGCAGACCAGGGGGGTTTTGTAGGGCACCGGGCGGGGACACAAGTTAGCAAAAAAAGTACACCCTCAGCAGCGCGGGGGCGGCCGGGTGCAGTGTGTAAACAAGCATCGGGGTTTCAATGGGAGACCAAGGGGTCTCTTCAGCGGTGCAGGCAGGCAAGGGGGGGGGCTCCTCGGGGTAGCCACCACCTGGGCAAGGGAGAGGGCCTCCTGGGGGTCACTCCTGCACAGAAGTTCCGTTCCTTCAGATGCTGGGGGCTGCGGGTGCAGGGTCTTTTCCAGCCGTCGGGACTTTAGGTTCAGGCAGTCGTGGTCAGGGGGAGCCTCGGGATTCCCTCTGCAGGCGTCGCTGTGGGGGCTCAGGGGGGACAACTTTGGTTACTCACGGTCTCGGAGTCGCCGGAGGGTCCTCCCTGAGGTGTTGGTTCTCCACCAGTCGAGTCGGGGTCGCCGGGTGCAGTGTTGCAGGTCTCACGCTTCTTGCGGGGATTTGCAGGGGTCTTTAAATCTGCTCCTCTGTAACAAAGTTGCAGTTCTTTTGGAGCAGTGCCGCTGTCCTCGGGAGTTTCTTGTCTTTCTTGAAGCAGGGCAGTCCTCTGAGGATTCAGAGGTCGCTGGTCATTGGGAAAGCGTCGCTGGAGCAGGTTTCTTTGGAAGGCAGGGGACAGGCCGGTAGGTCTGGGGCCAAAGCAGTTGGTGTCTTCTTTTCTTCCTCTGCAGGGGTCTTTCAGCTCAGCAGTCCTCTTCTTCTTGTAAGTTGCAGGAATCTAAATTCTTAGGTTCAGGGAAGCCCTTAAATACAAAATTTAAGGGCGTGTTTAGGTCTGGGGGTTCAGTAGCCAATGGCTACTAGCCCTGAGGGTGGGTACACCCTCTTTGTGCCTCCTCCCAAGGGGAGGGGGTCACATTCCTATCCCTATTGGGGGAATCCTCCATCAGTAAGATGGAGGATTGCTAAAAGTTAGAGTCACTTCAGCTCAGGACACCTTAGGGGCTGTCCTGACTGGCCAGTGACTCCTCCTTGTTATTCTCATTATCTCCTCCGGCCTTGCCGCCAAAAGTGGGGCCGTGACCGGAGGGGGCGGGCAACTCCACTAGCTGGAGTGCCCTGTGGTGCTGGAACAAAGGGGGTAAGTCTTTGAGGCTCACCGCCAGGTGTTACAGCTCCTGCCTGGGGGAGGTGTTAGCATCTCCACCCAGTGCAGGCTTTGTTACTGGCCTCAGAGTGACAAAGGCACTCTCCCCATGGGGCCAGCAACATGTCTTGGTTGTGGCAGGCTGCTGGAACCAGTCAGCCTACACAGATAGTCGGTTAAGGTTTCAGGGGGCACCTCTAAGGTGCCCTCTGGGGTGTATTTCACAATAAAATGTACACTGGCATCAGTGTGCATTTATTGTGCTGAGAAGTTTGATACCAAACTTCCCAGTTTTCAGTGTAGCCACTATGGTGCTGTGGAGTCCGTGTTTGACAGACTCCCAGACCATATACTCTTATGGCTACCCTGCACTTACAATGTCTAAGGTTTGGCTTAGACACTGTAGGGGCACAGTACTCATGTACTGGTGCCCTCACCTATGGTATAGTGCACCCTGCCTTAGGGCTGTAAGGCCTACTAGAGGGGTGACTTATCTATACTGCATAGGCAGTGTGAGGTTGGCATGGCACCCTGAGGGGAGTGCCATGTAGACCTACTCGTTTTGTTCTCACCAGCACACACAAGCTGGTAAGCAGTGTGTCTGTGCTGAGTGAGGGGTCCCCAGGGTGGCATAAGATATGCTGCAGCCCTTAGAGACCTTCCCTGGCATCAGGGCCCAGTTACCAGTTACAAGGGACTTACCTGGATGCCAGGGTGTGCCAATTGTGGAATCAAAAGTACAGGTTAGGGAAAGAACACTGGTGCTGGGGCCTGGTTAGCAGGCCTCAGCACACTTTCAATTCAAAACATAGCATCAGCAAAGGCAAAAAGTCAGGGGGTAACCATGCCAAGGAGGCATTTCCTAACACTCTGGGTCTCCTCTCATCTCGAAGAGCGTGATCCCTGGAACACAGGTCGTGGACCAAAGTGACCCTGACTGTCCAAAGGTCCAGCCGTCCAAATTTGGTGGAAGTAAGAGCTTGCCTCCCCGTGCCAGACAATACCCCTGTGCAGCGCGTATTCTGCAGCTCTTTGGGCTTCTGTGCAGTTGTTCCAAGAATCCTTTGTGCACAGCGTAGCCCAGGTCCCCAGCATTCTATCCTGTGACGCTTAGCTCCCTGAGTTGTTCTCCGGCGGTGTGGGATTCCTTTGTGTAGTGCTGCAATGACCGCCATTTGCAACTCCTCTGTCCCTGTGTTCTGGGACTACCGTGGGTGTTGCCTGGTCTTCTGAGGGCTCTCAGAAGTGCTGAGAGCTCCCTCTGTCCCAGTTGAGACCCCCAGATCCTTTCTGGGCCCAGGTAGTGCCTTTTCCTGCTAACCGCAACATTTGCGTGAGCCAAGGTTTGTTGGTGGAATCCAATGATGAAAACCAGCCTGCATTCTTCTACTCGACGTGGGACATCTTTTTCACCAACCAAGAACCTGCAGCTGTCTTCTTTGGTGCATTTCTGACTTCTCTTCCGAACCAGAGAATCCACTTTTGCACCTTCATCCGGGTTAGCAGGGGCTCCTGTTCTTCCTGGACTCTTCATCAACTTTTGGACTTGGTCTCCTCTCTCCACAGGTCTTCAGGTCCAGGAATCCATCGTTGGTATCTTGCAGTCTTGCTTGGTTTTTGCATAATACTTTACCATGACTTCTAGTATGTTCTGAGGAAACTTGCTGTACTTTACTCCTGTTTTCCTGGGGTCTGGGGTGGGGAATTTTACTTACCTTTGGTGTTTTCTTACACTCCCAGAGCCCCGCTACACACTACACTTCTCTAGGAGGGAAACAGACATTCACATTCCACTATTTTAGTATATGGTTTGTGTCGTCACCAGGCCCATTGCAACCTATTGTGTTTTTCACTTTTTGCACTATTTTATGACTGTTTACTTACCGGATTTTGGTTACTAGTGTATATATTGTGTATAATACTTACATTCAAAGGGAGTATAGCTTCTAAGATATTTTTGGCCTTGTGTCACTAAAATAAAGTACCTTTATTTTTGGTAACACTGAGTATTTGTCTTTCTTATGTGTAAGTACTGTGTGACTATAGCAGTATTGCAAGAGCTTTGCATGTCTCCTAGTTCAGCCTTGGCTGCTCTGCTACAGCTACCTCTAGCCAGCCTAAGCTGCTAGACCCTGCCTACATTTCACTAAGGTGGATCACTGGACCTGGTATAAGGTATAAGTACCTCTGTTACTCACTACAAACCAGGCCAGCTTCTCACAGTTGGCTCCTGATCCCTCAACTCCATCCCTAGCTGACATCACTAAAAGGGTCTTTTCTATCAAAACTTCAAAGAGGAGTCCTCTTCTGTCTTGGCTCCAGAGGTCTTTGGGCTCACCAGGAGGACTTGTGCCACTGAATCCCAAAGGGCATGTCAGTAGCTTTCCAAACAAACAACTGGCTTTAACAGATTGGAGGGCCAAGCTTGTTGACGAAAGGACATTTGCCAAATGTTTCCATTGTCTTAGATTGCCTACCCAGTACATCACTAGGCTTTCTGGCAAGGGGTGCTGCCAAAGAATAGCCTAGTCGCCAGGCAATTTGTCCATCAACTCGGGAGCAAGAGCAATGTTTGGCCTAAGTACCCAATAAGGTATCCATCAGTGCATCATTAAAGGAAAGGAGGAGCCCACAAATGTTTTTGTTTGGGCAGAGGACTTCTGGCAAACATTAGTTCTAACGTCCATCACAGAGAGCTTAAGGTCAAGTACTCTGGCCGCCCTCTGCATCGCCATGGAGTTGGAGGCAGATTCCTTTGTGGCTAGTCCAGGGGGAGGAACAAGATTTGTCTCAGGGATGTATTGAGGCCACTAACCTTCTTGAAGTCCTTGTACTAGTAGTAATCTTGCCAGGTATGAGAGAACGTATCACCTAAGTCACAAACACTATTCATAACAGTCTCAAAAAAGGAATGCAATCTGTGTGGAGCATGTAGCAATTCAAGTGCAGGCAGCGGTGCCTCATGTGGATTTGTGTGTGATGTAGATTCAGGTCGGACAGGAGTCGACTTGATGCCAGAGAGGACAATCAGGGCAGCTTATTTAGGCAGAGAAGTCAGCAGCAGAGCTGGAGGCAGGATAAGTGCAGAGGGCCCAGCTAGTGCTGGGGGCAAATGTGTCAGTGGTGTCCAAGGTGGAAGGTCTCATGGCATCTTGGGGCTCAAAAGTGCGGGGCTTGAAGGTGTACCAGAGGGAGTCGGTAGGCATCTAAATAGCCGGAGCATGGAACTCTTCAATCGGACTTGGCATCCCTAAGGGCCCTGGAAACCCAGGTTGTGTAGGAACCAGCTGTGGTATGGTTAAATACGTATGAAGGGCGTTTTAATAGGAAAAAATGGTGCTCAAAGACCCAATAGACAATGCATTGCAACAATAATATCAGAAATACGGTGCTCTTATAGGGGGAAAAAAAAAAACCTCCTCCCCAAAACCTGACCAGTCAATGACTGACAGACAACCAATCAACATCCAAGGCACATGCTGAAGTACATAATAAATCATACCCTGTTCTTTCATTACAGGTCTTCATTGTATGTATACAAGAAGAGGAACCAAGATCCCCCATCAATACACCTTGATTAAGTCCAATATTATTGCGTATTGAAGTACAGCACTTTAGTCCTTGTATATGGTTCAACCAGTATTCCAAATTTTAATCCAGTAAAATAAAAATAATTTTTCCAATCCTTCCGTATTTCCCAGATGATAATTTCAATTTTGACTCAGTCAACACATGTTTCATCGGGGTTAAAAACATCAAAAAACATAATAAATCCCATTACAAATTAGGAAATCACAAGTACAGCTGTTTAGTGTTCCGTCACCAAACAACCTGGGTATGGAAACCAAAATGCTTGCAAGTCCCCTTATGGTACAGGATTCAAAAGTAAACAAAATTAGTGTGCAGCAATAATAAATATTGTCAATAGCATCATAGTTATGTGCCCCTTAGTGAACAGCAAAATAGTACAATTTGTACTATAGCAATATCACATTAGTTATCCATATTATGTAATGCTCAACACCTCCCACGTGAGTTATGTGAAACATCATGCACACACACATGTGCAACAGAACATGGTGAGTACAAAGAAAATGAGTACTATCAAAGTGCTCTACTTGATAAGTACCAATGTTTAACAACAAAATGTTAGGTCCGGTTACCTCCTTTTTATAAATTCTCTCATACATCCACACATCCCACTTAGATGTCAAGAAAAGAAGGGGCATATTTCTGACTCATAGTGTCAACCACATCATAGCACCATAGAATCCAAACTACCAAAAAATAAATAAATGGTAACCGACTTTTTTTGACCGTCGGTAAATCACTAACCAACATCGTCGCAAAGTTATCGAAGAGTTCTCACATTGACATAGATAGGGTGATAGGGCCACGCTGGTAAATGACTAGAATTAGTTCAGCGCAATGGATACATACTGCAATGGTCTCAGACAGACCCAAAGATCCTATTGAAACAGTTAATATGTGAATGGAATCAAGCCTTTGCAGACTGTTTTAGTGAGAATTTAGACCCAGGAAAATGTTTAAGTGCTTTTACACAGATCACGCAAGCCATAAAAGAAGCTCTTACTACTAGAAGAGGTAAGGTGGGACACAAAAGGGAAATGGGCTGCTTTGACCATAATTGCACAAAAGCACATAGGAGACTAAAAAAGGCTTTAAGTGCCCCAAAAAGATGCCTGACTGAAATACATATGTGCAGACAGGAATATAAGATAGCCATGAAGAAAAGGAAATTGATCTTGAAAGGAACCTTGTGGGAAACCTTACACAAAGCAAGCTGTATGAAGAATAATATCCTCTTCTGGAAAACAATAACCTCTCCTGTGCTAGGGGATAGAGATACCCCTAGGATGGAAATCGCAATTTCTGAAGAGGACTGGATTGCATACTTCTCCAAGATATATTCACAGGCCAGTGATATAAACCCCACAGATTCCGCAAAGGGCCCAGACCCCCAGGAAGGCCTACGTCTGACCATAACCCCTCAGTTCAGCTAAGAGGAGGTAAGGGAAGCCATAAATTCAAGCAAAGCAGGGAAAGCGCTGAGTCCCAATGGCGTTACGATAGATTTATATAAGGCCAATACACAGTTATGGGGTCCTCAACTGACGCAGACATTGAGGGCCATTTGTATTCAAGGACCCTTACCATCATGGCGAGACTCTAATATTGTCCCTATATATAAAAAAGGTGATCGCCTCAATCCAGCCTGCTACAGGCCAATCTCCCTGCTGGATACATCAGCTAAACTAGCAGGGAGAATTATTCTGAAGGCGGAAGATAAGGGCGTTTTATCTCCAGTACAGTATGGCTTCCGCACAGGAATTGGTACGGTGGAACAGAGCCTGAATTTAAGCATTATTATTGGAAAGTATACAAGGATTAGAGCAGGTAATTTGTATTTGGCCTTCATAGACTTATCATCAGCATTTGACTGTGTACTACATGACAAGCTATGGGACATCTTAAGCAGTATGGGGGTAGAACCAACTATAATTCAATTCATATGGGATATGTACACAGGGTGTAGAGCAAGAGTAAGGTATGGGTTTAAAAGGGGAATGCCCTCGCCCTTTTGGCATACATAGAGGAGTGCGCCAAGGCTGTGTTCTTGCTCCATTCCTGTTTTCAATGTATATAAATAATTTAGAAAGTGAATTGATAAGCAAATCTAAAGACCTACCTCAAATAGGTAATCGCGCTGTCCCGGTATTACTCTATGCAGATGATGCAGTAGTCATGGCCAGGACACCACTAGCTCTTCAAAAACTTTTAACTACTTGTATTACTTTTATGTCAGACTTGGGACACACCGTTAATCGTTCCAAAACGTTTATTATGAACTGCGGTGGGAAACGCGGTAAGATTTACAACACCACCATCCAGGACGGGAGGGTCGAAATAGCTCGAACATTCTCATATTTGGGCATAATGTTTGACAAACAGGGTTCTTGGGCTAATTGTATGAAAATGAAAAGAGATCAGATTATTAAGACAATGGAGGCTCTAAGGCTTTTTTCAAAAAGGCTCGGGGATTACCCCGCTGAACATGATAAAAATCTATAAAGCCAAGTGTATTCCGGCTGCTATGTATGGGTCAGGAATTTGGGGGGTATATCAATTGTAACCCGGTCCAGACGGTGGAAAATGATTTTCTCAGATACCTATTAATGGTACAAAATGGCACATCATTGTATATCAGCCACTCGGAGTTGGGGGTCCCCTTTTTAGCTGACTTGATAAAGATCCAACCATTATTGTTATGGCATAAAGTCTGGACTTCTGAGCAAACTGGATTAAATAAGGCCATTTTGTCTGACTGCATGGTGTCAACACACTAATCGAGGGTCCCCTGGTTGAGATATATTATGATCTTCTTCGAAAATATGGGTAGCAAAGATTATTACACAAACCCAGTCTTGTTGGGAAAAATCACCAGGAAGGAATTGAGGGCCCTGGCACTGAAGTATTTAGAAGAATTGCGATGGGAGGCAGAATCAAAAAAGGCCAGTGTTATGTCTAACCAACTAATTCTGTCGGTGGAGGGCATGCAGCCCTACCTGGTAAACGTGGTAAACCACTGACACCGTCTTGTTCTTACAAGACTAAGGTTAGATACTTTTCAACGCTTAGTAACCTTCCCAACTACGAATGACTGGAGTAGCATTCTAAGGGTATGTCCTTGTGACGCAAAGGCATCTCAAACTATGATCCATGTGGTCTTATTCTGCAAATTTTATGCTAAGCAGAAGTAGTGCCTATTAGTGCCCCTTTTAAGATTAATTAACTTGCCCCAGTGTCGTACTGCGTACGTCAGCCTTCAGGTTTGATCTTCTATTGAGATGTGTGGAATTTTGGCTGACTTTTTATGTTCTGTATTAACTATAAGAAAGTCTATGGGGGTAGTGGTGTAATTTTAACCAGCTCATTTAAATATTTGTGGATGGGAAATTTAACGATATGCATTAATATTATTTTTCTTGTTATTTATCTTTTTATTATTTTATTCTATTTATTGTGCTAAAATATTTAGCTGTGTTATATTTGATACTTTTATGACTTGCTGAAAGTCGAATAAAGTTATTACTACTACTACATTAACATAGATATCATAAATAAAGATTTACATGCACAAGAATAGTCCACGCAATTACAGCAAGAACCCAACTCCCGAAGAGAGTGTGACACTTAAAACTGCGTAACCACTGACTCACCTGAAGAGTATTGAAAAAGTATATGTATGTTTGAGTAGGAGGACGTGCCGCGAGTATCCGACAACCACCTGCATGCAAAGTCTCCCCTTATATTGCCATAGAAATCGAAGATGGACTAAATAAATGCCATCTAGTGTCCGCCATCTTTAAATCATTGCCATCGTAAGTCTAGAGTCAGCATACATCTAAGAAGAGTATACATCGTATGTCTAGAAAGCCGTATTCAGACCCACACCTGTACTAAAGATATAATCAGAATATGATGGTAATCTAAAAATAACAAACAGAGAAACGCGCCGAAAATAAGTTAAATTGTCAAGAAGATGGAAGAAGGGCTAAAATTCTGTCCCCCATTGGTCTCCATCTTTAAATAAACAAAATAGATTTTATCCATTAATCCATTCTCACCGTAATCATAAATTATACATAATAGAAATATCTAAGTCTAGACTTACTTAATTACTGAAACCGTAGGGGTCTCACGAGTAAACCTCCCTCTTTAGTAGTTACAGACAAAATAAAGGTTGCCCCATACATAAGGAACAGTAGTCCCCCTCTAGCCATCATTCCATGTCCGGTATACTACATGTGTGTGCCTGTATGGTTAACATAAAGAAGGTATTATTGTACATATAATCATACAGTACACAAAATATATTCATTTACCTAACATCCATCATAGTCAAATCATACGCCAGTACAAATGCTCCACCAACATTTAATCACCCAAAATGTATTCCAATTCATTATCTGTGTTGAGACCATCCTCGACTGCTCTGAGACGCATAATCCATAGCGCCTCCTTCATCCTCAGGGTCAATTCTCTATTGCCACCCCTGGGATCTCTTGGTACATGTTCAATACCATAAAAATTAAAAGATTTACTGGTTCATCATCATATTTAAGGGCCCTTATATGTTCATTAATCCTGATCCTAAGGGGACGAATCGTACTCCCCACATAGATGAGTTCACATTTGCACATTATAAGATCCAACAAAAGTCGTATTACAATTCATGGTTGATTCAAACTTAAATGTAAGATTAACAGTACTGGTAAAATCCTTTTTGCTGTGGCATGCCTAGCTACACACCCCACATTGCCCACATTTAAAGAAACCCCTCCTATGGTTAGATAACCAATTGTCTTGTGAACGATGTATCAGGTAGATAGGGCTAAGACTATTCCTCAGGGACCTTCCCCTATGATATGTAATTTCAGGTCTGCTTGAAATAAAACCTTTGAGAGTATTATCTTGGGATAAAATTCTCCAGTGTTTTTTTAATCATCTTCCTGAGGGCAATAGAAATTCTATTATAATCAGAAACCAGTCTAACTTTATGTACCTCATTCTTGGCATCTGAGGTGGAAATGTATTTTAATGTTTCTAGCCTAGAAATCCTCTTGACTTGACGTTGTGCTCTACAAATGTCACTCATCTGGTATCCTCGCAATTTAAACCGTTCACCCATATCTAAAATACATTGTTTGATATCTTGATCCTTACTACAATTTTGTCTAGCCCTCACCATTTCCCCAAAAGGTATCGACTTGATTTGATGTCTCAGATGAGCACTTGAGGCATGTAGAATAGAATTACAAGAGGGTGGTTTTCAAAATAGTCTACTCTGTATTTTGTTGATTTCAATGAATAACTCCACATCAAGAAATTAGATCTTTTCATGACTAAACTGGTAAGTAAAACTAACATTGGCTTCATTCGAGTTCAAGTAATTGCAAAAGTCTATTAGCTGTTGAGTACTACCCGTCCAAATCATGAAACAGTCGTCATTATAGAGACCCCAATAAAATATATTTGTCTGCCACTGAATGGAACCCGGTCCCCAAACCCACTTCTCCTCAAACCAATCCATAAGTAGATTAGCATAAAGAGGAGAGAATCTGAAGCCCATTGCCACCCCTTGTCTTTGTCTGTACCAATTTTTACCAAATAGAAAGAAATTATTCTTCAAAATCAAATCGATCATCATCTCTGTATGTCCCAAACAGCTAACAGATCTCCTATTGAGAAAACCACGTACCGCTCGTGATCCCAATCCATGTTCAATGAAGGTCTACAATGAAGTTACATCAAGTGTCACCATCAACATATTCCCCTCCCACTCTACATCACTCAATATATGTTTTGTGTCTTTAATACATGATGGAAGGTTGTTAACCAGAGGTTGTAAGAAAATTTCGACATATTCAGATAATTTCTCGGTTGGTCCCTAGATACCAGATACAATAGGCCTCCCAGGTGGAAAAACAACTTCTGATGAATTTTGGGCAGAGCGTATAAACAAGGAAACCTGGGACGGTCCACTTTCAAATACATAGAGTCATCGTTGTCAAGTAGGCATTGTTGATGCCATATTTTCGATCTACTGTTGATCTTATTAGTCAAACCCAGAATAGGATGATATAAAACATTCTCATAACAATTAAGGTAGCTTTATTGTGTAGATCTCCTTTTCGTAATCCAACCTACTCATAACTACAACATTGCCCTCTGTCAGTTTGTCTAATCATAATACTCTCATCCTGCTGCAATGTCTTCAGTGCTTGTTGTTCCTCATAACTTAAATTATTGATAGATCTACAAAACATTATGTCCTTCGACATGAATAGATCCAAATCTCTACATACCATTTAATAAAATACCTCAATATTGTTCGATAACTTTGGGGTCCATCTAGATTTCTTTCTCAGGCCACTAGTTATGTGTACATCAGGTACAACATCTAGATCACTCAAGATCTGTGATAAAGTAGTGGGGTCTTCCTCACAATCTGTGATAGATAACAATGCTGCAGTGTCATAAATATCCTTAATAGATAAGTTGCTATGTTCAAATTTTTGCATGGGGGAAATCGACAATCTTACTGTGATTAGGATTGGTTAGAAAATATCTTTATAATTTGAGAAGTCTAACAAACTTATAGAGCTCAACCTTAGTTTTGCATAAATCTCCAAAACTGGTAGGACAAAAACCCAAACCTTTACCTAAAAGTGATCTCATATCCGATGAAAGATCTCTATCTGATTAATTAATCACATTGACCAATGATTCAAGGTTTGTACCTACATCCTCTTGTCCCATGATCTTGTCTTCATCCCACCTTTTTCTCTGAAAGTTTCTTCCCCTCCTTCTCGTTTTCCTGTATTTGCCTTCCTTCTGTTCCGAGCCCGATTGTTTTGTTTGATTCTCAGGATCTCTTGTAAAAAAGTACTTTTGTTGATGGGTGATTGCTGATGAGATGTGTCTGGCCCACAGTCCACATCACTATCACTGGAAGGGGGGGCACTCAGAGAAGTAGAATCCGAAGTAACAGTAACAAATGATTCTGTACGTGTGACATTCAAATGAACAAGATGATCATACTTCTTAGAAAAGGTGAAGACCCTACCGCTCAAGTAGTCCCTTTCATCCCCTTTTAGTTTTCTGGCCTTTCTTTGTGTGATCTCTTCTTGAAAACCTAGTAACACCTCACCTAAAATCTTGTCATTTTTATTTGTGGCTTCTGTTAAACGCAACTCCTGTATTTCTTTCTCTAGGGTGGCAATCTCCGCCTGGAGTTTGGCGACTTTCCTATCTGCATTTTCAAAGGGAATATCCATGAGTCTCATAGAGCTAGAACTCATTGTCTTATAAAGCCAATAGGTCCGCATCCAAATCATCATATGTAGGGAATATTTGAAACCTTAAACCCCTTGGAATACGGTTACGTTTCTTGTATTGCTTTAATGTGGCTCCATCCCACCATTTTGACATCTCATTCTTCTTAAGTCTTTCAAGTCTAATACATTTGTTTTTAAGTCCTTCATTCAGTGTCTGGTTCCTTCACTGTAACACATCTGGCTAGGTTACCAAACAACTCCTCTGCTAGTTTGAGTCTATCCATAATAAGGATATTGGAATTATATATTATCTAAGTCTGTCTTGATCTACCTTACCTAAACTGAGTTAAATACGTATGAGGGGAGATTTAATAATAAAAAAAATAAAAAAAACTGGTGCCCAAAGACCCAATAGACAATGTATTGCAACATTAATATCAGAAATACGGTGCTCATATAGGGGAAAAAGACCCTCCTCCTCAAAACCTGACCAGTCAATGATTGGCAGACAATCAATCAACATTAAAGGCCCTTAAGGGGACTTGCAAGCATTTTGGTTTCCATATCCAGGCTGTTTGGTGACGGAACACTAAACAGCTGTACTTGTGATTTCTTAATTTGTCATGGGATTTATTATGTTTTTGATGATGTTTTTAGCCCTGACGAAGTTGTTGGGTTACTTCCCAAGACTAAACACGTGTTGGCTGAGTCAACATTGAAATTATTATATGGCAAATACAGAAGGATTGGAAAAATTATTTTTATTTTACTGGATTAAAATTTGGAATACTGGTTGAACCAAATACAAGGACTAAAGTGCTGTACTTCAATACGCAATAATATTGGACTTAATCAAGATGTATTGATTCGGATCTTAGTTCCTCTTTTTGTATATATACAATGAAAACCTGTAATGAAAGAACAGGATATTATTTATTATGTACTTCAGCATGTGCCTTGAATGTTGATTAGCTGAGGTATGGTATTTTCTCTGAAGGTGGCTGATGTGGTCTCATTGCCGAGTCCTTTTATGCTTGACGAAAGTTTCGCCACATATTTCCTGATGGCCGTCTGGTTGGTCATGTCATGGCTCCACCAGTACGCCAGGGCTCGAAATCTGTAGTTTTAATGGTAGACTTACCTTGCACACTGTAGGAAATTTCGTAAAAATACTGAGTTAACAGTCTTAAAAACACAAGAAGAAGGAGATCTAGATTTGTGTTTGTTGGTGCGGAGGGAAAGGAACTGACGTAAGCGCGCAAGAGTAACATCTATAAAGTCCCCACATGTCATTTAGCGAGTGGAATGGCGTCATTGTGGAGTCGCAAGGCGTCAACTTCCAGCCCGGAAGTACTGCTGAAAAGTTTCCATATCCAGTCCGAGGCCTGGGGAATATTCAAAAGGTGAAATTCTTTAGCTAATACTCTCCATCAGAAATAGGGTATTCAGAATCCGGACACATCGTGGATAGCTAAGCTTTGGTTCCAGTGGCATGTACTCGGACTGTGGCATCACAAAGGTTTTTGGAGGAAATAGACCTTTTAGACTTCTCATTCTACAAGATGATTTGAACATGGACGGTTGGTCCTGTAATCAGAACGAACAAGTTACTTACCTTCTGTAATGCCTTATCAGTTACAGACATATTCAAGTTGCAGATTCCTTTCCATGGAATCTCCCTCTGGATCTGGAGATTTTTCCACGAGCAGCACCAATGAGCACCATCAGATGGCATCAGTCAGCTCTGCGTCCGTCGTCGTGATTGCCAGACATGACGTCGCAGGTCTTATATAGGTGCCACCTGGCACACTGACTTCAATTTCATTTCATGACTTTCCAAGGCAGAAGCGCCAAGCCACGAAGAACTCTGGTGCATCAAAACTAGGGCCCTGAAAGGGAAGTCCCTGTCCCTGTCCCTAAAAATCAGTTAGCAGAGCGAGGAAAACGGTTGGGTTGCTAAGGAATCTGCAACTAGAATACGTCTCTACCAGATTAGGCGTTACTGAAGGCAAGTAACTTTTTCACCTGGTAGAGACTTCAAGTTGCAGATTCCTTCCCTCAATATAGATACCCAAGCAATACTATCCCCGGTGGTGGGTCTACGAACAAAAATCATACTAGGAGGTCCTGCAGGACTGAACGGGCAGAGTACCCATCCCTTTCTACCAGACTACCCAGGCAGGAGTTCTTGGTAAACATGTACAAGGATGCCCACATTGCCACCTGACAGATGTCCAAGACTGGAACTCAGAGTGCTAAAATAGTGGGTGCAGCTGTTGCTCTGGTAGAATGAGCGTGAAAACCTTCAGGGGGTTGCTTTTTAGCCAATGCATAGCAAATTTTAATGCAGAGAACAACCCATCTGGAGATTTTTCTCTTCTGCACAGCCCGACCTTTCTACGCACCCAATAACCAATAAAGAGTTGATCCAACACACACAAATCTTTGGTACAATCATTGTAGAACGCCAACACTCTTTTGGGGGCCAGGTGGTGCAGTCTCTCCCCTTCCTTAGAAGAATGTGGGGGTGCGTAAAAAGTAGGCAAGGTGATGGATTGACCTACATGAAAGGGTGGGACCACTATTTGGCAAAAAGGAAGTCCTAGTGTGAAACACCACTTTGTCAAGATAGATCGAAAGATAGGGTGGCTTAGATTACAATACCTGCAGCTCACTCACTCTGCGAGCAAAGGTAATGGCCACAAGGAAGACTGTTTTAATGTCAGGAGCCTGAAGAACAATTATGGAGAAGCTCAAAAGGAGCACACATTAGGAATGTCAGAACCAGATTTAAATCCCATTGGGGCAAGATAAATGGAAATGGAAGAAACGTGGGAAAGACCCTTAAAGAACCTACTAACAATAGGAGACTTAAACAAGGAGGGTTCGTCAGGTAATCGTCGACATGCACAGATAGCACATAAATAACCTTTAAGGGTGCCCAAAGCAGAGCCCTGCTGGGTCAAAGAAAGTATGAACAATAGGACCTTGGAAAGAAGAACAGAGAGATGGTCAACAGACTTGTCTGTGTACCATGCCACAAATGTATTTCAAGAACAGACTTATTCCAATGGAGGGACGCCTGACTGCCAAAATAATGTTCAGATTTCTGACGGAAGGTCAAAAGCTGTCAACTGCCGGTGCTGAATATACACGCAAGAAGGTGGAGACAGGACAGGTTCAGGTGAAGAACCCTCCCATGCTGCAGTAACAAAGAATCCAACCAAAGGCACCGCCTTATCGGAGGATCAATGGCCATGCTCAACAGCTTGGGATACCAGACTCTTCATACCCATTCCAGAGTTGCAACAATTTCTTGGGTCCTGTCATTCTTGAGCTTCTTGAGAAATCTGGGCAGATGTGGTATCGGCGGATAGGCGTACAGGAGGCCTGAGCTCCACTTGCGATGAAAAGCATAACTGTAAACACACTAAACAGTAGACATTACAAAGGCGAGCAGATCTAACCAAGGGTCTCCCCACTGCTGAAGGAGACCTTGCACCACCTCCGGATGCCACTTGTGATTGACGGCACCTACCAGGTGTTGAACCAGCAGGGAAATGTCCTGATGTTCTAGCCATGTCCAGAGGTGCAGAATCTCCTGACAAACAGTCCACAATGCCACCCCGATCTGCTTGTAGCAGTATCGCATGTCAGTGTTGTCGATGAACACCCGCACTACTTTGTCTTTGAGAAAGGGAAGAAATGCTTTCAATGCCTGTCTGATCGCCTGGAGCTATTAAAGGTTAATGTGGAGCCCGGACTCTGCCAGAGACCAGATGCCTCTGATCTTCACCTATCCCAGGTGGCCACCCCATCCCAGAAGTGATGGATCTGTCACTGCTGTCAGATGTGGTTGGGGAAGGGGGAGGGATCTGCCTCTGACCCAATCGCGGTTTGTTGCCACAAATGCAGATCTTAGGAAGTTGCCTCCGATATCTGGACCATGTTGGAGAGATTCGACAGATGCTGCACCCACTCGAACTTCAGGTCCCACTGCAGAGCCCACATATACCATCTAGCATGTTTCACCAACAGAATGCAGGAGGCCATGAGGCCCAGCAACCTCAGTCACTCACACTAAAATCCAGGGTAGAGGCTGAAACATTGGTATCATAGACTGAATATGCTGGACTCACCACATGAGGAGAATAAACCCAAAACTGCACTGTGTCCAGAACAGTTCGGATGAAAGGGACTGTCTGAAAGAGTCAGGTGTAACTTTGGGACGTTTATAGTGAACCCTAGTGAACACCAGAGGTCTGCCCTAGTCTGAAGTGGGGAGTTTGCTTTCAACAGTCAGTTGTCAAGGTAGGGGAAGACTAAAAACCCTGACGGGCGCAGATGAGCTGCGACAACTACCATCACCTTTGTGAACACCCGAGGGGCAATGGTATGGCCAAAGGGGAGCACAGTGAACTGGAAGTGCTAGTGGCCCACCATGAAGCACAATTAACATCTGTGGGCAGACAGAACAGGGATATGAAAAAAAGCGTCTTACAAGCCCAACACTACCATCCAGTCTCCTGGCCAAAAAGAACCTGAGCCAGAGTGAGAATTTAGAAATTTTCCGTCTTGAGAAAGAGATTGAGGGACCGAAGGTCTAGGATAGGGCAGTGGCCCTTGTCCTTTTTGGATACCAGAAAGTAGTGGGAAAAATAACCATGATCTACTTCTGGCACAAGGAACCTCTCTATGGCTCTCTTGGCCAAGAGAGTTGTAACCTCCTCAGGGAGAAGCGCCGAGTGATCCTCTGCCATCAGATCATAGGATGGTGGCAAGGATGGTGGGGTAGGCTTAAAGGGGAGGAAGTTGCCCCTTCGGACTATTTGTAAAACCAACCTGTCTGACGTAATGGACTGCTAGAGGTGCAGGTGATGGTGAATCCTGCCTCTGACTGGTCACTGGCGGGGAATAGCCAGACTAGGAAGGTTTGGAGGCAGCTGGGGAGGGGGAGCTGGCAGCACATCCGGCTCCCTGATTCATGAGGGCGGTGGACCCCATATCCCCAGCCACACAGAAGCTGGGCAGGATGCACAGCACAGTGGCTGGAGGGAAGACAGACATGGTGGGTGCCCCTTCCGTAGCCACAAAAGGGGTGAAAAGCAGACTGAAGGGGGCGAAGGCCAGGTGCGAGGCACAAGAATCTGGCTGTAGCATGAGATTCCTTTAAACGTTTGACCGCCGAGTCTGCTTTGTCTCCGAAGACTCGGGTGCCATTAAAGGCCATGTCCATAAGGATAGATTGGACATCCCCAGAAAAGCCAGACTTACTCAGCCAGGTGTGGCACCTCAAGGACAACGTCAATGCAAACACTCTGCCTTGTGAGTTGGTTGTGTCCAACTCACATCCGATTGGGAACTTCGGTGCGTCTCTGCCATTAGGCAACAGTTTAGGAGAGAAAGGCCTAGGCCTTCTCCGGGGCCTGTGGCAGCACTTGTGCAACTGTGTCACGTAGAGTATGTGTAGGAAAATGGCCCTTGTTGCACTTAAACCCCACTTTTTGCCTGATATTGATGCTGACTTGACAGAGTGTGCTTTGACCCTGCTAACCAGGCCCCAGCACCAGTGTTCTTTCTCTAAAAATGTACCATTGTTTCCACAATTGGCACACCCCTGGCACACAGAAAAGTCCCTTGTAAAAGGTACCAGTGGTAACAAGGGCCCTGTGACCAGGGAAGATCCCTAGGGGCTGCAGCATGTATTGAGCCACCCTAAGGTACCCCTCACCTAACACATGCACACTGCCATTGCAGATTGTGTGTGTTGGTAGGGAGAAAAAGGCAAAGTCAACATGGCATCCCCCTCAGGGTGCTATGCACACAAAACACTGCCTGTGGCACAGGTAAGTCACCCCTCTACCAGGCCTTAAGGCCCTAAGGCAGGGTGCACTATACCACAGGTGAAGGCATAGCTGCATGAGCAATATGCCCCTACAGTGTCTATGTCCATTCTTAGACATTGTAAGTACTGTGTGGCCGTATTAAGTATATGGTCTGGGAGTTTGTTAAAACGAACTCCATAGTTCCATAACGGCTACACTGAATACTGGGAAGTTTGGTATCAAACTTTTCAGAATAATAAACCCACACTGATGCCAGTGTTGGATTTATTAAAAAATGCACACAGAGGGCAACTTATAGATGCCCCCTGTATTTTACCCAATCCTTCAGTGCAGGACTGACTGGTCTGTGCCAGGCTGCCTCTGAGAGACGGGTTTCTGACCCCTTGGGATGAGAGCCTTTGTGCTCTCTGGAGGCAGAAACAAAGACTGCACTGGGGGGAGGCGCTTCATGCCTCCCCCCTGCAGGAACTGTAACACCTAGCAGTGAGCCTCAAAGGCTCAGGGTTACAATGCCCCAGGGCACTCCAGCTAGTCGAGATGCCCAGCCCCAGGACGACGCCCCACTTTTGGCGGCAAGTCCAGAGGGATAATTAGGAAAAACAAGGAGGAGTCACCACCTCAGCTAGGACCACCCCTAAGGTGTCCAGAGCTAAAATGACCCCTCCTTGCAGAATCCTCAATCTTGGTTTGGAGGACAGGGACCAATAGGGATAGGAATGTGTCCCCCTCTCCAAAAGGAGTGGGCACAAGGAGGGTGTAGCCACCCTCAGGGACAGTAGCCATTGGCTACTGCCCTCTGACCCCTAAAACACCCCTAAATTTTGTATTTAAGGGCTCCCTGAACCCAGCTAGTCAGATTCCTGATGAACCTCACAACAAGGACTGCTTAGCTGAAACCCCAGCAGAGAAGGAAAGGAGACAACAACTGACTTATCCCAAGCCCTACTGGCCTGTCTCCCTCTTCAAAGAAACTGCAGAAGAAAAGGGATGCGTCCTGCAGGTCCAGCGGCCTCTGAAAAACCTCCAGAGGACTGCCTGCTTCACAGAGGATCAAGAACTCCTGTGGACAGTGGCTCTGTCCAAAGAAGAAACCTCTTCTAAAGGACTCCCACTTCACTCCAGAAGCGTGAGTCCTAACCACTGTGCACCCGACGCCCAGAGCCCCAGTCCAGGTGGCCTAACCGACTAGAGAGGACCTCCAGGTGATGGCGACCAAGTGCCCACCCTGGGTTGACCTCTCAATCCCTCCATGAAGACTCCTACAGAGGGAATCCAGAGGACCCCCCTTCACCACGACTGCCCTGGACGAAGATGACGACGCCAAAGGACCCACTGCACCCGCAGCACACAGGCCTTGGAGAAATCGACACCGGGTGCAGCAACGATCAACAGGCAGCTCTCTTCCCTGTCCGGCCGGTGGTGGGCTCGAGACAACCCCTGACCTCGCCTGCAGCACCTAAGTGCCCCCTGGGGTCCCCTCATAGAGTTTCATTGGAAACCCGATGCCCTGTTTGCACCCTGTACCTGGCCACCCCAGTGCCACTGAGGTTCTGGGATTGGTGCCTACTTGGGGCCCCTCCAGTGGTGCTCTAATCCCCCTGGGTCTGCCCTCCTAGCCATGGGTACTTACCTGCTGGCAGACCGAATTCAGAGTACCCCCTACCTCCATAGGAGCCTATGTTAAAATTGCTCAACACTGACCTCTGCACCCGGCGGCCCCGTGTTGCTGGTGGTGGGTGTTTGGGGTTGACTTGAACCCCCAACGGTGGACTACCTATAACCCAGAGACTGGAACTGTAAGTCGTGTATTTACCTCTAAAACTGTACTTTATTTTCTTCACCAGGAACTGTTCTGAAAATGCAGTGTCTACTTTTAAAATAGATATTCTCTGTTTTCTTAACCCCTTGAGTGCGGGCATCGGCCAAGGGCCGACACCCACACCACCTCCCTGGTGCGGGTCACGACCAGTGGATGACACCAGGGAAGGGGTTAAAAAATCCTCTGGTACGTTGCACCCGAGGATTATTATTTTTTTTTTTAAAAAACCAGGTAGACACGGAAGATCTTCCGTGTCACCCCCTGACCCCCCACCCGCCCCTTTGTGACATCACTGTTTTGCAGCAGCTTCCTGCCTGAAAAAGGCCCCAAACTGCCTTTTGCTAGGTGGTAGTGAGGGAATCCGAGGAGGGCGACATGGGAGTGGGAGCACCAATAATGATTGTTGGACTGGGTGCTAGAGGTGCCAAAGACTGTGACGATTGGTGTGTGACAAGGTGTTTTTTGAGTGTCTTGAAAGAACGTGCTGATTGAGGGAAGAAGCGAAGGTAAGGAGACCTCTACTGTTGCACGTATCACACACACACCAGCAATTTTGTGACTGTCTACAAAGGCTAGTGTTTTAGAGCAACATTTCTAGCCAGTAGCAGAGATGGCATCTCGTTGGATGACTGCTGCTCACACCCTCACTCGGGTTATAAAGGACAGCTCTGACATAGGATCAGAGACTGAGACAGCAGACACTGAGACAGCATCTGAGGGATAGGACAATGGTGCAGACTCTGGGAGCGATTTTTCAGTCAGAGGTGTCCCATCCGATAACTCTTCTTCCAGTAATTATGAGGGAGGTGATGAGGACAGTCCTGTTGTCCCTTCGCAAGCACAGTCTGTGCAACAGGACAATAGCGGGTTAGCCCAACTCAGAGAGCAGGTGAATGCGGCGGCAAGTACAGAGAGAGAGTGCTCTCTTGGGAGCTCCCCAATTTAGTTCAGCCCCAAATTCCACCGCCCAAGTCGTATTGTGGAGACATCAAAATTATATATCACAAAACAAACTGGTTTTGTAAGGCAGACACCTGTGTTTTTGGTCCTGGGCTCGGCGGCCATATAGGGAAATATACTAAACACAGACATTTCTGGAAACTAGACATCCGGGGGGAGTCCACAAAAGCGTGAGTTGTGTGGATTCCCCAGAGTTTTCTTACCCAGAATACCCTGCAAAGCTGAAATGTTGAATAAAAACTAAAAGATTTCTTGCATTTCTGTCACACAAACTACAGGAATACGCTGGGATCCACAAAATTCCTACCACCCAGTGATTCCTCACCTGTCCTGATAAAAACGCTACCCCACCTGAGTGCCTGTACCTAGTGCCTGCATCAGGAATGGATCACCCCAGGGTCAAGAGTTGCCTCATTTAAGGACCAACATTGTCCGTTGTGTGATTTACTCCTGTCGCGGGCACTAGGCCTACCCACACAAGTGAGGTACCATTTTTATCGGGAGATTTGGGGGAATGCTGAGTGGAAGGAAATTTGTTGCTCCTCTCAGATTCCGGAACTTTCTATCACTGAAATGTGAGGAAAAAGTGTTTTTTTGACAAATATTGAGATTTGCAAAGGATTCTGGGTAACAGAACCTGGTGAGAATCCCGAAGTCACCCCATCTTTGATTCCCCTAGGTGTCTAGTTTTAGAAAATGCACAGGTTTGAAAGGTTTCCCTGAGCTAGAGGCCAAAATCCACAGCTAGGCACTTTGCAAAAAACAGGTCTGTTTTCTTTGGGAAAATGTGATGTGTCCACGTTGTGTTTTGGGGCATTTGCTGTTGCGGGCACTAGGCTTACTCACACAAGTAAGGCACCATTTTTATCAGGAGACATGGGGGAACGCTGGGTGGAAGGAAATTTGTGGCCCCTCTCAGATTAGAGAACTTTCTGTCACCAAAATATGAGGAAAATGTGTTTTTCTGGCCAGATTTTGAGGTTTGCAAACGATTCTGGGAACCAGAACCTGGTGAGAGCCACACAAGTCACCACATGTTGAATTTCCCTAGGTGTCTAGTTTAAAAATAAATGCGCAGGATTGGTTGGTTTCCCAAGGTGCCGGCTGAGCTAGAGGCCAAAATCCACAGATAGGCACTTTGCAAAAAACACGTCAGATTTCAATGTAAAAATTTGAGGTGTCCATGTTGCGTTTCCTGTTGCTAGCATTAGTCTTACCCACGCAAGTGAGGTACCATTTTTATTGGGAGACTTGGGGGAACTCAGAATAGCAAAACCAATATACTTCCCTGTGGAAGATCCAGATCCTGTGAGGACTATCTTTGGAAACAGGGATCTTGGAACCCTGGTCTTCTTAGGTTAGGAGGGAGGAGTTCTTCCTCCTGATCCCTAACTTCTTCCCCATCTGAGGGGCGCTCTTCCTCCTCAGTAGGGAGGTCCCTACCAAACCTGCGCATTTTTTTTAAAACTAGACACCTAGGGAAATCCAATATGGGGTGACTTGTGTGGCTCTAACCAGGTTGTGTTACCCAGAATCCTTTGCAAACCTTAATGCCATTTTAACTAAAACTGTGTTCTACTGCTTTGGATCAAAGTTCTATACTTACCTGTGTGAAGTACCTTGCATTTTATGTACTTACCTCAAATCTATATTTATTATATATATATTTATTTATTTCTATATAAAAACTATTGGCCTGGAGTTACGTTTTTGAGTGTGTGTTCCTCATTTATTGCCTGTGTGTACAACAAATGCTTAACACTACCCTCTGATAAGCCTACTGCTCGACCACACTACCACAAAATAGAGCATTAGTATTATCTAATTTTGCCACTATCAACCTCTAGGGGGAACCCTTGGACTCTGTGCACACTATCTCTCACTTTGAGATAGTATATACAGAGCCAACTTCCTGCACACCCCTAGAGCAAAGAAAGAGAGTCCACTTTAGGCCCTCCCAAAACCTGTCCAGGTGGATGGGCCCCAAAACACATCCCAAAACAAAAGTGGGTACCATGGTAAAAACTGGGATGCCACTAAGGTGTGGTGCCACAACTGTAAACATAGAGGGCACCACACTAAGGACACTTCCTGTCCCAAAAACAAACCCCCTTGCAAAACCCCAGGGGTGACCAGTGTAGCCATTGGGGATGACTCCTCAGATGAGGAGGTCTTCATAGCCTTCAACTGGAAAAGGGCACAACAGGTAAGTTACAGGTTCCAGAGGATCAAGACGCTCCTGTGGACAACGGACCTGCCCAACAAGAAAGAAGAAACAACTGCTTCTAAAGGACTCCCACCTCACTTCAGAAGCGTGAGTCCTAAACCACTCTGCACCCGATGCCCACGGCGTTTGTCCAGGTGGCCAAACTATCCAGCGAGGATCCCTCGGCGATTCCGACCGAGTGTCCACCCTGGGCTGACCTCTCCACCCCTCCATGACGATGCCCGCAGAGGGAATCCCGAGGACCCCCCTGACCGCAACTGCCTGAGACGAAGTTATCCGATGCCTGGGGAAGCACTGCACCCGCAGCCCCCAGACTCTAGAGAACCCGACCACTGGTGCAGCTCCGACCAGTAGGCAGCCCTCCTCCCTATCCAGTTGGTGGCTTGCCCGAGAAGCCCCCCTGTGCCTTGCCTGCAGCGCCTAAGTGACCCCCGGGGGTCGTCTCAGAGTTTCATTGGAAACCCTACGCACTGTTTGGACTCTGCACCCGGCCGCCCCGTGACGCTGAGGGTGTGGGATTGGTGTCTACTTGGGTCCCTGCCAGTGCTCTGCTAAACTCTCCGGGTCTGCCCTCTGACAACGCAGGTACATGCAAGCAGATCGGAACCGGAGTACACCCGTCTCCATAGGGACCCACGTTATTTTGGCTCTTGTTTGACCTCTGCACCTAGCCGGCCCTGTGATGCTGGTGCTGGGTGCTTGGGGTTATCTTGAACGCCCAACCGTAGGCTACCTATGCCCCGGAGCCTAAACCTGTAAGTTGGTTACTTACCTCAGAAACTGTACTTTCTCTCCCCCCCCCGAACTGTTGAAAATTGCACAATGTCTACTTTTAAAATTGCTTTTTGCCATTTTAAAGAAAACTGTATGTACTGTTGATTTGATTCAAAGTTAAGTCTTGAACTTACCTACGAAAAAGTACCTTACATTTTATGTACTTACCTGCAAACTGAATCTTATGGTTCTAGAAATAAACTAACAAAATATATTTTTCTATATAAAATCCTACTGGTCTGGAGGTAAGTAACTGAGTGTGTGTTTCTTTTATTGGTTGTGTGGGTGTACAAGTGCTTAACACTACCCTCTTATAAGCATAACTGCTTGACCACAAATAGAGCATTAGTATTATCTATCATTGCCTCTTTTAAGCTTCTGGGGAACCCCTGGACTCAGTGCACACTATATCTCACTTTGATATAGTATATACAGAACCAGCTTCGCACAATCCCACACTGGCATCAGTGGGCATTTATTATGCTGAGAAGTTTGATACCAAACTTCCCAGTATCCAGTGAAGCCATTATGGTGCTGTGGAGTTCGTAATGACAAACTCCCGGACCATATACTCAATATGGCTACACTGCACTTACAATGTCTAAGAATGGACTCAAACACTGTAGGTGCATATTTCTCATGCAGCTATGCCCTCACCTGTGGTATAGTGCACCCTGCCTTAGGGCTGTAAGGCCTGCTAGAGGGGTGATTTACTTTTGCCACAGGCAGTGGTTTGTGGGCATGGCACCCTGAGAGGGGTGCCATGTTGACTTTGCCTTTTTCTTCCCATCAGCACACACAAGTTGCAAGGCAGTGCGCATGGGCTGAGTGAGGGGTCCCCTAGTGTGGCATAATACATGCTGCAGCCCTTAGAGACCTTCCCTGGCCACAGAGCCCTTGGTACCATGGTTACCTTTTACAAGGGACTTAACTGTATGTCAGGGCTGTGCCAATTGTGGAAACAAAGGTACAGTTTTAGGGAAAGAACAGTGGCATTTTCCTACAGGGTTAGTCACTCTCTGCGGTGACTCACCTATCAGAGGGTGTCGGGGACATCATCTACCTGGCCTGACCAGTCAGATGCTCCAAGGGGCCTCCGCCTACCTTGTTTATAAGATGGCAGAATCAATGAGCCACCTGACAGAGCTCTGTGCACCTCCCTAATAGAGGAGCTGTACGGGGGGCACTCCCCTGTCCTTTGTGTGGTTTTGCACCAGGGCGGGAACAGGGGTTCCTGAACTAGTGCAAACTGGATTATGTAAGGAGGGCACTAAATGTGTCCTTCAAAATAGTCTGGTGGCGCTTAGAGGCCACACCACCCCAGCCCATAGACACCATTTTCAAACAGAGAGGGGGGTCACACCTCTTCCTTTGCAGGAAATCCACGTTCTGCCTTCCCTCTGCCTGAGTTAGGAGCAGAACAGAGTCTGGATACTAACTATGGGGTGAAATAACTAGGATTACCAAGGCGCTCAGGATTCAAAAGGACCAAAGATCTCAAAGTAAGAGGGAACCTGCACGAGGGTAATCACCCGACCCTCCAAAAGGTTCCAAAGAGAACCTACAACCTAAACACATCAAAGTGCGGTACCCCTCATGTAACAATTACATGGATTGTAATCTGAATAAAAATCACTTCCCCACAGAAAAAAACAATTCGGAAAGTTGAGATTTAGCCAAAAAAGTCAAAAAACATTAATTGTTGCTCTTGAAAATTACACTTCGGTATGATTACAATTTCCAAAATCACTTTGGACACACAGTGTAACTTGTCCAACAAATTTTATAATTCAAGTCAATTTATAACAATTCATTCATTGTAATACACAATATTTATAACAATTCATTCATTGTAATACAAATTTTTCATGCAATTCACGCCACAATTCATCTAAGAATTCGAGCCCGCCAACACGTGTTTCGTCTCAGGACAGTGTTGTCTCTTGTCCCAAACGACTTCTTCAGGGCACTTGACTCTGATAATTCGTTCCCACTTATTTACAAGTCCTACTACTTCCAATTTTCCATCACAACTTTGTATGTGACCTAATCCAATGCGAATCTGGCTCAAACAGGCGATTGTTTGTCAGTAATCGGCACTGAAACACGCAATGTAGTGAATATATACAATGCGTGAGTTCAATAACTCCAGGGCATATCTGAGTGCCTCCGACGGGAATCAAAAGCCGACGTTCAGAACAGTAAGACCGCCGTGTTGCGAGTACGCACGAACAGAGTCTGGGCCTGGCAGCAGCGTGGGCTGGCAGCCAGAAGCCATAAGGCTGAACAGGCAGAACTGGGAGATACTCTAAGGAATCCCAAAAGTACATGGGATTGTGCAACTAGCACTGGAACCGGTGTAGTTGCATGATTCAAACATGTTTGATACCAAACATGCCTAGGTTTGGAGAAGCCATTATGTAGTTGGACCACTTGTGTTGACCAGTGTGCACTGTAGGAAACTGGCTCTCCATGTAGTGTGCAAAGCTAGGCACACTGTGCAGGGAGTCCAGGCAACCATACGTTAGATTACAGGGGTAAAACTAGACCACCTAATGCTCTAATTTTTATGGTAGCTTGGTTGAGCAGTTAGGCCAATCTTGGAGAAGTGCAAAGGATCTGTTTTACTCACAGCATCAATCATGCAACTCACACACTCAAAGGAATAACTTGAGGCCACTTTATAAAAATACTTCTGATTTTTATATAATTTTAAGACCAAGATCATCAGAATTGGTTAAGTACTTTTTGATGTATGAATTTTTGAAGTTGAATAAAAATAGTATTTTTGTGTGCATAATTATGCACCATAGGAAACAATGGAGGATAACCTTTAAAAATGCACATTAACGCATATAGTATGTTTAACAAGTTCTTCTTTTGCAGGTTGGTCGAGGTTGTCGGTGAGCACATAGTGTGCCAGGCTGGAGGAGTTCAGGCGATTCCCTGTTCCGGTGGGAGCAGTAGGAAAAGGTCTCTGGAGCTGGTGCATGGCCACTGCGAGGGACCACTTGGAAAAGCACTGCATAGGTAAGTCTAAATGTGGATCCTGGGGGTCCCCCTGTAGTGTCGAGTTTGCAAGGGGTGGGGGACTCTCAGGGCAGAGCAGGTTCTTCAGTGCAAGGCACAGGGCGGCCGGGTGCTGAGCGAATCAGTGATCCTGGAGCTGTGTGCAAGGATGCCCTCAGAAGCAAGAGGTAAGTCAGTTCAAGGGTCGATTGCAGGACAACGGAGGCACTCTTGCAGGAGTCCGGGTTTTTTCTGAATCTCATGATTGGACTTCCTCCTGGTCCTTTTTCAGTCTCAGGTGGACTGTTTTTCGGTATGTCCAAAGCTATGCGACCAATACCCAGGGGTATTGGTGTGGTTCATCCACTAGAGGATGCAGTGCCACCAAATTTGGCACACTGGCAAGGTTTGTCCTCACAGTCGTCGGTTTGAAGTCTGTCCCAGATGTGGCATCCGGTTCCAGAGTTAGCATCCAGTCAGTAGAGTGGACCTCATTGGCTTGTTGGTTTCTTGTGGATTTAGAGTGGTATCTCCACTCTGGAAGGAGTTCTCTAGCAATTGGCAAAGCCTGGGGGTCCTCTGTTTTTTTTGTGGAGTTTTTCCAGTTGTCCAGCAGCTCCTCAGCGGCCGTTGTCGGGATCTGAGTGCAGCAGGCAGGGTTTGGTGCCTTTTCTTTGGTGCAGAAGGTCCACAATTCCCGTGCCTTGATTCTTCTTGGTGCTGGTCTTCTGTCCGCTGAATATGATTTCTTAGTCTAGGGATGACCATGAAATACTGTAATTCAGTGGGTGTTTTAGGGGAAACATGATAGTGACCAAGGGGTCATCTACCTTAGGGTGGCTAAACCCACTAACTGACCACTTCTGGTGAAAGGATGGAAGGATGAAATGTAGAGTCCAACTCGCATGCAACACCTTAGGGGTGGTGCATGCTGTAGGAAGCTGGCCTGGTGTGTGGTGGACACCTATGGTGTTGGCACCTTATAACAGGTACAGACAAGCCTTATTATTGAATGAAGACAGTGTCTAGGATGCCAGGGCTCTCTAGGGGTAGTTGTGGATGAGCAGCCAAGACTTATCTAGGAGACATGCAAAGCTTACACAATACCACAATAGTCACACAACAATTCATCACACATGAAAGGAACAACACAGGCAGTCTCCCAACTAGACTTAAGTGCACACTATATATATATATAGTAATAATTAGGTATTAGCACAAGAAACAACAAGCACTGGTTAGAATTAGTGAAAAATAGAGGGCTCCCCAAACCATATACTAAAATAGTGGAATGCAAAGTGAAGTCCCCCACCCAAGGATTTGGATTAGACGGAAGCTGGAAGAACTCGGGACCCCAAGAGGTGAGTACCTAAGTGACCCCCAGCAACCATGAGAGCAGAGATAATTATTTGGTTTCCCCAAGGACTAACAAGAGAACTTAGAAAATGGATTGTGCAAGAACAGGACCAGACCAGAGGAACCCAAAGGTGGATTCTGGAAGAAGACGACCTGCAAAAGAAGGATAGAGTCCATTCCACAATGACTCCTTCACTCCAGGGATATTCCTTCTTGGTTCTTGGTACAGCTGAAATCTTGTCGACCCCAGAGGACGCACAGCCAGGAAAATGTTGCAGTTGCTGGAAGGAGCTTGGGAAACAAAGTTGCAAGGCAAGGTTGTATCAGGAGTTACAGTCTTGTTGGTTCCTGATGTGTCCAGTTGCAGTTCCAGTGGCCAGGAACAGAGGTAGACGATGCAGAGGAGTCCTAATGGAGTCTTGCGAGCTTAATCTGGGGACCCACCTGCAAGGGAGTGCCTAAATAGCCCTAAAAGAGGGTTTGGTTACCTTGCTCGGTGACCACCTATCAGGAGGGGACTCTGACGTCACCTGCCTGACCTGGTCACTGAGATGCTCCCAGGGGCCTCTGCACATCTTGGTTTCAAGATGGCAGAATCAAGTGGCCACCTGAGGAGCTCTGGGCACCATCCATGGGGAGGTGATGGGGAGGGAAGTGATCACTCCCCTTTCCTTTGCCCAGTTTCACTCAGAGGAGGGACCACAGGCCTCTGGACTGGTGCAAACCGATTTGTGCAAGGAGGGCACCAAATGTGCCCGTCAAAGAAAACCCGTGGCTTGGGGAGGCTACCGCTCACCAGCCTTGTATCACCTATTTCCAAGGAAGAGAGTATTGCTTCCCTTTCCTACAAGAAATCCTTTATTTTGCCTTCCCTTGCATAAGCTGGACAAGGAGCAGGAGGGCAGACACCTGTCTGAGGGGCTGTAGCAGCGTGGGCTGTTTGGAAAACCCTGGAAGACTGGTAGGAGCATTACTAGGGGGTCCTCTAAGGAGCCCCAGAGTGCATGGAATCATACAACCAAAACTGGAAATAGTATTGGGTATGATTCAGACATGTTTGATAGCAAACATGCCCTGGTTTGGAGTTACCATTATGTAGCTGGACACAGGTAGTGACCTTTGTCCAGTATACGGGTAAAATGGCTTCCCTGCACTTTTAAAGTCCAGTTCAATGGATCTGGAGTTCCCAGAGGCACCTCTGCTCATGCAGGGGTGCCCTCATACACAGAGACCTGCACCCTGCTCTGTGGGCTAGGAGGGCCTAACATAGGGGGTGACTTACAGTGACTTGGTGTAGTGACCTGTGGTGAAAGGAAGCATCCAACTTTCCAGACAGGCTGCAATGGCAGGCCTGCAGACACATTTTGCATGGGCTCCCATTGGTGGCACAATACATGTTGCAGCCCATGAGGCACCTCTTGTGTCCCAATGTCCTGGGTACCCAAGTATCATATACTAGGGACTTATAAGGGAGGGCCAGTATGCCAATTGTGGAGTGCACAAAGGTTCTAGGTAACCAAATTGGAGGGAAAGAACACAATCACTGGGGTCCTGGTTAGCAGGATCCCAGTGAAAACAGTCTAAGCACAGTGAAATCAAGGCAAAAGTGGCGGTAAGCATGCCAAAAAGAGGATACTTTCCTACACATGCTAGGTAGGGCCACTCCTCCTGTCCCTTGTTTGAGTTTCCTGCCATTTCTCCAACCAAAAGTGGGGGTTTGCAATGGGGGTGGCCATCTGCTGCTAGCACCAGTCCTGGAGGTCCAGTTTCAAAGGCAGTAAGCCCTTTAAGCTTGCCAATAGGGCAGTGCACATTCCTGAGGGAGGGGCTGTTAAGCACCTCTACCCTGGAAGGGCTTTGTCCTGCATCTCAGAGGCCCTCACATTAGGGGTGCAGATTAGTGGCAGGCTGGTCAGGACCAGTCAGTAACCATGCCAGAGTAGTTAGCTTTTGGAGGAGGCACCTCTAAGGTGATCGCTGGGCAAATTTTTATAAATAATCCGACACTGGTACCTGTTTGGCTTTATCATTCTATGCTGTTTGATATCAAACAACCCAGGGTTCAGAGTAGCCATCGTGTAGCTGTGAAACTGGATTTGACCAGTGTCCAGCACATGTATTAAAATGGCTGCTCTATTCACTCACTATGTCCGAGGTTTGGCAAGGACACAGTGGAGGGGCATGCAGCTATGCCCTCATATGCAGTATGGTGCACCCTGCTTTAGGGCTGGAAGGTCTGCCAGAGGGGTGTCTTACTCATAGTGCATGCAGTGTATAGGGGACAGGGCACACAGGTAGTGTGCCATGTTGAGTTTGTGCTTTTTGTTAGATCACTCAGTCTACAATAGTAGGACAGGGTGCATCTGGATGCATGGCCCTAGAGGGTGGAACAATCAGTGCTGCTGCCCTCAGTGGCCTACCCTTAGTACCCCATTGTCCTGGGTACCTAGGTGCCATTTAGTAGGGACTTATAATGGCAGCTAAAGGTGTTGCCAATTGTACAAATGCATCACAACAGTTTAGGGAAAGAGGTCTGAGCCAGGGAAGCTGGTTAACAGGGACCCTGGGCACTAACAACTTCTAGGTTAAATGACTTACCAGGCAAAAAGTGGGGGCTAACCATGTCAAAAAAGGCCTTTTCTCACAGCTGGACTGCGGATTAACCAAACCAAGTCATTATTATTCCCACTGAGGACACTACACAACACATCCGAGGAAAATTTACCTGAACTGGGGCTGCAATGGGATACAAATACGTTTAGATATTTGGGTATCATGGTGGCCAACAACCTAGGGGACAGCACCATCACAATATTGAACCACTGCTGAGCAGACTGACTAAGTCGACCCAGTTCTGGAATACATTGCCACTATCTGCGGCGGGAGGATGGCAGTGGCAAAAATTGTGTTCCTGTCCAGATGCCTGTACCTCATCCAGAATTAATTGTACACATTGTCCCAAGACTTTTTTTAAATGGTGGCTGGCCTCTTGACTTCACTGGTGTGATCAGGGAACAGAAGTAGAGTGGTGTTGCCGCTGCTTAAACTAGATCCAGAGGAGGGGCTTTGGGGAGCACCGGACTTCGAAATCTACTACTATGCTACTAAGCTTTAGCATGCTGTGCACTGGATGGAGGACGACGACTACTGGGGTTAACGTTTGCTAGTTAACACCTATAGGGCCATCCCTTTGATGAACTCCTTCATGACAGGGTTGAGGGCGGAGCGCCACCTCCCATACTTGTTTTGTCAGGCAGCAGAAGTCTGGGAGAGTGTGGTATCAGAAGTATTTTGCTCAGAGCTTGGTTTTATGGTGAGAGGGGGCTGTGAGACACTGTGGGATTGCTACTAAGGAGACGGTTTCTCATATTCATGGAGGCACAAGAACTTCTCGGTGGGAGGCAAACAGTTCCTCCAATGCAAAAAAAATAGCAGGCACAGCAAGGGAAATATGGACGGAATTCCCTGACGCACCACAGCAAACAGAGATCTTACAGGTAATATTGACAGCTGGATCGGTGCTCCACTGGGTGTCCATGTTTTATAAGGCTCTCGAAACTGATAGGGTGAGAACCGAACTCAGGGCCTGGTGGGCGTGGGGGAAAGATCTGTGGGCACCACTAACAAACGGAGACTGGACAATCACTTGTGTATTAGTGCGAAGAGTGGCCTGCAACTCTAGGTTCAAGCTGACTCACTTTAACTACATACATTATACCCTATCTAACCTCAATTAAACTGAGTAGGATGTACAGGGCCAGGAATACAGACTGCCCGAGGTGTGAAGTGGATGAAGCTTCCTTCATGCATCTGCCAGGAACCACACTGCCATAAGAAGAGGCAGTATGATAAAAGAATTCACAACATCCTGTGGAAAAGAAAGCAAGAATCCCTGAACAACAGCATAGGTAGGATCCAGCCCAGGAATGAGCAGAAAGGAGCTGGCAAGAAAACAATTTGAAATAGAAGAAAGTACCCCCTAGTTAAGTGTACAGTATCAGTACAGTACTACAGTATAATATATATATATATATTTTCAAATTTTAGGTAAGCACGGAACCCCTGGGATGGGGAAGCCAGTGCCTCTAAAGGTAGAAGGCACAATCACTGAGCTAGGGCGTAATGGCCCTGGAAGAAGTGTGATCAACATTGGTTACAATAGAACCAAGAACACCCTAAAATACAGGGAGTGGAACTTGCAACTTGAAAGGAAACCTTCCTAGAAGACAGAAGAGTAGGAAGGGACACCAGAGGTGAAAGACCCTACCAAAAGTAGGCAAGAATTGGCTCCCGTAGGAGTACAACAATATATATCCACATGGTGAATAAAACAAGAGAAATGCATAAAATAGAATCTACTACCAAAAGCTCAAAGAGCGAATGTCCATCCCAATCTCTTAACAACAGAGATGAAAGGCAAAATGCCTAGGGTAAACCAAAGGAGAGGCAATGTTGGCAGAATGTACAACAGAACAACAGAAAGAAAACCATGAACTATGGTATGAAAAGACCAAGCGGAGGTGGAAGATACGCCAGGAAGCTGGCCAAACAAGAAGAGGGCACTCTGCCCGACTCAGAAGTAGAGACACTACTAATCATGGCGAGGTCCCGCCAAATGTAAGCGAAAGGGAGAGTTGAAACTCTCAAAGAAAACTAGTAATAAATACAGTGGAACCATACCGTTACAACAGTGGAATCAACCCCTATACAGAGGAGGCCGCTCCAGCCAAAGCACTAGATATGCAGCATGGAAATAGCACTGTGCGCACCAAAGGAAGCACAAAAAGATCCAACAAGGAAAACAAAACTACGAAGAATAAGAGTCTGAAGCAACCCAACTAACGTAACAAACACTCTAGGAAAATGGCTCCTGGTTGCAGTTACCCCCCACTTTTTGCCTGATATTGATGCTGATTTGACTAAGAAGTGTGCTGGGACCCTGCTAACCAGGCACCAGCACCAGTGCTCTTTCACAAAAAATGTACCATTGTTTCCACAATTGGCACACCTCTGGCACCCAGATAAGTCCCTTGTAAAAGGTACCAGTGGCACCAAGGGCCCTGTGACCAGGAAAGGTCCTTAAGGGCTGCAGCATGTGTTGTGCCACCCCAAGGGACCCCTCCCCTAATACATGCACACTTGCCAGTGCAGATTGTATGTGTGGGAGAGGAGAAAAAGGCTAAGTCCCCATGGCATCCCCCTCAGGGTGTCATGCCCACAACCCACTGCCTGTGGCATAGGTAGGTCACCCCTCTAGCAGGCCTTACAGCCCTAAGGAAGGGTGCACTATACCACAGTTGAGGGCATAGCTGCATGAGCACTATGCCCCTACAGTATCTAAGTCCATTCTTAGACATTGTAAGCGCAGGGTAGCCAAATTAAATATTTGGTTGGGAGTTTCTCAAAACGAACTCCACACTTCCATAATGGCTACACTGAATACTGGGAAGTTTGGTATCAAACTTCTCAGAATAATAAACCCACACTGATGCCAGTGTTGGATTTATTACAAAATGCACACAGAGGGCATCTTAGAGATGCCCCCTGTATTTTACCCAATCCTTCAGTGCAGGACTAACTGGTCTTTGCCAGCCTGCCACTGAGACGAGTTTTTGACCCCCTGGGGTGAGACCCTTTGTGCTCTCTGAGGCCAGAAACAAAGCCTGCACTGGGTGTAGGTGCTTCACACTCACCCACCCCCCCCCCCACACCCACAGGAACTGTAACACTTACCAGTGTGCCTCAAAGGCTCAGGCTTCATGTTACAATGCCCCAGGGCACTCCAGCTAGTAGAGATGCCCGCCCCCGGACACAGCCCCCACCTTTGGTGGCAAGTCCAGAGGACATAGTGAGAAAAAAAAGGAGGAGTCACCCACAAGTCAGGACAGCCCCTAAGGTGTCCTGAGCTGAGGTGACCCCTGCCTTAGGAAATCCTCCATCTTGTTTTGGAGGATTCCCCCCAGTAGGATTAGGGATGTGCCCCCCTCCCCACAGGGAGGAGGAACAAGGAGGGTATAGCCACCCTCAGGGACAGTAGCCATTGGCTACTGCCCTCCAGCCTTAAAACACCCCTAAAATTTGTATTTAAGGGCGACCCTGAACCCAGGAAATCAGATTCCTGCAACAAGAAGAAGGACTGCTGACCTGAAATCCCCCCAAAGAGACGACGGAGACGACAACTGACTTGGCACCAGCCCTACTGGCCTGTCTCCAGACTCTGAGAACCTGTACAGCGACGCATCCAGCGGGACCAGCGAACTCTGAGGACTGACCTGCATTTAAAGGACCAAGAAACTCCCATGGGCAGAGGCTCCGTCCAAAACTGCAACAAAGAAACCATCTTTAAAGAGACTCCAACCTCACTCCGGAAGCCTGAGACTCCACACTCTGCACCCAACACCACTGGCTCGTGTCCAGAAGAACCAACACTGCAGAGAGGACCCCCAGGCGACTCCCACAACGTGGACACCCTGAGATGACCTCCCTGCACCCCCACAGCGACGCTTGCAGAGAGGATCCAGAGGCTCCCCTAGACCACGACTGCCGGTAACAAAGGAACCCAACGCCTGGAAGAAGCACTGCACCCGCAGCCCCCAGGCCCGACAGAAACTAACTACTGGTGCAGGGGTGACCAGCAGGCGGCCCTCATCCGTGCCCAGTCGGTGGATGGCCCCCCTGTGCCTTGCCTGCATCGCCAGTGACCCCCGGGTCGCTCCATTGATTCCTATCTGAATCCTAACACCTACTTCACACACTGCACCCGGCCGCCCCTGTGCCATTGAGGGTGTATTTTGTGTGCCTGTTTGTGACCTCCCCAGTGCTCTACAAAACCCCCCTTGTCTGCTCCCCGAGGACGCAGGTACTTACCTGCTAGCCGACTGGAAAGGGAGCACCCCTATTGTCCATAGGTGCCCATGCTATTTGAACCCTGACCGGCCCTGTGTTGCTGGTGCTGGGTGTTTGGGGTTAACTTGAACCCCCAACGGTGGGCTGCCTTTGCCCCGGAGACTGAACTTGGAAGTGCTTTACTTACCTGAGAAACTAACCAATATTTACCTCCCCCAGGAACTGCTGATTTTTGGACTGCATCCACTTTTAAAATAGCTTATTGCCATTTTTGCCAAAATTGTGTACATTACTGTTTTAATTCAAAGTTCCATATTTACCTATGCCAAGTACCTTACAACTGATGTACTTACTTAAATTCCGAATCTTGTGGTTCTAAAATAAATTAAGAAAATAATATTTTTCTATATAAAAACCTATTGTCCTGGAGTTAGGCCCTTGAGTGTGTGTTCTCATGTATTGCCTGTGTGTGTACAACAAATGCTTAACACTATCCTCTGATAAGCCTACTGCTCGACCACACTACCACAAAATAGAGCATTAGTATTATCTAATTTTGCCACTATCTAAACTCTAAGGGGTCTGTGAACACTAGCTCTCACTTTGAGATAGTATATACACAGAGCCAGCTTCCTACAGAGGGGAAGGACCAAAGATAGAATGGAGGGACATAAAATAACGTTTCATTTAGTCCATAGTCACCCCGGCGGTGGGATATGGTGGAAGGGAGGGGGTCGACACGGGTGCAGACTCCACTGGAGGAAAACGCGCCGGTGGAGATGCGAAGAGCCTGCAGGCGTCTGGGAAGTCTTAATAGGAGACACCAATGGCCCAATCGAGGTCGACTGAACCACCCGAGAACGACTCCTGGAAAGCTCCCGGTACCGTGAAGATGAAGACGGACTGTGACACCGGTGCGAAGAGGACTTGTCCGCTCGTGCCACAAGGAGCTTCATGCAACGCTACCTCAAAGACTTAGGCTTCACACAATGGCAGCCGTCAGCGTCTTGATGAGATCCCAGACACCAAAGACTGAAAAGGATCCGTGACCGACTTCTGCCGGGAACAGGATCAACAGGGCTTAAACCCAGAAGCGTCACCCGCTCTGGACATGTCATTTCAGGTCCTATATAGGTGCCACCTAACTGACGTGACATCAGTTTATTTTCTAATTAACTTGTTCATCTGATAGAGACTTGCAGATGCAGATTCCTTACCTTTGAATAAATACCCAAGGTAGGAACCTGGCTCTCCATACGGTGCCCTAAAGATAACAAATTATCTGGTAGAGACATAAAATAGTTGCACATTCCTTATTTTAGAATTTTCCACAGGCATCAGTCTGGATCCAGAGATTTTTCTCTGAGCAGTACCCTTGCGTGCCATTAGGTGGCATCGGTCGACTCAACATCCGTTGTTGGCGTCGTGTTCACCGAATATGACGTTGTGGCTCATCTATAGCAAAACCCCGGCGTGCTGACGTCAATTTCTTTTAAGTATTTTCCATGCCAGCAGCACTGAGTCAAGAAGAACACGGACTCTGGTGCGCCAGAACTAGGGCCCTGAAAGGGACGTCCTTGTCCCTAGAAATCAGTTCGCAGAGCGGAAAGGATGGATGGGTTAGTAAGGAATCTGCAACTAGAATAAGTCTCTTCCATATAATTTGTTACCGAAGCAAAGTAACTTGTTTATCTGACAGAGACTTCTAGTTACAGATTCCTTACTTTAGAATAGCTATCTATGCAATACCGTCTCCGGAGGTGGGTCTGAGAACAAAGATCATACTAGGGAGTCCTGCAGGATCGAATGGGCAAAGTACCCAATCCCTTTGGACCCGATTGTCCAGGCAGTAGTGTTTTGAAAATGAGTGCAAAGACGCCCACGTTGCTGCCTGGCAGATAGCCAGGACTGGAACTCCACGAGCTAACGCAGTGGTTGCAGCTGTTGCTTTGGGGTTTGTTTTTTAACCAATGCGTTAGACATATTGAGGACCACCAATTTTGAGATGGTTCTCTTCTGCACTGTCCTATCCTTCTTTGCACCCACATAACCCACAAAGAGTTGATTATCCGTCCAGGACCCAGTTCCTTCAAGACCGCCACCTCCCCAGGGAGCTGGAAACACGCTCAGATCAACGCCCTCCTCAAGAAACCCAAGGCGGACCCAAAGGACCTCAAGAACTTCTGGCCAATCTCCCTGCTCCCCTTCCCGTCAAAAGTCATAGAGAAAATTGTCAACAAACAATTGACCCGTTTCCTCGAGGAGAACACCACTCTGGATCCGTCCCAATCCAGATTTCGAAGCAACCACAGCACCGAAACCACCCTCATCGCCGTCACTGACGATATCAGGACCAACTTGACAACGGCGAAACTGCAGCCCTCATCCTCCTGGACCGCTCAGCCGCGTTCGACAACGTCTGCCAAAACACCCTAAGAACACAACCCAGACACACAGGGTTCCGCGACAGAGCCCTGGACTGGATCACCTCCTACCTCACTGGCAGAACCCAGAGAGTCCATCCCCCTCCATTCCGCTCTGAAGCCACAGAAAATCATCTGCAGCACACCCCAGGGATCGTCCCTCAGTCTGACCCTCTTTAAGGACTATATGACTCCGCTCGCAAACATCGCCCGATCTCGCAACCTCAACATCGTCTCATACGTCGATGACACCCAGCTGATCCTCTCCCTCACCAAGGACCCCACCATCGTCAAAACCAACCTCCACAAAGGAATGAAGGCCATTGACGAATGGATCAAGAACAGCTGCCAGAAACTGAATTCTGACAAAACTGAGGTCCTCATCCTTGGCTTCACTCCATCCGCATAGGATGACTCCTGGTGGCCTGCCACACTGGAAACCGCACCAACACCCACCGACCACGCATGCAACCTGGGAATCATCCTGGAATCACTATCAATGACCCAGCAAGCCAACGCCATCTCTTCCTCCTGCTTCAACACCCTCTGCATGCTTCGGACGATCTACAAATGGACGCCAACCGAAACAAGGAGGACGGTCACCCAAGCCCTCAAAGGTAGAAAACTGAACTACGGCAATGCCCTCTACACAGGAACCACGGCCAAGCTCCAGAAAAGACTGCAACGCTTACAGAACGCCTCCGCACACCTCATCCTGGACATTGCCCGCAAGTGCCACATCACAGCCCACCTGAGAGACCTACACTGGCTCCCCATCAAAAAGAGAATCACGTTCAAACTCCTCACCCACTCTCACAAGGCACTGCACAAAACCTGACCAGAATACCTCAACAGACTACTCTCCTTCTACATCCCGACCGGGCAGCTTCGCTCCGCCGACCTTGCCCTCGCCACCATCCCACGCATCCACAGAACAACCGCCGGTGGTAGATCGTTCTCCCACTTCGCCGCCAAGATGTGGAACACTCTTCCCACACACCTGCAACAGACACAGGACCTACTTCCCTTCAAGAGACACCTCAAGACATGGCTGTTCGAGCAGTAGCAGCCCCCCTCTCCCATCAGCACCTTGAGACCCTCACGGGTGAGTAGTGCGCTTTACAAATGCTCTGATTGATTGATTTTGTACGATCAAGATAGAACGCCAGATGGGTCCAGATGGTGGAGTCTCTCCTCTTTCTTAGAAGGATGTGGGGGCACGTAAAAAGTAGGCAAGGTGATTGATTGGCCTAGATTAAAGGGCATTACCATTTCAGGCAGAAAAGAAGTCCTAGTACGAACCACCACCTTATCAGGGTGGATGGATATCAAAGATGGCTTCAAAGAAAGAGCCTGCAGCTCACTCACTCTGCGGGCAGTGGTGATAACTATGAGAAAGACTGTTTTCAGAGTAAGCAGGCGAAGTGGGCAGAGATTGGTAAGACCCCTAAGAAATCGTCCAACAAAGGGAGATTCAAACAAGGAGTGTTAGGCAATCAAAGAAAAGCCGAGATGGCAGACAAATAAACCTTTAAGGTGTCCAGTGCAGAGCCTAGCTGGACCAAAGAAAGAATAAACAAAAGAACATCAGAAAGAAAGGGGGGTCAACAGATTTGTCTGTACACCATGCCACAAATTTGTTCCAAGGACAGGCATATACCGTTTTACTGGAGGGACATCTGGGTGCCAAAATAACGTTACAGACTTCAGGAGGAAGGTCAAAAGTTGCCAACCGCAGCCACTCAATCTTTATGCATGAAGGTGGAGACTGGACAGTTTCGGTGGAGTACCTTCCCCTACTGTTGCAACAAAAGGTTCTTCCAAAGGGGCAGTCTTAATGAAGCATCACTGGCCATGTACAATAGCTTGTTATACCATACTCTGCGTGCCCAGTTCAGAGCCACAAAACTTACGCCCGGTCGTTCTTGACCTTCTTGAGAACTCTGGGCAGAAGTGGTATTGGAGAAAAGGCCTAAAGGAGGCCCGAGTTCCACTCGAGCCAAAAAGCGCCACTGACTGAGTGGAGACTTGGAAACTAAGCATGCAAAACAGCTGACATTACGCGTCCTCTACGAAGGTGAACAGATCTTACCCAGGCTCTCCCCACTGTTGAAAGAGACCTTGTGCCACCTCCAGATGGAAACTTCATTCGTGAACGACCAGGGATTGACGGGTGATTTCATTTGCTCTGACATTCGGGGAGCTCACCAGATGTTTAACCACCATGGATATGCCCTGATGTTTCAGCCATGTCCAGAGACGGAGAGCCTCCTGACACAGGGTCTACAACCCCACCCCGCCTGCTTGTTGCAGTACCACACGGCGGTGGTGTGGTCCCTGTACACCTGCACCCCTTTCACTTTGAGGGAAGGAAGGAATGCTTTCAATGGTAGTCTGACCTCCCTGAGTAACAAAAGGCTGATATAGAGGCTGATAGGGAGAGGGATCTGCCTCTGACCCAATCGTCGGTTCAAAAGCCACCACTCCAGATCTTGTGCAGTCCCTAAGAGATCTGGACCATGTCGGAGAGATTCCCAAGATGCTGCACCAATGGAACTTTAGGTCCCACTTGTAGGAAGCTGGCCTGGTGTGTGGTGGGTACCTTTGGTACTTACACCTTATACCACATCCAGGTATCCCCTCTTAGTAAAGTGAAGGCAGTGTCTAGAAGCCAGCCTCTCTAGAGGTAGCTGTGGATGATCAGCCACGACTTATCTAGGACACATGCAAAGCTCATGCAATACCACAGTAGTCACACAGCACTTACACACATGGAAGAAAACACTCTGTTGTACAAAAATAAAGGTACTTTATTTTTGGAACAAATCACCACAAATACTAGACAGGTGAACCGGTTAGGAGGCTGTGCTTTGAAGGGTGGAGTGCTGGGGGCTGGAGCTACGCATTGCCTGAAGATGCCTTGGAGGAGATGCGAAGAAGCCGTGGCAGCTGCAAGAATCACGCTGCATGGGGGTACTGTCCTGCGTGGGAAGGCAAAGGCTTACCTCCACCAAAGTTGGACAGCTGGCAGAGAGGACCAAGAGGACTATTCAGGACCACCACCCGTGATGCAGGAACCACGCAGCTCAGCAGGAGTGGAGAACCATGCAGCCGGTCGTTGCTTGTCGTAGGTGCAGGGGAGTGACTCTCACTCCAAGGGCAATTCCTTCTTCTTGTGCAGGCTGAAGAGTTGCAGTCTTCTGAGGATGCATGACCAGAAAATTGTTGCAAAGCTGGCAGGAGCCCTGGAAACAATGTTGCTGCAGAGTCCTTTCTTCTTGGAAACAGCTTGCCGGGTCCTGGAGGTTCCAGTCACAGTTCCGGAGGCCAGAAGTCGAAGTGAAGGTTGCAGAGGAAACCTGCTGGAATCTTGCAAGCCGAATCTGAGGACCCCACCCAAGAGAGAGACCGTAAATAGCCCTGAAAGGGGGATTGGTCACCTAACCAGGGAAGCATTTATCAGGACAGGGCTCTGACGTCACCTGCCTGGCCACTTCGATGCTCAAAGAGTTCCCTGCCAACCTTAGAAACAAGATGGCAGAACCCAGGGACCCTCTGAAGGAGTTCTGGGCACCACCCCTGGGGTGGTGATGGACAGGGGAGTGTTGACTCCCCTTTCCATTGTCCAGTTTCACACCAGAGTAGGGACTGGGGGTCCCTGAACCAGTGTGGACTGGTTTATGCACAGAGGGCACTTTCAAAGCACACCAGTGGCTGGAGAGGCTACCCCTCCCAAGCCAGTCACACCTATTTCCAAAGGGAGAGGGTGTTACCTCCCTCACCCAAAGGAAATCCTTTGTTCTGCCTTCCTGGGCTTGATCAGATCAAGCAGGAGGGCAGAAACCGGTCTGAGGGGTGGCAGCAGCGAGGATGCCCGGAAAACATTGTAAGACTGGTGGTAGCAATGCTGGTGGCCTCTAAGGAGCCCCCAGAGTGCAAGGAATCATAAATCCAATACTTGCAACAGTATTAGGGTATGATTCCGACATGTTTGATACCAAACATGCCCAAGTTCAGAGTTACCATCCTCTAGCTGGATATAGGTAGTGTCCTATGTCCAGCACACACGTAAAATGGGGTCCTTGCATTCACAAAGTCCAGGAAAATGGATCTATAGTTTGTGGGGGCAATTCTGCTAGTGCAGGGGTGCTCTCTCACACAGGTAACTGCAACCTGCCCTCCGGGCTGAGAGGGTCTACCATAGGGGTGACTTATAGTGACCTGGTGTAGTGATATGTAAGGAAAACAGACGCATGCACCCGTTTAACGCAGGCTGCAATGGCAGGCATGCAGAACCCTTTGCATGGGCTCCCTATGGGTGGCAGAATAACTGCTGCAGCCTATAGTGATCCCCTGGAACCCCAATGCTCTGCGTACTTAGGTACCATAAACTAGGGACTTACATGGGGGACCAGTATGCCAACTGAGGGAAGAAAAGGTTAGTAGTAACCAAATTTAGAGGAGAGAGCATAATCACTGGGGTCCTGGTTAGCAGGATCCCAGTGAACACAGTCAAATACTCTGACAACAGGCAGAAAGCGGGGGTAACCATGCAGGAAGAGGCCACTTTCCTACACCACTGCAGAGCCCGCATATGCCATCTGGCATGTGTCACTAGCAGGATGCAGGAGGCCAGGTGGCTCAACAGCCTCAGAGTCATTCTCACTGAAATCCAGGCTTGAGGCTGAAACATCGGTATCATAGCCTGAATATCCTGGATTTGTTGTTCAAGAGGAAAGGCCATACACTGCAGGGTGTCCAGAACAACTCCGATGAAATGGAGCATCTGAGATTGAGTCAGGTATCACTTTGGCATGTTTATGGTGTATCCCATCAAATGGTGGAGGTCTGCCGTAGCCTGGAGGTGGGAGACAACAGCCTGTGGCAAGCCGCCTTCAACAGTCAGTCGTAGAGGTAGGGGAAGACTGAAACCCCTAACCTGCGCAGATGAGTTGTGATCACCGCCATCATTTTGGTGAACACCCAAGGGGTGATGGTAAGGCCAAATGGGAGCACAGTGAATTGAAAATGCTCATGACCTACCAAGAACAGCAAATAATATCTGTGGACAGGCAGGACAGGAATATGGAAATAAGTGTACTGCAAGTCCAACGCTACCATCCAGTCTCCTGGGTCCAGGGCAAATAGGACCTGAGTCAAAGTAAACATTTTGAACTTCTCCTTCCTGAGGAAGAAATTGAAGGACCAGAGGTCGAGGATAGGGTGGAACCCTTTGTTCTTTTTGGGCACCAGAGATTAGCGGGAATAACAACCACAACCTACTTCTGGCACAGGGACCCTCTCTATGGCTCCCTTGGCCAAGAGAGCCGTAACCTCCTTGTGAAGAAACACCAGGTGATCCTGAGTCATCCAATTGTCGGATGGTGGCATGGAAGCAGGGGTAGTCTCGAAGGGGAGGGAGTAGCCCCTTCGGACTATTTGCAAAACCCATCTGTCTGACGTGATGATGTTCCAGTGGGGCAGGTGATGGTGAATCTTGCCGCTGACTGGCCCCTACTGGGGAAGCACCAGACTAGGAAGGTTTGGAGGCCACACTGAAAAGGTGGGAAGGTCTGGGGGGGGAGGGGTGGTGGGGAGACAGGGGAAGAGGAGGGTGGTGGACTGGCTGAGCCGCTGCCTCCCTGATCCATTTGGGCGCTGGATCCAACGTCCTCGGACACTCAGAGGCTGAGCATCATGAGTGGCACGGAGGCTGGTGGGGAACAGACATAGCTGGGCACCCCTTCTGTAGCCTTGAGAGGGGCGAAAAGCAGACTGAGGTGGGCGAGTGGCAGCAGCGAGGACAAGGGACCGGGCCATAGTCTGGGACTCCTTAAAGTGCTCAAGCACAGAGTCTTTGTACCAGAAGAGAAGGGTACCATCAAAGGGCATGTCCATCAAAGTAGATTAGACATCCCCTGAAAAACCAGATGTCCTTAACCAGACGTGGCGCCTGCTCAGAGAGTCGATCGTATCCAGCCCACCTCTGATTGTTAACTTGGCTGCGTCTCTTCCCTCAGCAACAGTCTCAGAGAGAATGCCCAGCGCTTCCTCTGTGACCTGTGGCAGCATTTGCGTGACTGGGTCCCATAAAGTATGAGTGTAACAGCCTAAAAGGTATGCGGTGTTCACGGACTGCAATGCCAGGCTGGAAGAAAAAAAACAACTTCTTCCCAAGGTGGTGTAGCCTCTGAATCCATATCCAGAGGAGCGAAAGGGAACATGCCATTGAACGTAAAAGGCTTGGATGACCAAGCTCTCGGGGTGGGGTGTTGGGTCACGAAAACCGGGTTGTTAGGCGCAGGCCTATGGTGGCAGGCTATTGTCCTAATAACAGGAACCCCTGTGCTGAGTTTGGACCAGGTCCCCAGCAGGATATTTGTGAGGGCTTCAATGGAGGACAAAAGGGGTTCTGATGGGGAATCCCCAGGCTGAAGCACCTCAGTCAGGAGATTGATCCTGACAGCCACAGGTGGCAGCTTGAGGCCAGGACCTCGGCAACTCTCCACACCACCATGGAGTAGGATGCCCCCTCCTCCTTAGCCACAGTAAAGTGAGAAAGCATATCAGTGTCAGGGGAGGTATCGAGAACGCTGGCTTCACCCAGTTCCTGAGCCCAGTCCATAGGGTCCTCCAGCTGAAATTCTAAAAGGTCCAGGAACCCCTCCATATTCTCACCGAATTCGTCTCCATCAGAATAAGGGTCAGGATCCGATCTAGGGACCAAGGTTCCTACTGAATTCTGAATCGGCGTAGAGAGATGCTGCTCCGGCTCTGTATTAGAGATGTCGATGAGCACAGAATCGCCGCCTGCAGGCCCAGGCGAAGTCAGGAGCATCTAAGCCAGAACATTCCTTGGGGGAGGTTGCAAGGGTATGACCAAGCCAGTCCGGAAACTGATCCATGGGTGCCCCTCGGAGCCGAGGCCGAAGCTGCCGGCGCAGAACCCGAAGGAGCCCCTCCCAACCCTGCAGGGCCCAAAGGCTCCCCAACAGGGCCAGACTGCCCAAAAATGAGGCCCATGGCCTCGTAAAATTCCTTTAATTGGGCAGGGGTGACTCTGGATCCACAGACGGAGCCCTAGAGCGAGGGTGTTCCTCCTGTGTTGCGTTATCTGACCGATGGGGTCAAGTCGAAGAACGCTTGAGCTTCTTTGACTTTTTCTTGTGCTTACCTGAATGACCCAACGATTGGGAGTGGGACGAGGAGGAGTGGTGTTGGCTCCGCAATCTGTCTCAGGGCGTTCCTCTCGACAGAGACTGGGGGCAATGCAGAGCCAGACGCTGGACCACGAGTAGCTTTAGCGACCGCTCCCTCAAAGCCTTCAGATTCATGGCTCGGCAGTTGGAGCATGACTTTGGGATGTGGTCGCGCTCCACGCACCACAAACACACCAGGTGTGGATCCATCACCGACATCATGCGGTGGCAGGAGTCGCAGGGCTTGAAGCCGGTCTTACGAGACAACATCTCAATACACCATAAGTCAAAAAACATTGACAAAAAGTCAAAAGGACAGTCAAAAAGTGACTGTAAGGTTAACTTCTCTCCGGATCTGCACGTAGGCTGGCGCGGAAAGAAAAGAACTGATTTCAGGGCACTGGGGCTGGTGGCTATACACAACCTGTGACATCATATCCGGTGACCACGATGCCAAAAACTAACTTGGAGTCGACTGACGCCACCTAACGGCGCCCAAGGGTACTGCTTGAGTAAAAATCTCTGGATTCAGACTGACGCCTGGGGGAAATTCTAAGGTAAGGAATCTGCAACTAGAAGTCTCTATCATATAGCACTTTTAAAAAAAACTGTTATGTTGGTGGTGCAAAGCCACACAGCCCATCTTAGGAATGGTGGATGCACATTTTCCTAGTTCTAGTCTGACACCTGGAAGTAAGATTCATGTGAGGTAATCGTGGGAAGGAGCACCCATTAGAAAAGTTGGCTAAGAAGAAAGGTAGGTGGTTGAACATGTTTTCAAAAGCCTCTGGAAATTTGCTCATTATAAAATGACCCAGCAAGGCTGGTTCAATGGGGTTGGTGACAGCAAAGGTCTAGTTAAACCACATTATAGGACCAAATGTGACTGCTGTTTTAAGCTGGCATTTTGAAGGAATGTGTCCTACAGTGTGACCACACATGCAGGCAACAAATTTGTGCACCTAATGCGATTATTCCCATAACCAAGATCAGTTCTGTAGCTGAGTTCCTTTCGAAAGTGAGCAATGTTTGTTAACCAGCTTTGAATTGTTTTTCATGATTTTAGTGTGTTAGTTCACAAAATGTGACAATTTGCTTTATAAGGTTAAAATTAATTTAAACATATATTTAAGAATGCTGAACTAGGTAGGCGAAGCATTTATAAAACATTTTTATGACTTGATTGAGAAAATAAGTTACAATTTGACTTAAAAATGGTAGAGTATTTAAAATGTAAAACCATTAGAAAGCTCAAAAGCTTTCAGCACTTTGTTGAAGTCTCTTAAAATTTAATCACTTGCAAGTTTGCATATGCTGGGTGAAGGAAGCTGGCTCTGCATATAACATATAAAAATGAGAGATAGGGTTCACAGAGTCCAGGGGTTACCCAAGAAGCTTGACAGAGGCAATAATAGATAATACTAATGCCCTATTTGTGGTAGTGTGGTCGAGCAGTTAGGCTTATCAGAGAGTAGTGTTAAGCATTTGTTGTACATACACAAGCAATAAGTGAAAACACACACTCAATGACAACTCTAGACCAATGTTTTTATATAGAAAATTATTATTTCTTAATTAATTTCTAGAACCACAAGATTCATTTAGTAAGTAAGTACATTAAATGAAAGGTACTTTCATTGAATGGCATCAACAATGTACACAGTTTTTCTTAAAATGGCAAAAAGCTATTTTAAAAGTCGACACTCCGATTTTCAACAGTTCCTGGGGGAAGTAAGTAAAGTACAGTTTGTGAGTTAAGTAACTGACTTACAGGTTCAGTCTCCAGGGCATAGGTAGCCCACTGTTGGGGGTTCAAGGTAACCCCAAGCACCCAGTACCAGCAACACAGGGCCAGTTAGGCGCAGAGGTCAAACAGGAGCCAAAATAACATGGGCCCCTATGGAGACGGGGTACTCCAGTTCCGGTCTGTTTGCAGGTAAGTACCCACACTGTCGGAGGGCAGGCCAGGGGGGGTTTAGAGGAGCACTGTGGGGGGCCCCCAAGTAGGCACCAATCATGCACCCTCAGCGGCATGGGGGCGGCCGGATGCAGGGTGCAAACATGGCTTTGGGTTCCCAATGAAACTCAATGGGCGGACCCAGGGGTCACTTAGGCGCTGCAGGCAGGGCACGTGGGGGCTTCTCAGGCAAGCCACAGAGTGGACAGGGAGGAGGGACGCCTGCTGGTCACTGCTGCACCAGTGGTATTTTTCTCTCAAATCTGAGGACTGAGGGTGCAGTGCTTCTCCAGGCATCAGATATCTTCATCCCAAGCAGTCGCAGTCAGGGTGGTCCTCGGGATTCCCTTTGCAGGCGTCACAGTGGGGGTCTGGAGAGGTCAGTTGAGGGTGGACACTTGGTCGGAATCGCCTGGGGATCCTCTCTGGCTAGTTAGTTCCTCTGGACACGGGCCAGGGGCGTCGGGTGCAAACTCGTTTTGGGCTCACGCTTCTGGAGTGAGGTGATAGTCCCTTTAAAGATGGTTGCTTTTTCTTCTTGTTGGACGGGTGTAGAAAAATGGTTCCCTGTTGCAGTTAACCCCCACTGTTTGCCTGATATTGATGCTGACTTGACTAAGAAGTGTGCTGAGACCCTGCTAACCAGGCCCCAGCACCAGTGTTCTTTCACTTAAAATGTACCATTGTTTCTACAATTGGCACACCCCTGGCACACAGATAAGTCCCTTGTAAAAGGTACCAGTGGTACCAAGGACCCTGTGACCAGGGAAGGTCCCTAAGGGCTGCAGCATATGTTGTTCCACCCTAAAGGACCCCTCACCTAACACATGCACACTGACGTTGTAGATTGTGAGTGTTGGTGGGCTTACTTACTTACCTGCTGGCAGACTGGAACCGGAGCACCCCTGTTCTCCATAGGCGCCTATGTGTTTTGGGCACCTCTTTGACCTCTGTACCTGACTGGCCCTGAGCTGCTGGTGTGGTAACTTTGGGGTTGCCCTGAACCCCCAACGGTGGGCTGCCTATGCCCAGGAACTGAGACTTGTAAGTGTCTCACTTACCTCACAATCTAACCAATACTTACCTCCCCCAGGAACTGCTGATTTTTGCACTGCCTACTTTTAAATTAGCTTATTGCCTTTTTAACAAAAACTGTATATGTTATTGCTCTAATTCAAAGTTCCTAACTTACCTGTGTGGAGTACCTTGCATTTTATATATTTACTTCAAATCTTGAACTTGTGGTTCTAAAAATAAATTAAGAAAATATATTTTTCTATATAAAAACTATTGGCCTGGAGTTAAGTCTTTGAGTGTGTGTTCTTCATTTATTGCCTGTGTGTGTACAAAAAAATGCTTAACACTACCCTCTGATAAGCCTACTGCTCGATCACACTACCACAAAATAGGGCATTAGAATTATCTAATTTTGCCATTATCTTACCTCTAAAGGGAACCATTGGACTCTGTGCACACTATCTCACACTTTGAGATAGTATATACAGAGCCAACTTCCTACAACAGGTCCACTGTCCACAGGAGTTTCTTGGTCCCCGGTGATGCAGGCAGTCCTCTGGAGGCTTCTCAGGGGATGCTGGTCCTGTAGAATGTGTTGCTGCTTCTTTTGCAGCTTTTTGAAACAGAAGATGGGCCGGTAGGCCTGAGGCCAGGTCAGTTTTGTCTCCTCTTCTCTGCGCGGTTTTCAGCTCAGCAGTCCTTCTTTCTTAAGGTTGTCAGGAATACTACATTTAGGGGTGTGTTAGGGTCAGTGGGCAATAGCCAATGGCTACTGTACCTGAGGGTGGCTACACCCTCCTTGTGCCCACTCCCTCTGGGGAGGGGGGCACATTCCTATTCCTACTGGTCCTAATCCTCAAAAGCAAGATGGAGGATTTCTCAAGGAGGAGGCCAATTCAGCTCAGGACACCCTTAGGGGTGGTCCTGGCTGAGGGGGTGACTCCTCCTTATTTTTCTCATTATCCCTCTGGACTTGTTACAGTTCCTGCAGGGGGAGGTGTGAATCACCTCCACCCAGGACAGGCTTTGTTTCTGACCACAGAGTGCACAAAGGCACTCAGCCCATGTAATCAGAAACTCGTCTGGAAGTGGCAGGCTGGCATAGACCGGTCAACCTTTCCCTAGCAGTTGGGCTAACATACAGGGAGCATCTCTAAGATGCCCTCTGTGTGCTTTTTTGCAATAAATTCCACACTGGCATCAGTGTGGGTTTATTGTGCTGATAAGTTTGATACCAAACTTCCCAGTATTCAGTGTAGCTATTATGGTGCAGTGGAGTTCATAATAACAAACTCCCTGACCATATACTCAGTACGGCTACCCTGCACTTACAATGTCTAAGACTTGACTTAGACACTGTAGGGGCATATTGCTCATGCAGCTATCCTATGCCCTCACCTGTGGTATGGTGCACCCTGCCTTATGGCTTTAAGGCCTGCTAGAGGGGTGACTTACCTATGACACAGGCAGTGGTTTAGGGACAGGGCACTCTGAGGGAAGTGCCATGTTGACTTTGTCATTTCTCCCCACCAGCACACACAAGCTGCCAGGCAGTGTGCATGTGCTGAGTGAGGGGTCCCCGGGATAGCATAATACATGCTGCAGCTCTTAGAGACCTTCCCTGGCCACCATGCCCTTGGTACCAGGGGTACCCTTTACAAGGGATTTAAGTGTGTGCCACAGCTGTGCCAATTGTGGAAACAAAGGTACAGTTTTAGGGAAAGAACACTGGTCCTGGGACCTGGCTAGCTGGGTCCCAGCACACTTTCAATCAAAGTTGGCATCAACACTAGGCAGAAAGTGGGGGTAACCATGCCAACAGTGGCATTTTCCTACACTGGGTGCATCATCTAATTGGAAATCTTACTCCAAACTATATTCTGCCCTTTACCACCTAAAAATGTTTTCAGATCCTCATATAAACTGTGGATTTATTTAGGTAATAGTCTTAAAACAATATTTTGTAATATTATTAAGTTGTTAGTTATAATATTCAGCTGGTAAAAAAATTGTAGTCAATATTTTCACCGAAAATTTACCAGGAACCAATATACCTGAAACCTTTTAATCCATAGCCAAATTCTAAAACAATCAGATTTTGTAGCCCACCTCATCTTAAAACAGAGGAGACGTCGCTACAACATCTTTCAAGCAGCCTCAGTGGCTGAGTTTTGTTATTAGAATTAAGTTCAAGGCTTTGTGCTTTCTTCGGAAAGTGAATGATTCCAAAGGTCTAGATATCCAAACTGAGAAGCATTTACATTACCAGCTGAGCAGCACCTTGAACAATGACACAAAACTGCTACCTATCCCTGCTTTTCATTGTGGACGGCTGAGTGGAAGATTTTCCTCATAGTAGTCTACACAGATGTGGATTTCTTCTATGAGGTGGTAAGCATTACATGAATTTGAAATCAGGTAGGCTAGGAATATCCTGCAATTTCCGTTGAGGTGGCCTAGTCATTGTGGCGAGTGCCGTGCATTATGCTTATGCATACACAATGCTGTCCCATGCTCTGTAGTGGATGCACATCATACCACAAACTGCAATTCAACAAGGTCATAATGTTGCTTGCTCTGTAATGAGAACAATTACTAACTCACACTCTCACTCACCTGAAAGGGAAGCTGCAGCAGTTGGGAAGGTATGTGTCTTAAAATATCTACTTTCACCTTTGTTCTATTCCCATAATCTACGAAGAATACCTGGTAAGAACAAATGTCACAGATATAATGTTACTGAATAACCATAGCTCTGAACACAAGAAAATGCTTCAGGTGCAGAGAAAAATGATTCAAGATATTATTATTGAAGAATATAAAAAGTTATTTGATATTTTCTGTCCAGTCGCAACAATCTGTTATTTGGGAAGCTATGTGGAAAATAGTCATTTGACTTCTACTGCGGCCAACACAAAGACAAAAAAACAAGTAAACCACAGGCAAAATCCAAAGACACATTAAAAAAATATCAGTTTACCTCTAAAGTAATGACTTTAAATTTATAACTATGAAATAGGCAAATAAGCATGTACAAATTAGCCAAACAAAAATTAACATTTACAATAATTTCTCTGAAAACAAAAGCGTTTTGCAGGACTAGGTGAATTAGTGGCCAAGCTTTGCCATGTTTGGCCAAGGGAAATCTCATCATGAGATTTACTCTAGTCTCCATTTTCCTTGGTTGCAGTGTTGTTTTATAAATTTTCAACATCTTTTCACCTCTGATTTCTCTTGCATTGTTGGCAGGCTTTACAGATACCGCACAGGATCTTCATTTTTTGTAGAGTTTTATGTTGTTGATCTGTTTTTCATGAATGAAGAGATGCCAACTTAATCTTTCAGCATTCCCAGACGACTGATAGTTTTATCACTGTGTATGGATTGTGTAGCTTCTAATTCTTGCATGCACACCACTTCACCTGGGATAGGGTTATGAAGTCACGTGCATCAATAGAAAGTAACTGATCAAACCCACTTTTGTAGCTTTTATTACTGATCCATACCTTCAATTCTCAGAAGCAACATTTTTGTTGAGGGACAGAGGGCTTTTAGACTGGAAATACAAGAATAGTGCTCCATTCAATTCTGGCATGTCCAGCAAGTAACAGCATCATTGCTTTCATACAGTGGTATCTGAGCAAAGCATACAGCCCCAGGTGCCATTCCTCTCGCTCTACGCAGGTACCTTGGCATAGAACTGTCAGTCAGCTTTACAGCGGCAACTTGTGATGCAAGCTAAGATCTATCTTACAATTCACTAATTGAAAATGACTTCTGTATTTGCACGACCCAATGGGAGGATTAATACTGGAAAGAATAATTTTTTCTCCAAAAATAATTTCAGGCACCTTTTTAAAACCAGACAGCTCACACCTCCCCGCAGACAAAGGATACAGAGGAAAATAAGTAGAATAATTTGCTGATTGAAGTCTATTGGCATTTTCAGAAAATAAGTGAACATGTGTCCTCTTCACAAACTTGTGCTTTATCAACTTGTGGTAAGGATATGCCAAGTAAAAGTGCAACTCTCGTGTATCTCCCTCACTGATGTGGTCAATAGCAACAACCTCTTCCTATAATGAATTTTATGTTTCATTTGTTTATTGATTAGACTGGCAGATACGAGAGCTTTGAATGTTTAACTATAATCCTGGTGATAGTTTAACTGTTAGCAGGCATTTCTAAAAGGCCATGTATTATACAATTGATAATACACTAGGAGTACAGGGAGACGTGTGGCTGAAAATAGGTAGTGGGCTATGGTTTACTTGGTAGTGCTTTATAACCTTCATTGAGATGACCACCTGCTTCATGCTGTGAGCACGGTAGAATGAAATCCTTGTTTTAAAACTGATGTTCACAGCCTTACTGGTTTGCTGGTATGGCAGCTGAAAAAAAAGGTTAAGAAAAGGGTTTTGCACTAAGTCCCTCTTCACACTGCTGGGGGCATTCCAGATACTCCTTGAAAGGAGTAACCTTTTTTGGATCTGACCAAAGGTCTGTGGCTTTGCGGTATTGCAAGGAAATGCCTCTTTTTTGTATGGTCACTCCCACGTTATTGGACTAATGCTGCTGGTTTTTTGACTCAGAGTGCACTGAGGCCTGCTAACCAGACCTCAGTGCCAGTGCTGTGACCCTAAAACATGAAGGCTGAATTAGCTTACACCCAAATGGCACAAGCTAACTTACTTATAAGTCCCTAGTATATGGTACCAAGGGTACCCAGGCCCTATACTTTAGAGGGTCACCCCAGGGATTGTAGCACTGGTTGTACCACCCTGGAAAAGGTAAAACAAATCTCTGCCATTGTAGAGTGGACACTCAATTTCACACTGCTTGCCTGACTTTACAATTTAAAACAATGGCAAAGCCAAGCCTCTCCCTATAGGGGGTGTAGGCCATCCCTATGGCAGGTCTACTGAGCCCTAAGGCAGGGTGAATCATATCTCATGGGAAGAACATTTACAGGTCCTGATTGCAAAATAAACACAACTGTCATTTTTACTAGGAAAATACTTGGCCGCCCTATTTTGCAAGCACAGGGTCACAAGTTGACCCCTCTTCTGTGCTAACTCCTGAATGGTGCAGCCAAAGTTGATACTCCAAGGTATCAAACAACTTGTTAAATTAAGCCTGACTTGGTTCTCAAGCCGACATTAATGTAACTTGTTGCTGTGAGCAACTTTAACAAAGTTGCCACTTTATTATATCTGGTGCCCTGTGTCCTTAATGGTCGTACATGGGGGTATGTCTCTGAGGCAACTTCCTGGGAAGATGTGCTATCTCCCAGGAAAGGTTACAACAGAATCCTGCACAGGACAGAGATGTTACCTCCCTCCTGCAGGAAGCCACATGTGTTACAGCCCAAAATGTGAGCTTCACAGGAGAGGCCACCTTTGGAGGGCACATTGGTAACCCCTAGGAAAGGGGCTGCTCTATTATCTAGGTAGACAGGCAGTCACTAGGGTCAGGGAGGGGAAATAAGTTGCCAAACAGGTTTTACCAGGGCATCAAGCCCTCTTGGTAGCCACACCGCTGAGTCTGGCTGAGGAGCTTTAGATGTCAGGAGGGGTTCTGCCATATTGGACAATGTGCAGAATGGTGCATCTTTTGATAGCGAGATGCCACTCTCCACAAGAAGTGGTCACCAGGAAGGAAGGAGCCTGGCTGCCCATTGGCTGTCAAGCACATCCTACCCTTAGGGCACTTACTGGGCATTAAAAGGGCTTTTGATTGGACTGGAAGAAGGACCATAGAAGGTCTGCCCTGTTGCTTCCCCCGAGGAACCAGAAAAGGGAGGATGCACCAGCATGGATTGCACCAGCTAAACCTGATGGCTAGTAAAGGAGAAGGGATGGTGCCTGCTATGTCCTGCTTGTGGAAAAATCATCTCTAGAGAACAGCTGAAGTAAGCGACTACAAGAGTCTGTTGGCTGACCTCCTGTTTGCAGCAAATGGCCTCAACATCTAAAGCCGCCTGCTTGGGCGAGTAGTTAGCCCAAATCTTCAAACCACCATTTTCTCATTGTCATGCAGCACCACAGCCCAGGACCTGATACTCAAATTTGCACCAGACTTCACCAACCCTGAGAGAGTCATTGGAGTAAAGCTTGGTTGCCCAGAAGGCAAGTTATTTTCAAAGAACGGACTTCTGCATGACTGAGAGGACTTTGATGGACTTCAACCCCTGTGGCCAGGACCTTCACAGCAAGGTTGTGGACCAAGGAGTAGACAACCATTGACGCATTGCATTCACTGCATCCTTGAGAATCTTCAGCATCCTTTATCCCTTGCATCAGGGCCACTTCCATAGGAACCTACTGCAAAGTGATAAAAGTGCCTGGCACTCACTGACGACTGCCCCTACCTTCAAGGTAACTTTCTGGGGATCTTGTTGATCCCCCTGACTGGCTCCCTGCTGGAGTTGGTCACCTAAAGTAACAGTATTGATTATTGCCCAAAGTGTTTCTATAAAACAATTCATTATTTTTTTTTTAAATATATTTTATTAACATTTTGTTGTCTTACATTTGTATACTCTCTCCTTGTAACATTTCGTATTCATTATACATGTCTATCAAACAATCTGCATTTATGATATATATTACTCGTGATTCGTTGCTCAACTCCTAGGTATTGTAGGCTTCCTTTATGTTTTCATTGGTCACTGACTCTAGTAACATTCTGCGCTATGTTTCTTGCTGTACTACATTATCATTTTGAATCACGTGAGTAAGCAACCAACTTAATTCCGTTCTAATCTATAGCTTAAGGAAGAAACTAAAAAGAGGGAGAAAAAAGGAGTAAGAAAAAGAAAGTGAATGGACCAAGGAACAAGTGGTCAACGTAACGGCTTTGTGTGGGTGGGACTTGTATCTGATGATATAAAAAGGCACGGAAACATAGGAACATGGCTAGGAGGGCCAAGCCCAGGGCGCACCAGCGCATAGAGGGGCGGTCAACCACTCCCTCCATCTCTCCCCTCTATTGGTGGTCTAGGAAATTGCTAGTCGTATGTCTCCATACTACGCCAATCAGTGTGATCTATTTATAAGTTTGGTCACATTCGGGCCCCTATTTGGGAACCTTCCCCTCTGGGTCAACTTCATAGAGTGTGCTACTCATCTCCTATTACAACTTCGGGGCCTGCTGAACTGTTGCATAGACCATCCCAGCTTGGGGAAGCATAATCATTTTGGACAGCGCCACTCTGGCCATCACTGATAGCTTTAGTGAGCGCCAAAACCCAACCGAGGACTGCAAGGATCTAAGCACTTTGCCAAGATTACTGTCTCTGAGATCGCCCATCTCGTGAAATATTTGAATGCCCAGGTACTTGAAGGTCTGTGGGGCCCTGTTCACGTCTATCGGACATTCTCCTGGGTGCGCGCAACCCTGCGTCATGGGGAACACATATGTCTTGCCGTGGTTAAGGCATAGTCCCGACACCTCCCCGAAGTCCTCCAAAACCCCCAGGGCCCAGAGGAGACCACTAGCTCCGTCCCTAAGGTAGATTAGGATATCATCCGCATACAGGGAGACAACGTGCTCGGTTGGCCCCCATTCGATCCCCCTACCCACCCCCTCCCTCCGCAGCTGGGCAGCCAAAGGTTCAATCGCCAGGGAAAACAGCAGCGGGGACAGAGGGCACCCCTGTCGGGTTCCACGAAACACCGGGTACGCATCAGAGATTGTTCTGCCCATCCTCACTCTGGCCAATGGAGACGAATACAGCAGGTCCACCCATCTAACCCAGTTCTCCCCAAGGCCCATTCTTAACATCGCTGCCCTCAGATAATCCCACCTAATCGAGTCGAAAGCCTTCTCGAAATCCACCGCCAGCAAGATCCCCGCTGGTGGTTTCAATTCGTCGGGCATGTGCAAGATAGAGAAAAGCCGCCTTAGATTCAGGGAGGTGCTGCGTCCAGGGATAAAACCATTCTGGTCAGCGTGTATCAATGTGGTCATGTGGGGGAGCAGTCGGCTGGCCATGATCTTGCTAAGGATCTTAAAGTCACTGTTTAGCATCGATAACGGACGGAAGTCGGCCACCGATGCTTCCCTATTGTTGGTCTTGGGGAGTGGTACTACCAGCGCCTCACGCAGCGTGCCAGGCAGTTCTCCACGATACCTCGCCTCCGCATACATATCCGCCAACCTGGGAACCAGTAAGGATTTATATTTTTTGTAAAAATCCATAGGAAGACCGTCCGTACCAGGGGTCTTCCCAGGGGCCAACTGTGCTATGGCCTCATTTATCTCTTCTGTAGTCACCGGCCCCCCAAGGCTGTCCCTATCTTCCGGGCTCAGCATCGGCAGGGGGATCTGCATTAAGAAATTGTCAAGAGACCCTGTCTCCAGATTGCTAGGTCTCCTATACAGGTGCATATAATAATCCCTAAATGCGTCATTAATGGGGCCTGGGCTAAGTCTATGATTTCCCCCTCTGTCCAATACATTTGTGATGGGCTCGCTATCTCCACTCGGGCGCACCAGCCATGCCAGTAGCTTACCCGATCTGCCCTCCTCTGACTGTAGGGACGCTAGGTATCTTTGCATATAATGGCATCTGATCCGTTCCTCGGCTTGGGAGTGTTCTCTGCAGGCGCGGTCATATTTTTCATCGCCTTGTGTTGCTGGACCCTGTCTCAGTTCCCCCTCGTGTATGACCTTCTCTAGGGCAGTTAGTTCCCTCTCTAGCGTATGCCTCACCCCCGCCGACTGTCCAAGACAGAAACCCCTCGTCACCACCTTGAGTGTCTCCCACTCCACAGCCCAGGAAGAGGTGGATCCTTTGTTAGTCTCAATGTGTTCTGTCAGATGGCAGCGTAGTGCCTCCCTGTACGCCTGATCCTCGAGCGCCGCAGGGGCCAATCTCCACGGAGGTATGGGGGGCCTGTCCTGCGGTACCCTCAGCGTTAACAGTAGTGGATTATGATCAAATATTGTGCGGGCCAGGTATTCAGAGTGGGTCACGCCTCGAGCCAGCCCTGCAGTGCAGACCACCCTATCAATTCTGGTATGCACCCGGTGGAGGCCCGAATAAAACGAATAGTCCCTAACGACCGGGTGCCGCACCCGCCAGACATCTACTAAACCCCAAGTGCCCATCCATTCAACCAGTCTTTGAGCTATCTTAATTGACGTCGCCCCTTGTAGTGGTGGGGTGGACCTGTCCATGTTTATATCCAATACTGCGTTGAAGTCCCCTCCTATTAGTACTTCCCCAGTGCGTTGGCGGGTGAGGTGCCTTGATAGGCCTGTCATGAATGAGACCTGGTCTTGATTAGGGCCATAGATGCAACTTAACACCAACGGGGTCCCATGTAGCTTCCCCTCCAATATCAAGAACCTGCCCTCTTTGTCTATGTTGGAAGAATCAATCGTTAGAGGGACACCCGCTCTAATCCAAATCAGTACGCCTCTTGCATAAGCTGAATATTCTGTGGCAAACCCCTGCCCCCTCCACCTGCGTCTTAATTTCTCTCCCTCCCCCGGTGCCAGATGGGTCTCCTGTAACATTGCTATCTGCACTCCCCTTCTCTTTAGGTAGGACAGAATTCTATGTCTTTTGGCCGGAGTGCCCATCCCCCTGACATTCCAGGTTATGAAATTGTAGACTGCCATCTTGATCTTACAGCCTGGTAAAAGCGGGCCTAGCGCACCCGGGGCACTGACCGAACCCCCCGCATGCCCATACCTTTACAATGGTCGGTCATCTCCACCCACACTGCTGGTTGAACTCGTAACTGCAAACCCCAACTCCCCATCCCCAGGGCGCCTCCGGAACTGTAGGTGGCCCAGAAAACTGTGCAACAGTGCAACTTGTTTAAAAACATAACTGCCGTATTCGCCAGCCAAGTCTGGCAGGCGAGAGTCAAGTCAAGGGGGGTGGCCAGGTCCGGAGGGGCCACACGTTCACACACAGCGTGCCAGGTCTCCGGGCACTACTGCAGGCCCGGGCTATCCGACTTCGTCGGCTGTTTGAGGAGTCACCTTCGGGGCACGAGACAAACTCCCCGAATCCCCGGCGGAGGACACCATTGTGTCGTCAGACTCTTCTTCAGAACCATCCTGGGGGGACACCTCTCCACCCACTCGGGCTGCCGCCTCAAGGGCTGCTCTCCTGCCCGTTTCTCTCTGCGTTTGCGTTGGCGCCAGCCGTGGGCGATCCCTGGATCTCTTCCCCCTCGGGGCTCGGCGAGTCCTGCCCGCACCAGGGTTCTCACGCGCGGGCCGTTGCTTTGACTCGGTCCACCAGCTTATGATGATCAACCCTCAGGAGACCAACCTCAATCGCAACTTGGTTGATGTCGCGCTGTAATGTTGACTTTGTGTCATCTATTGCCCCAAGTATCTTGTCTAGGGTGTCTTGCACTTTGGCTTGTGACTGGTTCTGTGAGTCCGCCTCACCGCCGCCAGGCTTTGCCACGTGGTCCATGGCTCTGTTCTTGTGTCGGCCCTTGGGGGGCATCGGTCAGGCAAGGGGGTATACCCCGGCGGGCAAGGCAAGCGGCCCGGGCGTTTTCGTATATTCTGCTTCTGGTTTGTCCCCCCGTTTTGGTCTCCGAAAGTTTAGCTTCTGCTCTCGGATAGACTTGGGCCGGGCTCCAAGTGCCCCGCCAGCCGACACCGGCGTCCAGGCACAGGGGCAGGGGGCTCTACGTTAGTCGACCGTGGCCGGTTGCCACCCGCTTCAAAGCTGGCTCCCTCGCTCACTACTCTTACCGGGCCTTTCCTCGGCGATCAGGATCGGGCATACACAGCGACCGCGGCTCGGCCGTCTCCCCACGCGGGGCACTCACCAACTCCCCAGCGCCTCGTCCGTGGCCTCTCGCTTGGTCGGGCCCAGTGACCCCATTCAGGGGTCGATGGAGCCCCCGGACGTCCAGTAGTTTTATTAATCTCTCATGCTGGGCAGATGTTCTCCTTTACCTTGTTGGATGAGCTCCTTCCAGGGCGAGACTTTATGGGGTCCAAGCCCCCCCTCTAGAAACTTCTCAGGCGACACCCCGTGAGAGCCGGGGGGTCGCGAGTCCAACTCAGCTCCCCAGCGCCCCCCCGGGCCTGGCGCAGCATACGCAGATCGTGCCCGGGAAACCAGGGCCGTGTCCGCCTCACCGTCTCCAAATGTAATATGTCCGTTGGGGCGGAGACCCACCAGGGCCCCTAGCCCTCGTCAGGCACTCCGGGGGTCTACAATCCGGCTAGGAGGCCCAGGCGCGGCCGCCGTCGCACGTGGGCCGCTCGCTCTGTCCTCACGGGGGCCCGCCCCCTCACGCAAGGCTGCGGCTTCCAGGGAGAGGAGGGGCCGCAAGCCTCCCCCCGCGCCGGACGGCCCGTCTCTGTCCCCTGCTCACCACGGGCCCGCGGCGGAGGCTCAGCCGCGCCTGCAACCAGTCCGCGACCCAGCGCTCGTGCTCCGAGGAGGAACGGCCCGGGCTGGCACGTTCTGCAGGATTTTTGCTGCCGGCCCCTCCGGAGCGAGAGAATTAGATGGGCGCCATGTTCAGAACCATGGCCACGCCCCCCAACAATTCTAAGTGTCAAATTCATTTAAATTGCCAATGCTTGGTTGCGGTTCAGTAAAAGTGCATATTTACTGTATCTTGTAAATAATTCTGTATCTCCAGAACCCTTTGGTGGATCTTTTACGTTTTGGTGTTCAAAAATACACTCTATTATTAGGTCTGATTTTAGCCAAGCGCTTTTGATTTTACTAAAATATGTATAATATACTAACTTGCAGGGGTTTTCAAACACCTCTCTGCATCCACTGGTCAGTTGTGTCATTCTCATTTTGCTTCTGCCCACTACAGCATATACCTTGGGGCAGTGGGGTATGCCTACTTAAGCCACTGGTTAACTTCACAGTGAGTGACTGTGTTTTGTTCTTTAACAAGGAGCACATTTGCACAAAAGCTAGTTCCCTTCATTGCCAGTGTTTTAGATTTTACTTTATAATTACTTTAGGATTGCCTTTGTGCTTATATGTTGATTTGATAGCAGGGCACTTCTGGTGTGAACACATGGTACATTTTATCTTAATTGGGTCCAGTCTCTTGCCAATGCTGTTGTAAATTCCTTTCAGACTGTTTTGCTTTTCTGGTTACTCCTATTTGACAGCATACCACAATGTGTCCATCTCAAACTGTTCCGTATTACATTATCCTCTTTTTACTTTTTTTCCTTCCTTCTTTTATACTTGCCTTCTTTGTTTTACTTTCTTTCTTTGCCTTTCCTTTATTTTTGCATTCTTTCTCTTTTTCTTCACTCTTGCCTTCAACTCTCACCTTCTTTCATACTCGCCTTCTTCCATATTCATCTTTTTTTATTCTCACCTTTTCTTTCTTGACTACCTTCCTTCTATTTTCCCTTCATTATTTCCTTCTTCCTTCCTTCTTATTTCTTTGTTCTTTAACTTCCCAAAGGCACAAGGTTTGCATCCAATACCAGATGGGTTGACTTTTTTTTAGATCTGTGTTACCAAAGACCGATTTTACTAAAATTATGTGCATAACAGTTACTCATAGGGGTTTCAGCCAGACTTCATCCATTAGTCTGTGGTTGGCATCAATCACATTTTTCTTACACACACTACACCGTGCAATGAGTGGCAATGCAGCAGATCTGTTCAGCCACTGGGTGATTTCACTACAAGTTATGGCATTATTGTCCTTTCATATGGAAACATTCACACACAAAGTAGATCCCTTTTTGTCAGGGAGTACTATGGTAATGTGTGGGTATTTTTTAGACCGAAAAAAACATGTTTGCCTGTTGTAAATGTTTTTTTTAGGCTGATGTGGGATAAGAATATTACCAAAAATGAAGTATTGCAGAAAGTCATGACAAGACAAGAATTGCCAGAAGGCTAGAGGCCAACACTGTTGTGTTGGCTCTCACTGTAAGAATGAGACTTGTGGATTCTGGCGGCAGCACCACCCGATTGTGGGGGAATTGAGAGCAGTTCCACAGCTTGTGACAACTGTTGGCCTAACCCTTCTGGCCAGCTAGCAGTACCTCACCAGTACCCAAGAGTGGAGGTGATTTGTGGCAGCCGTGAGCATGACATTCTGATTTCTCACCGAAATCGTGGTGGAATAAATCTTGCCTCTTTTTTCTCAGTTACATTTGTCTCACACTTGCAAAGTCAAACAGAAGCAAAAATTTGTTCAATTAATTTTATTGAATGAATTGCGTTCTAGATAAAAAAGCATTTAAGGCAATTATAAGTATAATTAAACAAGATTATAGCAGAGCAGTAACAGAAGAGTGAAACATAATTAAAGTCCCACCATAGTGTCAATGCTAGGTATTAGAATTCCTACTTACATCACTAAGGTTCTATACTAGAACACAGCAGAGTTAGCCATAATCCACACTTCAAGACCCCTGGAATGACACCATCCCCCATTCCTGCAGATGGTAGTAGCAAAGAGGGCTGTTGGTCTACAGATAGTCTCATGTAGGTGGAAAAGATGTCTAGTATCAGCAAATTAACAAAACATATTTTTCTATATAAAATCCTATTGGTCTCGAGTTAAGTAACTGTGTGTTTCTTCTATTGCTTGTGTGTGTACAACAAATGCTTAACACTACCCTCTGACAAGCCTAACTACTTGATCACACTACCACAAATGGAACATTAGTATTATCTATTATTGCCTCTGTCAAGCCTCTGGGGAACCCCTGGGCACTGTGCACACTAGATCTCATTTTGATATAGTATACACAGAGTTGGCTTCCTGCAATGCAGGTGATGTCCCACGCCGGAAGGAGGATTGTAGTCAGATTTGCATCTTCGGATTCTGCCAACAAGCCTAGGCACACGCAAAACTTGCTGTTAGTGGAAAGTGGAGCTGCCGGGGACCAGGAAGGACCAAGTGGACTCTACCTAGGAGGGGGAGTCAGATGGGCCCTCAGCAACACCGAGAGCCCACAGAAGCCCAGGCAGCACCCACAGGATGGGGACACGAAAGTCGTAGAAGAGGCCCACTCAGCACTACGAAAAAGGCTCCCAGGCCGCTGGAGAACCACTCAGGGAGCTGTGCGTCACAGGATGGAGTGGTGGGGACTGGAGCTTCAGCATGCCTGAAGATCTTGTGGAAAAAATGCCAGCAAGCCTCGGCAGCTTCAAAGGATGTGGTGCATGGGGTACTGTGTTGCGTAGCAGGCAAGGGCTTACCACCACCCAAATTGGATGGCTGGACGAGAGGACCATCGGGACCACTTCAGTCCACCACCTGTGATGCAGGATCCACGCAGCTCAGCAGGAGAGGGGATCCACACAGTCGGTCGTCGTTGTAGTTGGTCCCTGCAGAAGCAGGGGAGTGACTCTTTCACCCCAAGGGAGATTCCTTCTGATGAAGGCTAAAGACGGGCTGTCCTCAGGGGATGCACGACTGGGGAAAAGATGCAGTTGTTGGAAGGAGCCATGGATACAATGTTGCAGGAGGAGTCTTACTTTTTGTTGCAGCTTGTCAGGTCCTGGAGCGTTCAGATGCACTTTCTTCAGTCAGAAGTTGAAGTGGCCATCGCTCCCCAACTACGGAAGGTCATCAACATCTCCTTCGAAACAGCAACATTCCCGGAAAGCTGGAAACACGCTGAAATCAACGCCCTCCTTAAGAAGCCCAAGGCAGACCCCCAGGACCTCAAGAACTTCCGACCCATCTCCTTACTCCCGTTCCCGGCGAAGGTCATCGAGAAAATCGTCAACACACAACTGACTGCCACCTCTAAGACAACAACATCCTGGACCCCTCCCAGTCTGGCTTCAGACGAAACCACAGCACCAAGACCGCCCTCCTCGCCGCCACAGACAACATCAGACGCCAAATGAACAACGGCGAAACATCAGCCCTCATCCTCCTGGACCTGTCAGCCACCTTCGACACGGTATGCCATCGCACTCTAAGAACACGCCTCCTTGAAGCCGGAATAGAAGAGAAAGCCCTCGAATGGACCACATCCTTCCTCTCCGGCAGAACCCAGAGAGTCCGCCTCCCTCCCTTCCGTTCCAAAGCCACCAACATCATCTGCGGCGTACCCCAGGGCTCATCCCTCAGCCCAAGATTATTCAACATCTACATGGCCCCCCCTCGCACAAGTGGCCCGCCAACACAACCTCAACATCATCTCCTATGCCGACGACACCCAGCTCATCCTCTCCCTCACCAAGGACCCGCGCAACGCCAAAACCAACCTCCACGAGGGAATGAAGGCCGTCGCCGAATGGATGTGAAGCAGCCGTCTGAAACTGAACTCGGACAAGACGGAGGTCCTCATCCTCAGACCTAACCCCTCCGCCGTTGGGGCGACTCTTGGTGGCCAACATCTCTAGGAACCCCACCGACACCGACCGACCACGCACGCAATCTGGGCTTCGTCCTTGACTCCTCCCTCTCCATGTCAAAACAGGTCAACACAGTCTCCTCCTCCTGCTACAACACCCTCTGCATGCTCCGCATGATCTACAAGTGGATCCCGGCAGAAACAAGAAAAACAGTGACACGGCCCTCGTCAGCATCAGGCTAGACTACGGCAAGGCACTCTACACAGGCATCCCAGCCAAACACCTGCGACGCCTCCAACGCATCCAAAACGCCTCCGCCCGACTGATCATCAACATACCCCGCCACAGCCACATCACACCCCACTTGAGAGACCTTCACTGGCTCCCCATAGACAAAAGGATCACATTAAAGCTCCTCACCCACGCACACAAAGCACTCCACAACACCGGACCTGCCTACCTGAACAACAGACTCAGCTTCTACACCCCCAGCTGACAGGTCCGCTCCACAGGCCTCGCCCTCGCCGTTTCTTCAAAAAAAGTAACAAAGTCCCACCATTCTGAGAGGGCACTTATTATTTTTTTTACTTTTTCATCCAAAAAGTGAAAAAATCCAAATTAAATTTTTTTCTTCAAAAAAGTCACAAAGTCCCATTCTGAATGGGGACTTGGAAAAAAATTCAACTTTTATCGTCCAAAAAGTGAAAACATCCAAATTTAATTTTCTTCTTCAAAGAAGTGACAAATTCCCATTCTGACAAGGGACTTGGAAGCACTTTCGTCTTTTTTCAAAAGTTGAATTTTTTTCTAAGTCCCATCTCATTCTGAGATGGAGCTTAGAATATAGTTCAATTTGTCTAAGTTGACATGTGTGCCGCTTGCAAATGTCAGAATGGGATATTTTTACTTATTAGATGGAAAGATACATTTTTTTGATCCAAATATTGAAAAAGTGCAAATTCATAGTTTTCATCTAAAAAAGTGACAAAGTCCCATTCTGAGGGGGCACTTAGAAGAAATTTCAACTTTTTTAATTCAAAAAGTGAAAAAATACAAATTTCGTTTTTAGTCCCAAAAGTTAAAAAAAATCTAATTTCAATTTTCTTCTTCAAAAAAGTGACAAAGTCCCATTCTGAGTGGGCACTTAGATTTTTTTTTTACTTTTTTATCCAAAAAGTGAAAAAATCCAAATTCAATTTTCTTCTTCAAAAAAGTCACAAAGTCCCATTCTGAATGGGGACTTAGATTTTTTTTTTTAACTTTTATTGTCCAAAAAGTGAAAACATCCAAATTTAATTTTCTTCTTCAAAGAAGTGACAAATTCCCATTCTGACAAGGGAGTTGGAAGCACTTTTGACTTTTTTCAAAAGTTTAATTTTTTTCTAAGTCCCATCTCATTTTGAGATGGGGCTTAGAAAATAATTCAACTTTTGTCTAAGTTGACATATGTGTCGCTTGCCATGTCAGAATGGGACATTTTGACTTATTAGATGGAAAGATAAACTTTTTTGATCCAAATAGTGAAAAAGTGCAAATTCAAAGTTTTCATCAAAAAAAGTGACAAAGGGCCTGATTCTAACTTTGGAGGACGGTGTTAAACCGTCCCAAAAGTGGCGGATATACCACCTACCGTATTACGAGTCCATTATATCCTATGGAACTCGTAATACGGTAGGTGGTATATCCGCCACTTTTGGGACGGTTTAACACCGTCCTCCAAAGTTAGAATCAGGCCCAAAGTCCCATCCTGAGTGGGCACTTGGAATTTTTTTTTTTTACTTTTTTCATCCAAAAAGTGAAAACATCGAAATTTCATCTTTTTTAGTCCCAAAAGTGAAAAAATCAAATTTCAATTTTTTTTCTTCAAAAAAGTGACAAACTCCCATTCTGAGTGGCCACTTGGAAAAAAATTCAACTTTTTTCATACAAAAAATGAAAAAATCAAAATTTCATCTTTTTTGGTCCCAAAAGTGAAAAAATTAAATTCCCATTTTTTTTCTTTAAAAAAGTGACAAAGTCCCATTCTGAGTGGGCAGTTAGAAAACATTTCAACTTTTTTCATCCAAAAAGTGAAAAACTCAAAATTTCATCTTTTTTAGTCCCTAAAGTGAAAAAATAAAATTTAAATTTATTTCTTCAAAAAAGTGACAAAGTCCCAGTCTGAGTGGGCACCTAGAAAAATTTTCAACTTTTGGGAGCGCTTTGTCAGGCAGCCTGCAATGGCAGTCTGCATTAGGTTGGTGTCTAGTCCCTCAAAGTGGCACAAGTTGTGCTTCAGCTGTGAGGGGCCATCTTCAGTACCCATGCCCTAGGTACCAGGGGTACCATTTACTAGGGACTTACAGGGGGTCGAAGGGCCTGGTCACTGCATCAAGTGACCAGGAGTCTTGTTATAGGGAAGGAACACTGGCACTGGGGACCTGGTTAGCAGGAACCCAGTGCACTGCAGTCAAAATTGCACCAAAAAGTCAGGCACAAGGGGGGTACTGCAACCTGAACCCAGCTCTCTCTACACCCTGCAAGATAAATATTTCATTCGCTACTGAACTATAATTAGTTATTTGCAATTTTCTAAAAATGTACAGTCTTAATACGAAACTGCACTCAAAATCTTCAAAGATACCTCAGCATTTTCTCCTGATATGAAAATGATTTGAGCTCTATAGTATCTCAAGTTTTCTGAATCGGAAAAGGGTGCCAAGCAAACCAAGTCAGGGTGCGGGCAAACTTGTAGCGGTATCAGTTGATGGCTGGAGATCTCTGTAGTAACATGTCTGAGAATACGCATGTTTTTCTCGTCAATTCTGTAGCCCCAGAAATGACCAACTTCTACTACCTAAAAAGAATTAGGAAAGAGTAAAGATAAAATGTTATTTACCAGTTAAATTAGAACTAAGCTTACTTTTATTTTCATGAATTTAGATAATATGCCATATATTAACAGAATTCATAACTTTTCTATATAAGTTAGGCACACACTTAACATATTTCACACTAAAACGCAATGGAAGTCTTTGCACTGGCAATTTCTTTCTTTTTTCAGGCATTCATGGCTCAATATGTTTTTAATTCATTATTCTGCGCACCTGTCCTAATAAATGCAGACAGTTCCTCTCAAGATGCTTATATTACCTATGAGGTGAGAATGTTTATGCGCAACCCAACACCTTTTCATGGTTAAGGCCTGGAGCACTTGTATGGGGGTTCCACCCTACTCACCAGAATGGTAGCAGAAGCATTCTAATACAGTCTTATGCCATCAGTACCGGACTAGTGTGCCACTGGGGGCATATCAGCTAAACCAGTTGCCTAGGAGTTTGAGCGAGTACCAATTTCCAAACAGAGGAGAATGAGTAAGCAAGATCATTTGAATAGAGTACAACACAGTGTTATCTGTTTCTTGGTGCTGGTCACTTGCACACCAATGTAAGAACTAATGTCAAGAGTATAAAGAAAAAACGAGGGATTTTCAAAGCTGGATATTTTTTTTTTTTTTAAGTTTTAGGGACAGCAGTGCTTAATTTGAGTTAGTGATTGCAGGTGGGGTGCACCAGTATTCGTTTTTGGGGAACAGCACTTATTCTTCAAAATCAGACTTGGACCCAGAGCAAAAGACAGAAAGCTATGAAAAAGAGGGAGAGAATGGCAGTCAGATTAGAGCTCTTCTGTCAACCGTTTCTTCCAAACTTAATAGCTAATTAAAATGACCCTTCCAGCATTTGCTGTGGTCGATTAACAAGACACTGAGGAAGAGCAGGTACAGCACTGGCAGGATGGCAGCAATAAATCCATGTTGAATTAAATAGCCTTTACTTCAGGGAGGAAATGTTGGCCAAGTTGGAAACAGAACACAAGTTTTGACTAAGGTCATGCTGAGAGGTACTGAAAAGAAAGGAGGATAGATGTCAAAGGTCTCTCCCCCAAGCTGAAGGGCATGTAAAGTTTTATTCTGATACAGTAACACATGGCACTAAAGAACACGTTACGTATCTTCGGTGATGCCTTATCTGGTAGAGACAATATCTAGTTGCAGATTCCTTACCTTTGAATTCTTCCCAGGCATTGGACTGGATCTGGAAGATTTTTCTAAGCAGTACCCGTGTGCGGCAGGAGATGACATCGAACAGCTCCGTGTCCATCGTCAGCATTGTCCCTGCTGCACACAATGTACCTGGGCAATGCTGATGGCAGTTTCTTTTCCCAACTTTCCATGCCAGAAGCGCAGAGCCATAAAGAAAGTGACTACTTGTGCATTAAAACTAAGAACCTGAAACGGGAGGTCCTGCCCCTAGAAATCAGTTTACGGGGAGGATGGGTGGGTCAGTAGGGAATCTGCAAATAGATATTGTCTCTACCAGATAATGCGTTACCGTAGGTAAGTAACATGCTCATCTACTAGACTTCCAGTTTACTTACCTTTGAATAGATACCCAATGCAATAGTAACCCCAGCACACCAGAGGTGGGTCTGCGTGCAAAGATCATACTAGAAAGTCCTGCAGGACTGTATGGGCAAAGTGCCCTTCCCAATGGACCTGACTGTCCAGGCAGTAGTGTTTGGTAAACACAAACCCTCAGAGGGCTGCATCTTGGCTAATAAATAGCATATCCGAATACAAAGGATGACCCATCTGAGATGGTCCCCTTCTGCACTGCTCGACCTTTCTATACACCCAAATAGCCGAAAAAGAGTTAATCAGCCACACAGAACTCTTTTGTACAACCAAGATGAAACACCAACACTCCTTTTTGGGTCCAGGGGGTGGAGTCTATCTACTTACTTAGAAGGATGTGGTGTTGTGTAAAATGTAGGCAAGGTGATGGACTGGCCTACATAAAAAGGCTTAATCACTTTCGGCAGAAAAGAGGCCCTAGTGTGAAGCACCACTTTGTCAGGGTAGATAGAAAGGTAGGGATGCTTGGATGACAAAGCCTGCAGCTTGCTCACCCTGCGGGCAGTTGTAATGGCCACAAGGAAGGCTGTCTTCAAAAGTGAGAAGCCTGAGAGGACAATTTGTAGAGGCTCAAAAGAAGCACATCAGAAAGGTCAAAACCAAATGCAGATCCCAATGGGGCATACTAAATTGGGATAGAGGGAAACATTGTGTAAGACCCTTAAGAAACCTATCTACAATAGGGGACTTAAACACACAAGGTTGACCAGGCAACCTCAAAAAAGGTAAAATAGCAGACAAATAACCTTTAAGAGTGCCCACAGCAGAGCCCTGCTGGGCCGAGAAAAGGATATACAAAAGAACCTCAGAAAGAGGAGCAGTAAGAGAGTCAGCCTTGTTGGTGCACCATCCCACAAATTTCTTCCAACAACAGGTGTATACCGTTTTGGTGGAGGGACATGGGGCTGCCAGGACTACATTACAGACTTTGGAAGTGTATGAAGCTGGGTTCTGCTGCAGTGCCCCACCCACACTTTTTGCCTCATTGTTAGATGCAACTTCGACTGACGTGCTCAACCAGGTCCCCAGTGGCAGTGTTCCTTCCCTAAAACAAGACCTGGTCACTTCATCCCCAAAAGACCAGGCCGTTTAGCCCTCCTGTAAGTCCCTAGTAAATGGTACCTTTGAATTTCCCCCAGGCGTCACACTGGATCCGGAGATTTTTCTTGAAACAATACCCTTGCAAGTCATTAGGAGGCGTCCGTCGACTCCACAGGCGTCGTAGTCGCTGTGATGACTGACAGTAGTACATAGATACCGCCTCAGCACATTGACGTCAGTTTCTTTTCACAACTTTCCACTCCAAAACGCAGAGTTGCGAACAACACTCAAATTGGTGCGCCAAAGCTAAGACCCCGAATGGGGAATACCTGTCCCTAGAAATCAGTTCGCAAGCTGGGAGGATGGGTGGAACGGTAAGGAATCTGCAACTGGAATATGTCTCTACCAGCTAAATTGTTACCGAAGGTAAGTTACTTGTACATCTGATAGAGACTTCTAGTTGCAGATTTCTTACCTTATAGTAGATACCCAAGCAGTGGCAACCTCGGAGGTGGGCTGCGAACAAATATACTAGAAAGTCCTGCAGGACCGAACGACCAAAGTAGCCGTCACTACAGACCCGGCTGTCCAGACAATGATGTTTAGAAAATGTGTGCAGGGATGCCCACGTTGATCCCTGGCAGATATCCAGGGCAGGAACTCCACGTGCTAATGCTGTGGAAGCAGCAGTTGCCTGGTGGAATGAGCGCGCAAGCCCGCTGGGGGTTGCTTCTTTGCCAAAGCGTAGCATATCTTGATGCAAAGAAAGACCCACCGCGAGATGGTACGTTTTTGCACCGCCTTCCCTTTCTTCACACCCACATATCCAACAAAGAGTTGATCGTCCACCCGGAAATCTTTAGTACAAATGAGATAGAACGTCAATGCTCTTTTTGGATCCGGGTGGTGGAGTCTCTTATCCACATGAGAAGGATGTGGAGGTGCCTAAAAAGTAGGCAAAGTGATGGACTGGCCTAAATGAAAAGGTGTAATTACTTTAGGAAGGAATGAGGCCCTAGTGCGTAACACTACTTTGTCAAAGTGCACAGACAAAAATGGGGGCTTAGAAGATAGAGCCTGAAGCTCACTCACTCTACGAGCAGAAGTGATGTTAACAAGAAAAACAATTTTCAATGTAAGGAGCCACAAGGGACAATTCTGCAATTGCTCAACACGAGCACACATTAAGTAAGGAAGGACAAGACTGAGGTCCTAGTGAGGCATGATAAATGGAGTGGGGGGAAATAAATGGGTGAGGCCTTTTAGGAATCTACTCACAATAGGCTGATAAATACCCCTTAAGGGTGCCCAAAGCAGAGCCCTGCTGGGCCAAAGAATGAATGAACAGAAGAACCTCGGATAGAGGGGCAGAGAGGGGATCAACAGATTTGTTGGTGCACCATGCCAAAAATGTATTCCAACGACAGACATATACAGTTTTGGTGGAGGGACGCCTGGCTGCCAAGATAACATCACAGACTTTGGGTGGAAGGTCAAAAGGTGTCAACTGCCACCACTCAATCTCCACGTATGAAGGCAGAGATTGGACAGATTTGGGTGGATAACAATCCACTGTTGCTGCAACAGAAGATCCTCCCAAAGGGGCAGTCTGAGTGGACGATCGGTGGCCATGTTCAGTAGCTCTGGATACTATACTATCTGTGTTCAGTCCGAAGCCACCAAGAATACTTGGGCCTGGTCGTTCTTGATCTTCTTGAGAACTCTGGACACAAGTGGTGTAGGCGGAAAGGCATAAAGGAGGCCAGAGGTCCATTCGAGACGAAAAGCGTAGTTGAGTGAGTGCCGCCTTGGAAACTCCAACGTGCAAAACAGCTGACATTGTGCTTTCTCTCAGAGGTGAGCAGATCTAACCAAGGCTCTCCCCACTGCTGAAAGAGACCTTGCGCCACCTCCGGATAGAGACACCATTTGTGACCGGCTATGCTTCGATGGCTGCCAGGTGCTGAACCACCAGGGTGATGTCCTGATGTGCCAGCCACGTCCAGAGGCACAGCACTTCCTGACAAAGGGTCCAGGACCCTACTCCGCCCTGTTTGTTGCAGTACCACATGGCGGTAGTGGTGTCCATGAACACTTGCAACGCTTTCCCTTTGAGAGAGGGAAGAAATGCTCTCAATGCAAGCCTGATCGCCCAGAGCTCCAAAAGACTGACAAGGAGTTCAGACTCCACCAGCCACCACAGGCCTCTGACCTCTGCCTCTCCCATGTGGCCACCCCATCCCAGAAGTGACACGTCCATCACTATGGACAGATCTGGTTGGCAAAAGGAGAGTGATCTGCTGTTGACCCAATGGCGATTCGAATGCCACCACTGCAGGTCTTTCGCAGGCCCCTCCGAGATGTGGACCATGTCGGAGAGATGCCCCTGAAGCTGCGCCCACTGGAACTTCAAGTCACACTGCAGAGCCTGCATATGCCATCTGGCATGTGTCACTGGCAGGATGCAGGAGGCCATGAGGCCCAGCACCCTCAGGGTCACTCTCACCGAAACCCAAGATAGAGGCTGAAAGATTGGACTGATAGCCTCAATATCCTGGACTAGTTTTTTTGGGAGGATAGGCCCGAAACTGCACTGTGTTCAGAACAGCTCCAATGAAAGGGAGCGTCTGAGAGGGAGTCAGGTGTAACTTTGACATGTTTATAGTGAACCCCAACGTGTGTAGGAGGTTTGTCGTAGTCTGAAAGTGGGAGATGACTTTCCTGGGGCGAGTCCGCCTTTAACAGCCAGCCGTCGAGGTAGGGGAAGACAGAAACCCCCAACCAATGCAGATGAACTGCAACCACCGCCACCACTTTTGTGAATACCCGCGGGGCCTGGTAAAGCCGAAAGGGAGCACGGGAAATTAAAAGTGCTCGCGACCTACCATGAATCGTAAGTAACATTGGTGGGCGAGCAAGACGGGGCTATGGAAATAAGTGTCCTGCAAGTTCAACGCTACCATTCAGTATCCTGGGTTCAAGGCAGACGGGACCTGAGCCAGGGTGAGCATTTTGAATTTCTCCTTCTGGAGGAAGGGATTTAGGGCCCAAAGGTCGAGGATTGGACATAAGCCCTTGTCTTTTTTGGGCACCAGAAAGTAGCGGTAATAACAACCACAACCTACTTCTAGTGCGGGGACCCTCTCTATGGCTCCCTTGGCCAAGAGAGCCGCGACTTCCTGGCAGAGAAGAGCCAAATGATCCTCCAATATACGTCTGTATGATGGAGGTGTGGCTGATGGGGCAGTCTCGGAGGGGAGGGAGTAGCCCCTACAAGCGATCTGCAAAACCCACCTGTCCGTAGTGATGGAGTCCCAGTGGGTCAGGTGATGGTGAATCCTGCTGCCAACTGGTCCAGAGTGGGGTGATGAACTAGGAGGGTTTGGAGGCTGCAGCAGGGGCAGGTGTACACTGGGCAGACCTCTGGTTCCCTGTCCTGCTGCCACGTGGGATCCAGCGTCCCCGGCCACACATGGGCGGAACAGCAGGTGTGGTATGATGGATAGGGAAGGGATGCGACAGTGAGCCCCTTCCGTGGCCACGAAAGAGATGAAAGGCAGACTGCTGGGGACGAGGGGCAGTCGAAAGGCCAAGGGAACGAGCCATAGCCCAGGAGTCCTCTCAAGCTCTAAGTCCGCCTTGTCTCCAAAGAGACAGATGCCACCAAAGGGCAAGTCCATAAGGGTCTGTTGGACATCCCCGTAAGAAACCAGATGTTGTCAACTAGGCGTGGCGCCTCAAGGCCACCTTCGTCGCAACCGATCTACCCAAAGAGTTGGACGTGTCTAGCACACATAGACTAGTGAACATTGTAGCGTCTCTCCCATCGGTAACAGCTTGGGAGACAATAGCAGGGACCTCCTCTGCTATCTGCCGCAACACGTGCGCAACAGTATCCCACAGAGAGTGAGTATAACGGCCCAAAAAGCATGCAGTGTTCACTGACCGCAGCGCTAGACTGGAGGAAGATAACATCTTCTTCCCAAAGTGGTCCAGTCTTTTTGATTCCCTATCTGGAGGTGCGGAAGGGAATGTACCAGAGGATGAGGATGCCTGCATAACAAGGCTCTCAGGAGTGGGGTGTTGCAACAGGAATTTACGCTCATTCGGGGCAGGCCGATGGTGGTGTGCGATAGTCCTATTCACAGAAGTCCTGTGTTGGGTCTGGACCAAGCACCCAAAAGGACACCAGTGAGGGCTTCACTGAATGGAAGGAGAGGCTCAACACTGGAAGCCCCTGGTTGAAGCACCTCCGTCAGATTAGAACTGACCTGAACAGTAGGCAGCTCAAGGACGAAGACCTCAGCTGCTCTACTGACCACCATGCCAGACAGCATGCCAGCATCTGGAGAGGTATCCAGACCACTGGCCTCGCCCAACTCTTGTGCCCAGTCCATTTTAGAATCATCCTGGTATTCATAAGGGTCCAAGGACCCCTCCAATCCTTCCCTGTATTCATACCTATAAGAATAAGGGTCAGAATCCAACCTGGGGTGAAGGGACCCCATTGAAAAAGGAGGCGGCATCAGCCAACACCGTTCCGACTCTGAGTAGTCGGGGATCAGGATTGCGTTGACATTGATAGTGGGCACCACCGACATCAGGAGCTTCGACAGTCGAACCAGTGCCGAGGAAGGTCTCGATGGTACCACTGGCATTGGTACAGATCCGGAGCGGACCTCGGTGGCCAGGGACCTTGGCGCAGAACCAGAAGGCCCTCCAACCAAACCCCCTGGGCCTGAAGGCGCCCAAGTGGGGTCGGACTGCCCAAAAATGAGGCACATGGCCTCATAGTATTCCTTTAATTGGGCAGGGGTCGCTCTGGCTCCAGGAAACTCGAGGAGGTATGGAGCGGACCCAAAAGAAGGCTCGGAGGATGGAGGCCTAGAGAGTCGACACTACTGCAGCATCACATCAGCCGAGCAACGGGGTGATGTTGAAGGATGATGAGATTTCTTCGAATTCTTCTTCTAACCTTGACCCGAAGACTTGGAGGACGACGAGTGGTGGTAGCTCCGCAAACAGTCTCAAGACCTTCCTCTTGAGCGAGACAGGGACCGATGAGGAGTTAAGTGCCGGGCAGGAACTCTGAGCACAACTTCGGGTCGTGGTTGCGCTCCAGGTACCACAAACAGGCCCGATGCGGATTAGTCACCGACATCATGCGGTGACACTCCTCTTGCGAGGTTTGAATCCGATCTTCGGGGACATCTCGATGCACCAAAACTTCAACAAAAACACGACAAAAAGGTTGAAGCAGTCAAAAAAGGACTAGAGTAGCTCTCTCCGGATCAGCGCATGGCACGGAAAGAAAATAATCGACGTCACTGCACTGAGAAGGCATCTATGTACTACTCCAGACGTCATCACAGCGACTACGACGCCCGCGGAGTCTACCGATGCCACCTAACGACACACAACGATACTGCTCGAAGAAAAGTTTCCAGTTCAAAGTCTGACACCTGGGGGAAATTCTAAGGGAAGGAATATGCAACTACAAGTCTCTATCAGATATACTTCTTGTGACGTCTGTAAATCACCCCTACATCAGGGCTTCAGCCCTAAGGCAGGGTTTATTATATTACATGAGAGGGCATATGTGCTCGCCCCATTAGCACCCCATTAATTCCCCTATTTCTAGACCTAGGGTTAAAACGAATGGCTGACCTAATTATTCTACGACCTCTGTTGTATTGGGTGAGGCTATGGATAGTCCCCGAATTGGTCGTATATAAGTCTTCACTTTTAGAATTGTTAAAATGTCCTAACTCTATCTCCATCCCTTGGATCAAACACGTATTCAGTTGATTTTGTACATTGGGATTGAGAGATTTTTGGGAGAATCCCCATCAACTTTCAAAGTCCCATGTAAAAGCATTGAAGGGAGCTTACTGGTCCTATATACGCAACAACTTCATTTCCCACAAATCTAATGGTCGTTTAACTAATTTGTTTATTGATTTTAAATGGTACCCATAGTTCAAATTATACTTAGATATAATACCTGACCTATTAGGTAAAGGCCTGTATGCCAGATTCCGCTTTGGAACATTACCTTTGATGGCCTTGACGAGCAATTCACCAATTCAAGTTCTAATATTTGTCCTGTGTGTAGCAATTCCTCTGAAACAGTAGAACATTTTATGTTTTTTTGTCCTGCTTACTCAACCCCAAGGTCTAAATGGATCCGCAAAATTTGTCAGGAATTGAAGTTAAGAAAATGTGCTTTAGCTTTGAGGATTTTAAAAAGCCACAATTCAAATGTGTTAATTTATGCTGTAAGCAAGTTTTTAGTAGCGGCATGGCGTATACGTAACTTTTATCTACAATGATCTTAATTGTTTTTAAGTTGGGCAAGCAGAGATTTTATTTTCTTTTAAAATAGGTTATGATAGATTTGTACTGTTTTATCTATGATGATTATTTATTTTAAACTGTATTGCTTTGATGGTCTGTTCGCCGAATAAAGCTTGTGTGAAACTGAGAGGGCATATATACATGAGCCGATATGCCCCTACTATGTCTTTGTCGAGCCTCAGCCATAGTAAGTGTACAGGGAAGGCATTTTAAATACATGTGCCTGCCACTGGACACTATGAGTTCCCCAGCTACATGATAGTTTCTCTAAACCCAGGGATGTTTGGTATCAAACATCTCATACTAATAAACCCTCACTGGTTCCGGTCATGAAATAATTAATACATGCATTCAGAGGGCACCTCAGAGGTACCCCATGGAAAACCTTCCAACTGGTGGTAAGCTCACTGACCGGTTCTGGCCAGCCTTCTACCAACAGACGAAAATCTGACCTTCCAAGGGGAGAGTCTCTGCTCTTGAGTGGTCAGAAACAAAAGCCTGTCCAGGCTGTGGTATTACCCATCCCTCCTCTCAGGATGACCTGCATTCCCAGGCAGGCACTTAAAAAAAGATCATCGCCTTTCATACGCAGAACTGGTTTTCTTCAGAGAAAGATGCCAACCCCCCAGCCTCATGGTCCTTCCAGCACTTGGACAGGGAGGAAAATTAGCTATACAGGAGGAGTGTCACACTTCCATACTGTGAAAACCCCTAGGGTGGCCAGACTGAAGTGGACACAACTTAGGAAATTCCACCATCTTGCATGTTATGGAATTTAGGACCTCTGGACAGGGTGATGCCCACTCCACCCACAGCAAGTTGTCATCTACGGGGTGTAGTGACCCTATTGGCTATTACACTTCACTCCCCTTAGCATCCCCTAAATTGAGTATTTAGGGGACCCCCTGATAACATATCCTCAGATATTCGCTGGACACAAAAGGAGAAGTGGACGAGAAGCCTGATGAACCAGAGAATCAAGGAGAAAACTGACTGGGCGCCAACCCTGACGGCCTGCCTGCTGCACCAAACCCTTGAGGAGCATCTGACATGCCCTGCCGCTGCAGCCCCAGGAAACTTCAAGAGCTGCTAGTGCGCCACTAATTGCTGAGAACGGCTCTTTTGAAATGGAGGGGCTGCTCCCCTGTATCCGCAGGCACCCAAGAATTAGTGAGGACTGGGACCGCCAAAAACTCGACGCCAGACATCATCACCGTACCCAAGCCACCTAGAGCTAAAGGGGGCCAACACTGTCAACGTGCTTCCCCAGGCCCTCCAGAGACTAAGGGTACCTCACGCTTGCCCTCTGGGGACTTCAAAATGACATCTGAAGCCTAATTCTTCAGATCCCCCCTTCAACGTGACCACCTCCAGCGACGGAAAACCTGATGGTCCAATCCACCTCTGCACCCAAATGTCCCAGACCGAGAAGAGGACCACTGGTGTCCCTACATCCCTCAGGCTTGTGAGATCCAAGAGAACCTGTTGGTTTTGCCCGGAATGTCCCCCCCACCCGACCAAGCCTGAAGCTTGTTTCTGTGGGTCTCCTGCTCTGTGACCCCCTCCGGTGACGGTAAACCCAACAGTCCAAAACGCCTCTGCACCAGGACGACCCAGTCCGAGCAGAACAGGACCACTGGGGTCCCTAAGTCCCAAAGCATCACAAGAGCTGATCTCCCTTGGTGCTTCCCCCAGACTTGACTCTCAGTCAACCCCTGCAGTAACATTGTGACCAGATCGATCCCCACAGACTTACACGGGGCACCAGACACTGAACTGCACCCGACTGTCCCATGCCGCCCAAAGTGACCTGTTGATGTGGCCTTGGACTCTTCTCCATACTGACCCTATGTCCAGGAGATTGGTCCTGTAACTGTCCGTACTATATCTGAATGCAGTGCGTATTCTTCCTCCACAGCATCTGAAAAATGCACTAAAAAACCATTGTAGGAAGTTGGCTCTGTATATACTAACTCAAAGTGAAAGATAGTGTGCACAGAGTCCAAGGGTTCTCCTTAGAGGTAAGATAGTGGCAAAATTAGATAATTCTAATTCTCAATTTTGTGGTAGTGTGGTCGAGAAGTAGGCTTATCAGAGGGTAGTGTTAAGCATTTGTTGTACACACACACAGGCAATAAATGAGGAACACACACTCAGAGACTTACTAAAGGCCAATAGGTTTTTTATAGAAAAATATATTTTCTTAATTTATTTTTAGAACCACAAGTTCAAGATTTGAAGTAAATACATAAAATGCAAGGTACTAAACGAAGGTAAGTTAGGAACTTTGAATTAGAGCAATAGCATACACAGTTTTAGTAAAAATGGCAATAAGCTATTTTAAAAGTGGACACTGCAAAAATCAACAGTTCCTGGGGGAAAGCAAGTAATGGTCAGTTTGTCAGGTAAGTAAGACACCTACAAGTCTCAGTTCCTGGGCAGCCCACCGTTGGGGGTTCAAGGCAACCCCAAAGTTACCACACCAGCAGCTCAGGGCCAGTCAAGTACAGAGGTCAAAGAGGTGCCCAAAACACATAAGCGCCTACGAAGAACAGGGGTGCTCCGGTTCCAGTCTGCTAACAGGTAAGTACCCATTGTCCACGGAGGGCAGACCGGGGGGGTATTGTAGAGCACTGGGGAAAAGGGGGGGGGGAGAGGGAGGTGGCACAAGTAGGCACACAAAACACACCCTTAGTGGCACAGGGGCGGCTGGGTGCAGTGTGCAAAGCAGGCGTCGGGTATTGTATTGGATTCAATGTAGGGACCCGGGGGTCACTCTAGCGGTGCAGGCAGGTCACAGGGGGGCTTCTTGGACCAGCCACCGACTGGGCTAGGCAGAGGGTCGCCTGGGGGGGTCACTCCTGCACTGAGGTTCGGTTCCTTCTGGTCCTGGGGGCTGTGGGTGCAGTGCTTGGTCCAGGCATCGGGTCCCTTGTTACAGGCACACACGGTCAGGGGGAGCCTCTGGATTCTCTCTGCAAGCTCTGCGTCGTTGTGGGGATCCATGGGGGTTGTCTCGGGCTACTCACGAGGTCGCAATCGCCTGGGAGTCCTCCCTGTGGTGTTGGTTCTCTGGAGCTTGAGCCGGGAGCGTCAGATGCAGAGGGTGAAGTCTCACGCTTCCGGCGGGAAGAGTGAAGTCCTTTAAAAGTTGCAAAGTTGTTGCTGGTATTGAGCAGAGCCGCTGCTCACTGGAGTTTCTTGGTCCTTTGGTTCAGGGCAGTCACCTGAGGCTCCAGAGGTTTCTGGTCCCTGTTGGATGCATCACTGTTGCAGGTTTTCGAGTCAGGAGACAGGCTGGTCGGGTTGGGTTCAAAGCAGTTGTAGTCTCCGTCGTCTCTGCAGGGCTTTCAGATCAGCAGTCCTTCTTCTTGGTTGAGGTTGCCTGAATCTGATTTCCTGGGTTCTTGGGTGCCCCTAAATACTACATTTAGGGGGGTGTTTAGGTCTGGACGGCAGTAGCCAATAGCTACTGTCCTGGAGGGTGGCTAAACCCTCTTTGTGCCTCCTCCCTGAGGGGAGGGGGGCACATCCCTAATCCCATTGGGGGAATCCTCCAATCTCAAGATGGAGGATTTCTAAAGGCAGGGGTCATCTCAGCTCAGGACACCTTAGGGGCTGTCCTGACTGGTGGGTGTTTTCCTCATTATCTCCTCCAGCCTTGCTGCAAAAAGTGGGGGCAATGGCTGGAGGGGCGGGCATCTCCACTAGCTGGGATGCCCTGTGGTGCTGTAACAAAAGGGGTGAGCCTCTGAGGGTCACCGCCAGGTGTTACAGTTCCTGCAGGGGGAGGTGAGAAGCACCTCCACCCAGTACAGGCTTTGTTCCTGGCCACAGAGTGACAAAGGCACTCTCCCCCATGTGGCCAGCAACTCGTCTGGTTGTGGCAGGCTGGCAGAAACTGGTAAGCCTAACACTAGAAGTTGGATTGGTATTCAGGGGGCATCTCTAAGATGCCCTCTGGGTGCTTTGTACAATAAATTTCACACTGGCATCAGTATGCATTAATTGTGCTGAGAACCTTGATACCAAGATTTCTGTGTAGCCATTATGGAACTGTATAGTTCGTGTTTGACAAACTCCCAGACCATATACTCTTATGGCTACCCTGCACTTACAATGTCTAAGGTTTTGCTTAAACACTGTAGGGACATAGTGCTCATGCACATATCTCCTCACCTGTGGTATAGTGCACCCTGCCTTAGGGCTGTAAGGCCTGCTACAGGGTGACTTACCGATGCCACAGGCAGTGTGAGGTTGGCATGGCACTCTGAGGGGAGTGCCATGTCGAATTAGTCATTTGCTCACCACCAGCACACACAAGCTGTGAGGCAGTGTGCATGTGCTGAGTGAGGGGTCCCCAGGGTGGCATAAGACATGCTGCAGCTCTTAGAGACCTTCCCTGGCATCGGGCCCTTGGTACCAGGGGTATCATTTACAAGGGACTTATCTGAGTGCCAGGGCTGTGCCAATTGTGGAAGCAAAGGTACAGGTTAGGGAAAGAACACTGGTGCTGAAGCCTGGTTAGCAGTATCCCAGCACACTTTCAATCATAACTGGCATCAGCAAAAGGCAAAAAGTCAGGGGGTAACCATGCCAAGGAGGCATTTCCTTACAACCCTCTAAAAATTAATAACTCGGAAAAATACTCACTTGACTCCGGTGATCTTGGTATCAAAGTTAACATAAAAGTATGTGTTATTTTTATAAATTGGTGTTGGATTTCTTCATTGAGTGTGTCTCACTTACTGCATGAGTGTGTGCCTTACATGCTTAGCACTACCCTTTGATATGTGTAGGAAGCTGGTTCTGTATATACTATCTCAAAGTGAGAGATAGTGCGCACAGAGTCCATGGGTTCCCCGAGAGGCTTGACCGAGACAAAACAGATAATCCTAATGCTCTATTTGTGATAGTGTGGTCGAGCAGTTAGGCTTATCAGAGGGTAGTGTTAAGCCTTTGTTGTACACACACAGGCAATAAATGAGAACACACACTCAATGACTTAACTCCAGGCCAATAGGTTTTTATATAGAAAAATATTATTTTCTTTATTTATTTTAGAACCACAAGATTCAAATTGCAGGTAAGTACATTAAATGTAAGGTACTTTCCATAGATAAAGATAGGACTTGGAATCAAAACAGTATTGTACACAGTTTGGCATAAAATGGCAATAAGCTATTTAAAAGTGGACGAAGTGCAAAATTCAAAGGTTCCTGTACAGTGAGGTTAATGTGGTAAGTAAAACACTTACAAGTTCAGTCTCCAGAGCATAGGTAGCCCATCTTTGGGGGTTCAAGTCAACCCCAAACACCCAGCACCAGCAACACAGGGCCTGTCAGGTGCAGAGGTCAAAGAGGAGCCCACGTAACATAGGCGCCGATGGAGATGGGGTGGAGGGGTGGGGGGAGAGGGGAGGGGGTGTTGCTCCAGTTCTAGTCTTCTGGCAGGTAAGTACCTGTGTCCTCGGGGAGCAGACCAGGTGGGTTTAGTAGAGGACTGGGGGGTGTCCCAAGCAGACACACCCTCAGCGGCACAAGGGCGGCCGAGTGCAGTGGGCAAAGAAGGAGTTGGGTTTGTAACAGATTTAAATGGAGGGACCCGGGGGTCACTCAGACGTTGCAGGCAGGGCACAGGGGGGCTTCTCGGGCCAGCCACCGACTGGGCAAGGTTGAGGGCCGCCTGCTAGTCACTGCTGCACTGGTGGTCGGTTCTTCATGGGCCTGTGGGCTGCGGGTGCAGTACTTCTTCCAGGCGTTGGGTTTCTTCGTCCCAGGCAGTCACGGTCAGGGGGGTCCTCAGGATTCCATCTGCAGACGTCATTGTGGGAATGCAGAGAGGTTAGCCCAGGGTGGACACGTCGTCGTAGTCGCCTTGGGATCCTCTCTGGGTCGATGGTTTCTCTGGACATGGGCCAGGGGCGTAGGGTGCAGAGTGGTGCAGACTCACGCTTCTGGAGTGAGGTGAGAGTTCCTTTAAAGATGGTTTCTTCTTGCTTGGTTGGACAGGTCCACTGTCCACGGGAGTTTCTTGATCTTTTGTAGTTGCAGGGCAGTCCTCTGAGTCGGCAGAGGTTGCTGAGCCTGTAGGATGAGTCGCTGGTGCAGGTTCTTTGAAGCTGGAGACAGGCCGGTAGGGCTGGGGCCAAAGCAGTTGTCGTCTTCCTTCCTCTCCGTTGGGTTTTCAGGTCAGCAGTCTTTCTTCTTTGTAGGTCGCCCCTAAATACTGAATTTAGGGGTGTGTAAGGGTCACAGGGCAGCAGCCAATGGCTACTGTTCTCGAGGGTGGTTACACCCTCTTTGTGCTCCCTCCCTTTGGGGAGGGAAGCACATCCCTATCCCTATTGGGCTGAATCCTCCAAAACAAGATGGAGGATTTTCCAAGAGGGGGTCCACTTTATCGCTGGTCACCTTAGGGGTGGACCTGGCTGAGGGGGTGAGTCCTCCTTCTTTTTCTCATTATCTCACCGGGCTTGCTGCCAAAAGTGGGGGCTGTGGGGGGGAATCTCCACTAGCTTAAGTGCCCTGGGGCATTGTAACACGAAGCCTGAGCCTTTGAGGCTCACTGCTAGGTGTTTCAGTTCTTGCAGGGGGAGGTGTGAAGCACCTCCACCCAGTGCAGGCTTTGTTTCTGGCCTCAGAGAGCACTAAGGCTCTCACCCTAGGGGGTCAGAAACTCGTCTCTCACTGGCAGGCTGGCATAGACCAGTCAGTCCTGCACTGAAGGATTGGGTAAAAAAAAACAGGGGGCATCTCTAAGATGCCCTCTGTGTGCATTTTATTTTAATAAATCCAACACTGGCATCAGTGTGGGTTTATTATTCTGAGAAGTTTGACACCAAACTCCCCAGTGTTCAGTGTAGCAACTATGGAACTGTGGAGTTCGTTTTGACAAACTCCCAGACCATATACTTAATATGGCCACACTGTACTTACGTCTAAAAATTGACTTAGACACTGTAGGGGCATATTGCTCATGCAGCTATGCCCTCACATGTGGTACAGTGCACCCTGCCTTAGGGCATTAAGGCCTGCTAGAGGGGTGACTTACCTATGCCAAAGGTAGTATTTTGTGGGTGTGTCACCCAGAGGGGGATGCCATGTTGACTTTGCCTTTTTCTCCTCACCAACACTCAATCTGCACTGGCAGTGTGCATGTGTTAGGTGAGGGGTACCTTTGGGTGGCACAACACATGCTGCAGCCCTTAGGGACCTTCCCTGGTCACAGGGCCCTTGGTACCACTGGTACCTTATAAAATGGACTTATCTGTGTGCAAAGAGGGTGCCAATTGTGGAAACAATGGTACATTTTTAGTGCTGGGGCCTGGTTAGCAGGGTCCCAGCACACTCTCAGTCAAGTCAGCATCAATATCAGGCAAAAAGTGGAGGGGGTAACTGCAACAAGGAGCCATTTTCCTACAATATGCCTAACTGCTCGACCACATTGCCCAAAAAAAAAGACAGCATTGGGCACGTCATTTGTGCCTCCATGATTCCTTTAGGAATAGATTGGACTCTTTGCACAGTGTACGTCATTTTGGTCCACTACATAAAGAGATAGCTTCCTACAGGGTGGCACCACATGGGGTGCAAGACTTGCAACTAGTAGAGACCAGGTGCTGGGTTCAAGTTTGTTGGAGCCTCTTCTGTCTCTGAGATTCTGAACAGGAGGCCAGCCAACTAGCTCTTGGAGTCACTCTGGTGGCCGTGTGGTCAAGATGCAGGCCCAGTCACTCTCATTCAGGTCACAGGGCAGTATTCCTTCTTGCAGAGCAGCCCTTCTGAGATTTCGCAGGTCCCGAGGTGTACTGAAGAGTTGGGTCTGAGGGTCTATTATTTATATCTTGCACCCCCTTTGAAGTGGGAGAAGAATGTTGATGTTTCCACCCCAAGAGTTGTCTGGAATTTCCTTTCTCCCTGCCCTGACCACAGCTTTTCTGGGGTCACAAAAGACTAGTGTTAAACCCTTTGTGAGTGCGCTCAGGCAAAGCCTTTGTGATGTACAAGAGTGGTAGCTGACAACTCCTTCCCTCTTAACAAATCAGAGAGGGCGCATCCTGCCAACACCAATTTATCTCTGGGAGCAATACACAAAGATCAACTGCCAGCTACACCTAGTGCTGTGACCCAGGATACAAACTGTAGGCACCGAATGGTTGGGACAAAAATGGCAACATTGTAAAAGGGGCATTTTCAGAATTTAAACTTAAAACCCAACATGATCATTAAAGAGGGTTTGAAATTATGGTTACTATATGCTTCCAATTGAAAGCTATCACTTATTAAATGTAATTGGGCACCCCAATATTTTCCTATGGGAGACGTAGGCTTTGTAGTGGTGAAAAACAAATCTAAGAGTTGTTCAATACCAGGACATGTAAAATGTAAATGTACATGTTCAACTTTTAAAATACACTGTACCCTATCCTATGGGCTATTTAAGGCCTGAACTAGAGGTGACGGACAAGTTACTTACCTTCGGTAATGCCTTATCAGGTAGATACACAGACTAGCCACAGATTACTCAGCAGTACCTCTGCGCGTCGGTAGAGGGAGTCGAGCGACTCCGCAGCAACATCGTCCCCAGACATGACATCAGCAGGGTCCATATATTCCCTCCGCTGACGCCAGTTTTTTCAGTGACTAGAATCCACACAACAACGCGGAGCCATATAGAAACTGGCAGTAAAGTACGAGTTACTTACCTTCAGTAACAAAATATCTGGTAGAGACATATTCTAGTTGCTGATTCCTTACCTTAGAATTTCCCCCAGGCATCAGACTGGATCCGGAGATTTTTCTTTGAGCAGTACCCTTGCACGTCACCAGGTGGCGTCATTCGACTCCGCAGGCGTCACTGGTGTTGTGGTCGCCGCAATGACGTCGGGAGTAGTATATAAAAGCCACCCCTGAGCAGTGACGTCAGTTCTTTTCTTTCCGCACCACGTGCTGATCCGGGGAAGAGCTACCCTGACAATTTTTTGGCTGAATTCAACCGTTTTGTCAAGTTTTTTCTGTGAAACTTTGGTGCGTCGAGAATGTCCCTGAAGACCAGGTTCAAGCCATGCGAGGACGGTCATCGGTCGATGTCGGTGACAGACCCTCATCGGGTTTGTCTGTGGTATGTCAAATGACAGACCCTGAATGGAGTCTTACCACTAAGAGTAAGGGTGGATGACCATGGTCATGAGCGCACTGAAAATCCGGAGGGTGAGAACAAATGGAGGACAAGACAGTGGCTGGAAAGCCAAGTAATGGACCTGAGAAACTTGAAAGGGTAGAAAGGGAAACACCTAGTGTATAGAAAATAAACAGTGCCACCACTCAGCCACAAAAGATGTAATGCCCGGAGAGGAACCGTAGGAAACAGTGTCTGTAAATAATTGAACAGGCAGGCAAGAGACATATGTGGAGGGAAACAACCCCCGAAGGAGGACACAAAAGGTGAATAACCGGCCTGATGACACCCAACAAACCAATGACAATGGAAGGAATACCGACAACGGTAATAAATTGGTGGCACACATCCCAAGTGATCAGAGTGGACAATGGAGGAAAGGAGGATGTCCACAGAGAAAGTCGTAGGAAAGCATGCACAACCCAGAGTTGTAACCACTACCCTACCGCTCCTGCTGGAGTGAGAGGAAATGTTAAAGCATGGCGTTAGAATAACATACAAAAAAATATGGGATTCAGTTGTATAGGCAGGAAAGAGAAAGGGTATAGCCTCTGGAAGAAGCAGAACTGGAGTACAACACATAATATCCTGCGTGAAAAAGAGACCGTGAGCAAAAATCCATGGGTGAACTACAATCCCCAGGAATGTCCTCAAAGGAACAGGTACAGTTGACATATTCTGGTGTGAACCAAAAAGGAATATAGGGAAATCTAGTGAATTGATGAAAGGTGTCCTTCCGTTGTATATTACAGCCCCCCTCTTTTTTAAAAATAAAATAAAACACGAGATAGGTGACAACAGACACCGACCAAGACCGGCGGAAGGCACATGGGAACCTTCAAAAGTCACCAATATTGTCTTGCAAGCGATGAAAGACAAGTAGGGAAGGAAAGGAAAATATAGACAAAGTCTATTATAGATCCCATGGAAAAGATGGGGAAAACCCTTCCATAAAAGAAGAGTGGTAAGACAGTGCCAAAGGCAGAGGTCAAAGAAGTGCTCAAAACACATAGGCGCCTATGGAGAACAGGGGTGCTCCGGTTCCAGTTTGCCAGCAGGTAAGTACCTGCGTCCTCGTGGGGCAGACCAGGGGGGTTTTGTAGAGCACTGGGGGGACACAAGTAGGCACACAAAACACACCCTCAGCAGCACAGGGGCGGCCGGGTGCAGTGTGCAAAGATGTGTCGGGTTTCAGATAGGAAACAATGGAGGGACCCAGGGGTCACTCTAGCGGTGCAGGTAGGCGCAGGGGGGGGGGGGTTCTCGGGACAGCCACCACCTGGGCTAGGCAGAGGGTCACCTGGGGTCACTCCTGCGTTAAAGTTCGGTTCCTTCAGGTCCTGGGGGCTGCGGGTGCAGTGTTGGTTCCAGGCGTTGGGTTGCTTGTTACAGGCAGTGGCGGTCAGGGGGAGCCTCTGGATTCTCTCTGCAGGTGTCGCTGTGGGGGCTCAGGGGAGTCGTCTCTGGTTACTCATGGGCTCGCAGTCTCCAGGGAGTCCTTCCTGAGGTGTTGGTTCTCTGAATCTCGAGCCAGGGGTGTCGGGTGCAGAATGAGAAGTCTCACGCTTCCGGCGGGAAACATGCAGTCTTTGGAAGTTGCTTCTTTGTTGCAAAGAAGTAGCTGGTTTTGAACAGGGCCACTGTTCACAGGAGTTTCTTGGTCCTTTAGTCCAGGGCAGTCCTCTGAGGCTTTAGAGGTCACTGGTCCCCGTCAGATGCGTCGCTGGAGCAGGTTTTCGAAGTTGGAGACAGGCTGGTAGGGCTGGCGCCAAAGCAGTTGTCATCTTCCTCCTTGTCTGCAGGTTTGTAGGTCAGCAGTCCTCCTTGTTTCTTCAGGTTGAAGGAATCGGATTTCCTGGGATCTGGGGAGCCCCAAAATACTGAATTTAGGGGTGTGTTTAGGTCTGGGAGATCAGTAGCCAATGGCTACTGTCCTTGAGGGTGGCTACACCCTCTTTGTTCCTCCTCCCTGTGGGGAGGGGGACACATCCCTAATCCTATTGGGGGAATCCTCCAAACTCAAGATGGAGGATTTCTCAAGGCAGGGGTCAACTCAGCTCAGGACACCTCAGGGGCTGTCCTGACTGGTGGGTGACTCCTCCTTGTTTTTTCTCATTATCTCCTCCAGCCTTGCCGCCAAAAGTGGGGGCAGTGGCCGGAGGGGCGGGCATCCCCACTAGCTGGGATTCCCTGGGGTGCTGTAACAAAAGGGGTGAGCCTTTGAGGCTCACTGCCAGGTGTTACAGTTCCTGCAGGGGGAGGTGAGAAGCACCTCCACCAAGTACAGGCTTTGTTCCTGGCCACAGAGTGACAAAGGCACTCTCCCCATGTGGCCAGCAACATATCTGGTGTGTGGCAGGCTGGCAGAACCTGGTCAGCCTACACTAGAAGTCGGGTAGGTATTCAAGGGGCATCTCTAAGATGCCCTCTGGGTGTATGTTACAATAAATTGCACACTGGCATCAGTGTGCATTTATTGTGCTGAGAAGTTTGATACCAAACTTCCCAGTTTTCAGTGTAGCCATTACGGAACTGTGGAGTTCGTGTTTGACAAACTCGCAGACCATATACTCTTATGGCTACCCTGCACTTACAATGTCTAAGGTTTTGCTTAGACACTGTAGGGGCATAGTGCTCATGCACATATGCCCTCACCTGTGGTATAGTGCACCCTGCCTTAGGGCTGTAAGGCCTTCTTAGAGGTGTGACTTACCTATGCCACAGGCAGTGTGAGGTTGGCATGGCACTCTGATGGGAGTGCCATTTCGACAGACATTTTCTCCCCACCCGCACACACAAGCTGAGAGGCAGTGTGCATGTGCTGGGTGAGGGGACCCCAGGGTGTCATAAGACATGCTGCAGCCCTTAGAGACCTTCCCTGGCATCAGGGCCCTTGGTACCAGGGGTACCAGTTACAAGGGACTTACCTGAGTGCCAGGGTTGTGCCAACTGTGGAGACAAAGTTACAGTTTAGGGAAAGAACATTGGTGCTGGGGCCTGGTTAGCAGGGTCCCAGCACACTTTCAAATCATAACTTAGCATCAGCAAATGCAAAAAGTTAGGGGGTAACCATGCCAAGAAGGCATTTCCTTACAAGTAGTATCTAATTTTGCCACTATCAGCCTCTAAGGGGAACCCTTGGACTCTGTGCACACTATCTCTTACTTTGAGATAGTAAATACAGAGCCAACTTCCTACAATAGCTATTTGCCATTTTACCCAAAACTGTGTGTACTACTGTTTTAAATCAAAGTTCTATACTTACCTGTGTGAAGTACCTTGCATTTTATGTACCTACCTCAAATCTTGTGGTTCTAAAATAAATTAAGAAAATATATTTTTCTATATAAAAACTATTGGCCTGGAGTCTTTGAGTGTGTGTTCCTCATTTATTGCCTTTGTGAGTACAACAAATGTTTAACACTCGACCACACTACCACAAAATAGAGTGTTAGTATTATCTAATTTTGCCACTATCAACCTCTAAGGGGAACCCTTGGACTCCGTGCATGCTATCTCTCACTTTGAGATTGTACATACAGAGCCAACTTTCTACTAGCGGGAATAACAACCACAACCTTCTTTGGGCACAGGGACCTTTTCTATAGCTCCCTTGGCCAAGAGAGCTGCGACTTCCTGGCGGAGAAGTGTCAAATGATCCTCTGGAACGTGACTGAAGAATGGAGGCATGGCTGGTGGAGCAGATTTGAAAGGGAGGGAGTAGCCCTTTCGAACAATCTGCAAAACCCACCTGTCCGTAAGGATTGATTCCCAGTGGGGCAGGTGATGGCAAATCATGCCGCAAACTGGATTGAAGTGAGGGGACGGACTAGAAGGGTTTGGCGGCTGCAGCTGGGGCAGAGGTGGTTTGGGCAGACCTCTGGTTCTCTGTCCCACGCCCACATGGGATTCCGCGTTCCTGGCCACGCAGAGCCTGGACAGCATGGGTGGCATGGTGACTGGGAGGAGGACCCGACAGGCAGCCCCTTCCGTGGCCAGAAAAGGGGCGAAAAGTGGACTGCGGGGGATGAGGGGCAGAGGAAAGACCAAGGGACAGAGCCGTATTGAATCTCTCCAAGGCAGAGTCCGCTTTGTCTCCAAGGAGACAGGAGCCATCAAAGGGTATGTCCATGAGGGACTGTTGGACATCCCCAGAAAAACCAGAAATACGCAACCAGGCGTGGCGTCTCAAAGCCACCGTCATAGCAAACGATCTGCCCAGAGAGTCGGTTGCGTCCAGCCCACAACGGATTGTGAACTTTGCCGCATACCTCCCATCGTTCACAGTTTGGGAGACAATAGCACGGGCCTCTTCCGGTATCTGCAGCAGGACTTGCGCAACCGTATCCCACAAAGAGTGGGTTTAGCAGCCCAAAAGGCATGCAGTGTTCACAGACCGCAGCGTGAGACTGGAGGAAGAAAACAACTTCTTACCAAACTGTTCCAGCCATTTTGATTCCTTGTCCCGGGGTGCGGAAGGGAAAGCGCCTGAAGAAGAGGAAGCCTGGAAGACAAGACTCTCAGGTGTGGGGTGTTGGGACAGGAATCTAGGGTTGTTCGGAGTGGGCCGATGGCGGCGTGCGATAGTCCTATTCACAGGAGCCCCTGTGTTGGGTTTGGACCAAGTACCCAAAAGGACATTGGTGAGGGCTTCATTGAATGGCAAAAGGGGATATGAAGTGGAAACCCTAAGCTGAAGCACCTCCGTCAGGAGAATAGACCTGACCTCTACAGTAGGAAGTTCAAGGCCAAGGACCTTAGCTGCCCTACTGACCACCATACCATAAGTCGCTCCCTCTGCCAAAGCGACAGTAGGAGGAGACAGCATGCCAGCGTCAGGAGAAGTATCCAGACTACTGGCCGCGCCCAATTCCTGAGCCCAGTCCAAAGATGAATCATCCTGGTATTCCAAAGGGATTCGTACCCATAGGAAAAAGGGTCCAGATCTGACCTGGGGCGAATAGGTCCCATCGAAGACAAAGGCGGAGTCGGCAACTCCGCTCCGACTCTGAGTCGTCGGGGATAAGGATCGGGTCAACGGCGATAGAGGCCCCTACCGACGTCAGGAGTGTCTACAATAGACCCAGTGTCGGGGAAGGTCTCAAGGGTGCGACCGGCGCCGGTGCGGTTCCGGTGCGAGGTGACCTCAGTGGCAGGAGCCACCGGCGCGGAACCTGAAGGCCCCTTAACTGAACCCCTTTGTCCCCAAAGGGGCCGTATCGGGGTCGGAACGCCCAAAGATGAGGAGCATGGCCTCAGAACTCTTTAAGCTAGGCGGGGTTCACTCTGGCTCCGGGAAACTCAGGGAAGCGCAGAGCCTACCCAGACACAGGCTCCAAGGATGGAGGCCTTGAGTGTCAACGCTCTTCCTGTGTCGCGTCAGTCAAGCGACGGGGCGAAGTTGGAGAGCGATGGGATCTCTTCGACTTCTTTTTCTTCTTACCTGTACCCGAGGATTTAGAAGACGACTAGTGGTGATGGCTCAGCAAAGGGTCTCGAGACCTTCCTCTCTCTCTCTCTCTCTCTCTCGAGACTTACGCAGAGTTGAGTGTCGGGCCGGCATTAGCTTTAGGGACCTCTCCCTCAAAGCCTTTGGGTGCATGGCCCAGCACTCGGAGCACGACTTCGGGTCGTGGTTGCGCTCAAGACACCACAGACAAACCCGATGAGGATCCATCACCGACATCGTGCCATGACAGTCCTCACATGGCTTGAAACCGGTTTTCGGGGACATCCTCGATGCAGCAAAAGTTCTCACAAAATCTCAACAAAACGGTCGAAGTCTGTCAAAAACAGACCAGGGTAGCTATTCTCTGGAACAGCGTGGCACGGAAAGAAAATAACTGACGTCACTGCGTGAAGGCGGCTTCTATATACTACTTCCGACGTCATCACGGCGACTACGACACCAATGACGCCCGCAGAGTCGACTGACGCCACCTACCAACATGCAAGGGTATTGCTCAAAGAAAAATCTCCAGATCCAGTCTGGCGCCTGGTGGGAAAATTCTAAGGTAAGGAATCTGCAACTTGAAGTCTCTATCAGATTTGAGTAGTGAAGTGGCACCTCTGAACCCTAGAACTCAGATCCTTACGACCTAAGAAAAGGACACAGAGGAGTTGCATCTGCAGAAGCAGCAGCTGACTTGGTACCAGCTCCACTGGCCTGCCTGCTGACCTCGACGGACTCTGCCCAAAATGACGACTCGTCCTATAGCTGAGCCTCCAAGAAACCCAGGAGGACTGCCTGCCTTCCAAAAAGCCTATGAGTAGTGGTTCTGCTCTGCAACAAAGTTTCAAAAAAGGACTCTGCAGCCTCCAGAACGGCAAAGAACTGACACCCAAAGTGACCTCTGCACCCAGCATCTACAACCTGAGGTGAAGCCAACCAGCAGTGCAAGCTCCACTCCGGTTTCACCCCTCCTGGACTTACCCAATTTGCCTGCAGCTTCTGCATGGAAGCGGGCTCTCCCACGGCCTTTGTGGTGAGAGAAAACCCAACACCTCAAGCAACCACTGCAACCATCACCAACAACCCAATCTGAGGAGGGTCACTGGTGCAAAAAACGCCCCTCAGCTCCTCTGAGCTTGAGATGGACTCCCCAATGAGGCCTGCAGCCATAACACTCAGGACCCCCTGGCAAAGAGTGCTCCCAGATGGAGAAACCAGACGCCTAAGGACACCCCTGCATCCATCGCCCCTAGGCCTTGGAGAAAAGAACCAAAAGTGCACCTACGTCCCACAGTCTACAACCTTCCTGCTTGTTGTCCCCAACTGGCTTCTGAGCCAGAGCCTGCCTTCATGAGGACCAATTTCCATTGAAAATAATTGGGCGCCCGACACCTTACTGCACCCGGCTGCCCCATTGACGCCCATAGGGACTGACTAGTGTGGTTCTGATCAGTGCCCAGAACTTACCTTAACTCTCGGAGACTGACCTCTTTGTTAACTGTAGGTTTGCAACCATTGTTTTCCTCCATAGGTTAACATCGAAGAACTCTGAAATTGAAAGTGGTGATTTCTGAAACTTAGAAATATGTATGCTTATAAACATGCTTACCTTGTAACTAAGTTTTTGTGTTTAAAGTATATATGAACAAGTGTATTATTTTTCTAAATTGGTCTCAGATTTATTCTTTGAATGTGTGTCTTATTTATTGCCTGTGTGAGTACAAAAAATGCTTAGCACTACCCTCTGATAAGCCAAACAGCTCGCCCACACTACCACAAAATAAAGCATTAGTCATATCTACTTTTGCCTTTGCCTTCGAATTGGGGACCCACTAGATTCTGCACTGTGTACTTCTTTTTAGTGCACCATATAGAGAGCAAGTTCCTACAACAGCCAAAGAGGGAGCAGCCCTCCAGCATCGATGGAGAGAGCAGATCTTCTACACTTAATTTTCTGCCTTTGCTAGGGGAGTACTAATTTGGGTTGGAGCAGGGATCCCATTTCAACATATTAAATCTGTATTTGATTTTAAGGGCAGATATGTGGTAGTATCTGGTAGACGTAAAGGAAGGGACATTAACATTGTGAATATATATGGTCCCAATATAGATCAAAGTGTAATCCTGGCAAGGTTATTGCCTCATTTATCCCCTTTTTTAACACACGCTACTATAGTTGGTGGCAATTTCAACTGCATTGCTGACCCCACGCTTGACTGGTTGCATCCCCACTGCGCGACTCCCTCACCCATCGCACAGCACATGCATTTACAGACTAGCAGGTGAGCTGGACATTGTGGACTCCTGACACCCGCAGACCCGAAACTACTCCTTTTCCCCCTTACATGACTTACCCTAGTTCAAGATGTGAAACCATCTCAGATCATAACCAGGTCGTTACACCTACCCTGGCATAGGCCGCCTTCCAAGATTCCCACTGTGAGGCTGAAGCCAGAGTCATTATAAGACCTGCTATTTGAAAAAGGTAATTAAAAAGGTAATTAAGGGAAAGATAGGGACTTTTTTTTTATTTTTTACAGACAACACTGTAACTGCCTCCACCCCCCCCAGGTGGAGTGGGATGCATTCAAGTCTGTGATCCGAGGGTACTGCCTGGCAGAGTTGTTGGGCGTTCAGAGCACGCTGCTCCGAGAGCTCACTGAAGCCAAGGAAACACTCAAGGAAGCCGAAAGGCAACATCCTGGTCACCCGGAATAGCATAATGCACTGTTAGAGGCCAAAGAGAGTGGCGACTGATACTGAGCAACTAAGCGCTTTTGCCTACATAGAGAGGGCTCACGCGGAACGCCACTGATCTGGCCAATTATTAGCTTGGACAGCCAATCCCACTAGAAAAGGAATGCCCATAGTAGAGTTAACTTCTCCTACTGGAAATGCTCTTTATTCCCAAACTGACATTAATAACTGTCTCACACAGTATTACTATGACTTATGCACAAGTAGAACCCCATATAATGAGGCAGCCAAGCACGGATTTGTTGCAGCACTTTCCCTCCCATGCCTTACAGCTGGGGAGGCTGATGTTCTAGGTGCAGACATCTCCCTGCAGGTAATCCTAGGGGCATTTAAAGAACTTGCAAAAGGTAAAACCCCAGGATCAGATGGATTCCCGGCTGAGTTCTATACCACCTGTAGGAAGCTGGCTCTGTATATACTATATCCAAATGAGATATAGTGTGCAAAGAGCCTGGGGGTTCCCCAAGATGCTTGGCAGAGGCAATAATAGATAATACTAATGTTCTATTTGTGGTAGTGTGGTCGAGCAGTTAGGCTTATCGGAGGGTAGTGTTAAGATGCCCTTTGTCTGCATTTTATTTTAATAAATCCAACACTGGCATCAGTGTGGTTTTATTATGCTGAGAAGTTTGATACCAAACTTCCCAGTATTCAGTTTAGCCATTATGGAGCTGTGGAGTTCGTAATGACAAACTCTCAGCCCATGTACTTAATATGGCCAAACTGCACTTACAATGTCTAACAATGCACTTAGACACTGTAGGGACATATTGCTCATTCAGCTAACACCTTCACCTGTGGTATAGTGCACTCTGCCTTACGGTTGTAAGGCCTGCTACAGGGGTGACTTACCAATGCCACAGGCAGTATTTTGTGCGTATGGCAACCAGAGGGGGATGCCATGTCGACTTTGCCTTTTTCTCCTCAGCAACACACAATCTGCACTGGCAGTGTGCATGGGTTAGGTGAGAGGTCCCTTAGGGTGGCACAACACATGCTGCACCCCTTAGGGACCTTCCCTGGTCACAGGGCCGTCGGTTCTACTGGTACCTTTTACAAGGGACTTATCTGTGTGCCAGAGGTGTGCCAATTGTGGAAACAATGGTACAGCTTTAGTGAAAGAACACTGGTGCTGGGGCCTGGTTAACAGGATCCCAGCACCCTCTCAATGAAGGCAGCATCAATATCAGGCAAAACGTGGGGGGTAACTGCAACAAAGAGCCATTTTCCTACACCACATATGCCCCCGAGGTTGCTCCTAAACTGATGGACCTTTCTAAGGCCACCAGTGATCCAGAAGGCCTACCGCAGACCACGAGGAAAGCACGGGTCGTGACCTTTTTAAAACCTGGGAGGACTGCGATGGATTTCAAAGCCTACTTGCCACTCTCAATGTTGAATATCGACTATAAAATACAGAGAGGCCGTGGTTTGAGGGCCAAGATGCATGGTTGCACTCAGAGTGCTCTGGACACCTCTGTCACCCACTCAAATCTACTGCCGTCGGAGTTGTCCTGTATCTGCCTCCCGATGGCCCAAGATCTCTGTGGCTGCCGGATTTTACAGAAGGGCAATGGAGCTGCTCCATTTACACTCTGCGGCGCAGCAGCTCAAAACATGGTGGCCCGTGGTCCCTGATGATGGCCGCATTTCCATCACTCTCACAGAGCCGCATTTGAGGGACTTTACTGAAGGGAAGCAGCCATCTGGTGCCTCCTGCCCTCTTCGGCTACCTGTGGACTGCTTTCTGCCTCCCCACGGCTTCCCTAAGCCTGACTGCTCCACGTTGATGGCCCTAAGAACTGCTGGGCTGGTGAGGAGGAGCTGAAGGCTTCCTGGAGACCCGACAGCCCAGTGACGCTGGGAGGTGAGTGGGCCACTCCCCCAGTCCCCCTCACTAAAACATCACCGCATCACTGGGGTGGGGCACCCCAGCAACCACTTAACTGTCCCTGCCTGCTCCTAAGGCCTCTCTCCTTGGACTTCAGTAGCAGGGCCTGCGGCTGTAAGGGCTCCTCTACTCCCGTGAGACAGAGAGCCTACAAGAGTTCCTTTAGAATCCTCCACTGACTCTCGGCAGATGGCGGGGTGGGTGCCAGGCGCGTGCTGGTCCGGCCTCTGCATTCAGTGAGTGAGGTTGCCTTGAGGCTGCAGGGAGGCAGATGCCCCTGGGTGCTGCCACTGTCCCCTGTGGCCTACACCGGATCATCCTGCTTGCGCTGGGGGCTGGCCTGCACTGCACCTCAAACTTTGATGGGGTGGCCCCTAGTGGACGGGCCGAGCTACCCAGTCATTGGTGAGTGTTTCTTCTCCTTTCCTTTGTGCTGCCTGGATGAATGGCTCCGGGTGGGGCCTGAAGGGAGATACACGGGGAGCCTGGCTACATTGAGATTCGCCCCTCAGTCTTGAGGATGCAACTGCCCTGAGACTTCGCCAAGCTACGGAGCCATCTGCCCCTCCTCCATGCTACCTAGGGGACTGGAGCCTGCGGGAGGCTCTACACTTGAGACCTGCTTTTTCTGCTGGGGGGCCTCCACCTGCAGATGCTCACCCTGTGACTCCTACTACAACAGACCACTGTAAGTCCCCATCACCAATATTTAAATGGTATCCCAACGGATTGATCCATGCAGTGGAAGGAGATGGCCCATCCAGGTCCTGAACCCCAGGAGATGCTTCTGGAGGTCTAGTGACCGACTGCTCGTGCTCCCATGGGCCCACAGCAAGCGGGTCTTCGCTCCATCGTCAGAAGCATTGTGCAACGTACTTCACTAGCTACCACGGGTAAGAACAAACACACCCGCCTGCTGACCTTTAAAAAATAATGGACTTATACACCACTGGCCCCATGACGGGGTGGGCAGGGGGTGCAGGCACTGAGAGATTCCCGCCCACCCCCTCAGAATGAGACCTTGCTCCCCCAAGCCATTCAGACCTTCCAGGTCGCAGTGAAACCCAAGACAGGAGAAGTACATGTGGATGTTGCACAGCTTCGTCAAGACCTCTGGAACGTCATGGCCAGGATCACCGAAGCCTAATCCTGAACATCCATTGTGGAGGACGACGTTACCACTCTCAAATCCCAAGTGTCTGTCCTCCTTAAATGAAGGAGTTGCACTGTTGCACCAAAGATGCTGAGAATTGCTTTTGATGCAATAGGGTGCACATGCTTGGCATCCCTGAGGGCACAGAATGTCGGCAAGCGACAGACTTCCTTGAAACCCGGATGAAATCATGGATGCACTTAGACCAATTGCCATTGTGATTCACAACAGACAGGGCACACAGGGCTCTGACCCCCACAAACCTGCTCCGGTGCATCTCCTAGACCAATGTTTGCTTGCATCCTTAACTTTAGAGACAGAGATGCCATACTTAGGGAGGCTCGGTCATGAGCAGACCTCTGCTGTGGAGATGGCAAGGTCCTTATCTTCCCTACTTACACCTGAAAGGTCCAGCAACAATATCACTCATATCTGGAGGTCAAGCGTAACTCAGCATCGCCTACTCTTCCGTGCCAGACTTCGTGTAATCCATGCTAACAAATCTCATTTCTTGTGGGGGCATTATGGCAACTAACTCTGAACCTTTTTGACACAGTTTTGCTGGCCAATATTAATTTTTGACTAAGGATGGGGGCACCACTCCAACTTCCTTCTTTATTTTCACTTGCACCTTTTTTTTTTTTTGGGTGGAAGGGTGGGGTAGGAGTTGGGGGTGGGCAATCAGTACAATGTTATTGTTAAATTCAGTATTTGCTTTAATATTTTCTAAGGTTTGTTTGTTTCTCTTCCATTCCACCGGGGCACACACCTGCAACAAATTCCACTAAGCTACAGTCCAGTACTCAACACGACTGGCACACATGTCGATCCCCAGACATAGGGGAAAGGCCTCCATCCTCTATCCTGATTGCACTTAGGCCCCTTTGCCTCTGCGATGGCTCCTTTCTGAATTGCGTCTTGGAATGTTAACAGTCTTCTAGACCATGGGAAGTGCACAGCGGTGCTTAACTTCACCCACCAATATCTTCCTGAGGTTCTACTGCTTCATGAGACGCACCCTCCTGGGCCATCACTGCCCCTTCTGGGCGTGCAAGAGCGACAACAGGGTCTTCCACTCGGGTTACTCCTGCTGATTCCAAGTCGTATCTATCTAGCTGTGATGCTCCTTTCCCCTAACAATATCTCACAAGGTGCGGGACCCACAAGGTCATTTCCTAGCACTCACAGGAGCACTGGAAGGCCAAATCATTAACCTAGTGGGCATGTATGCCCCCTGAGGCCCTAGTCACCTTTCTCCATGATCTTTCCAAGACCCTTCTAGACCTTCCACAAGGCCTAACTGCAATGGGTGGCGATTTCAATGCAGTTCCCGACCCAGAGGCTGACTCCACTGGACCCCCACATTACATCTAGATATCTGTGGGCTCATCATCTCACTGAGTGGGTCACCACCCTTGGCATCTGTGACTAATGGAGAATATGGAAACTCAGGCGTCACAATTTCACACATACTGGAGCAGAGCACCACACTCACTGATTATATATAATATATATATAATGTGTCAACTCCTGACTGCCAGTCGTCTCCCAAGCCCAAATTCTCCCTCGAAGGATATCAGACCATGCCCCCTCCTCCTTCACCTTAGCTCCTCTGAGAATGCTCTACACCCAATGTGGTGCCTCAAGTCTGGTACCTTCAGGACAAACCCTATGTTTGCGATCTTGGCACTGAACGCCAGGCTTACTTCAATAGCAATGAGGGTTCCTTCACCTCAGCAGGCACCCTATGGGCTGCCAGCAAAGCAACCATGAGAGGATTCGCCTGAGGACAGATCCGGGCACAGAAATGTGCCCGTTTCCTCCACGTTACCCAACATGAGGCATGTGCCCTCGGGATGGAGGGTAGCCTGTCAGCGAATATGCAAGGCCGTATCACGCCCACTGGGTCTCCTACATGCAGAAATGCGTATCCAATCCCTGGCGGCCGCCAAACAACTATGACGAGCCACCACAGCCAGTCTATGGGGAGGGGGACAAAAACAGGAAACTACTATACTGGCTAGCTTCTCGCCACCAGGTGACAAGAATTGTGCTTGAAATTATCGACGTACATGGTAACACCTTAACTACCCTCTCCGAGATAATATAAGCATTCGCCTGCTACTATCACCTCCTATACAAAGTGGCTTCTGAAAAAGATATGGCCTCCCCCTCCTGATTCCTTCGCGAGCGGTCTTTGCCCCGTTTTTCCCACACTGACACCTGCATGCTAGACGAACCATTCATGGCTGAAGAGGTAAATGTGGCCTTGTCCACCATAGCCTCTGGGAAAACTCCTGGACCCAATGGGTTGCCAGTGGAATACTACAACACATTCTGGTGATTCTATCCTGATACCACAAAACTTTTGGCTCTTTATTAAGAAGTGGGACACAAGGGCACCTTTACCCCAGGGCTAGATGCTGCGACAATCGTGGTGATTCCAAAAACTCAGCCTCCCTACCCAGCCTGCGCCAATTATCGTCCCATATCCCTCATTAATGGTTTAGTTAAGATCTTTGTGACATTACTAGCCAGCTGCCTCTAAGAGATCCTCCACATATTAATACATCCCAGCCAATGCAGCTTCTTTCCGTCCCGTAGCACGAGACATTGTCTTTAATGTCTTCATGAGGCCCTGGACCACTTTCACCTTCTGTCTGCTGACTTAGCTCTGCTTTTCATAGATTTTGAAAAGGCGTTTGACAAGGTAGACTGGAGGTATTTTTGCTCAGTGCTGCAGCGCGCCGGGGTGGGGACCCGCTGTCGTAGTTGGACTCTCCCTCCTAGGCGCGACTGCTGGTTTAGGGATGACAGCACTTTTGTTTGTAGGCGACGGAGTCACTCCTACAACAAGTCACAATTATTGGCTCAACCCTCCCTGCTCACAAGCAGTACCTCACTAAAAACCCAGACAGTAAAAGGTGATTTCTGTCAGTCTTACGCATGCACTCTGGATTGCGACACCTCAGTGAAGTTGTGGTAGAACAGAGAATACCCTTTTCTCACATTGGCAACAAGTCTCAGTCACACACAGGCAATAAAGAAGATGTAGTAAAGTTTTCAATAGGTTTATTGAAATGACCTCAATCTGCAATCTACGGATAGATCATGAGCTGCAATGATTATGATATTAAATGCAGGACAGTACCCTCTTTTTGGCATGGTTACCCCTACATTTTGCTTGCTGTCAGTGTGTTTTGACTTTGTTCACTGGGATCCTACTAACCACCTAAACAGTGACTGTGCTCTTTCCCACTAAACTTGGTTGTTACTGACTTTGTACAACCCACAATTGGCATACTGGTGCCCCATGTAAGTCCCTAGTATATGGTACCTAGGTAGAAAGGAGATTGGGACACCAGGGGTTCCTTATGGGCTGCAGCATGTATTACGCCACCCATGGGAGCCCAAGCAAAATGTGTCTGCAGGGTGCATGCACCCTTTCAATACAGATTACTGCACCAGGTCTCTGTAAGCCTCCCCAATGGCAGGCCCTCCTAACCCAGAAGTCAGGGTGCAAGTACCTGTGTGAGAGGGCACCCCTGCATGAGCAGAGGTGCCTCCACAAACTGCAGCTCCATTTTCCTGCACTACCTATGTCCAGATATATAATGGAACCAGAGCATGTTTGCTATCAAACACGTCATGATCGTACCCCCATACTGTTGCCAGTATTGGTTGTATGGTTCCATGCACTCTGAGGGCTCCTTGGAGGAACCCCAGCTTTGCTCCTACAAGTCTGCATGGTTTTCCCAGGCAGCCCGTGCTGCTGACATCCTACAGACAGGTGTTTGCCCTCTTACTGCTTGAACAGGTCAAGCCCAGGAAGGCAGAACAAAGGATTTCCTTTTAGAGAGGGAGGCAACTGCCTCTCCCTTTGGAAATAGGTGTTAGATGGCTTGGGAGGGGTAGCCTCCTCAAGCCGCTGGTTTGCTTTGAGGGGCACATTTGGTACCCTCCATGCATAAACCGGTTTGCACCAGTCCAAGGGCCCCAGGTCCCTGCTGTGGCGAGAAAATGGAGAATGGAAAGGGGAGTAACCACACCCCTGTCCATCACCACCCCATGGGTGGTGACCCGAGCTCCTCCAGGTAGGCACTTGATTCGGCCACCTTGAATCCAAGGAGGGCAAAGGCCCCAGGATCTGAGTAGCCAGGTCAGGCAGGTGACGCCACAGCACCCTCCTGATAGGTAGTCACCCTGCTAGGTGACCAATCCCCCATTAAGGCTATTTAGGGTCTCCCTCTTGGGTGGGTCCTCAGATTCGATGTGCAAGTTTTCAGCAGGACTTCTCTGCAATGTTTACTTCAAATTCTGGCCACTGAAACCGCAACTAGACTTCACAGGAACCTACAATCTGCAGTTCCAGCGATGACTCCACTCTGCAACATTGTTTCTCAGGCTCCTTTCAGCAACTGCAACATTTTCCTGGCTGCGAATTCTCTAAGGGCGGCAAGTGTTCGGTCTGCATCAAGAAGCAAAAACGAATTTTCCTTGGAACGAAGGAGTCACTCCCCTGCATCCGCAGGCACCAACTGCAACGAAGACCATGTGGATCCTCTCTCCTGCTACTCTGCGTGGATGCTGCAACACAGGTGGTGGAGTGGTCCCCTTGGTCCTCTCTACCAGCTGTCTAACTTGGGAGGTGTTGAGTCTTTGCCTCTCTTTGTAGGACGGTCCCACTGTGGACCGTGACTCTTGCCACTACCAAGGCTTGTTGGATCTTCCTCCAAGGGATCTTCACCATCCGTGTAGCCCCGGCCTCCAGCCCTCTTCCTTGCAACACACAGTTTCCTGCCATTGCTCCAGCAACGTGGGACTCCTTTCCAGGTGTTCTGAGTAGGCCTCACTGTGACTCCTGTGCCTGCGAGTTGCCTGTGGGGGCTGCATCCTCGACTTCTGGCTCTCATCACTGCGGAGGGACACCTGGGACTCCCCTCCTTGGGTTGAGTCCCCTCGACCTTCCTGGTCCCCAGCACCTCTGCAACTCTTTATTTGCTACTTTTGCCTTTGCAAAGGTTTGTTAATAGTTTTTCCACACCACTGACAGACTGCAACTCTTCTTCCGACATGGGACATCGACGGCATCACTCCTGGAACTCTTCTTCTGCTCCTGTGCTGCCTAGCGGACTCCTGGTCTTCACCATCAACCCGGTCCTGAATCTCCAAAAGGGTGTGTAGTGGCTCCTGCCCCAACCGGACACTCCAACTGGAACTGGACTTGGTCCACTTCATTTGCAGGTCCTCTTCTGTCAGGATCCATCTTCTGTTTCTTCCAGTCTTTCCTGGGTCCTGCACAGTCCTTTTACAAATTTTATATGTGGGGTTGGGAAAAACTAGGCACTTACCTCTTCTCTCCTGGTCGCTAGGGGGCACTCTGGTACTTACATTTTGGGGTTCCTAGTCCCAACAGCTCCCCTCTACAGATTTCACTTACCTGGGTGGGGATCTGCTTTTCACATTTTATTTTTCTACTATATGCTTTGGCCTCCCCCAGGGTCTCTATTGTTTACTGTAATTTCACTGTTTTTATTGCTTTCTATACTCATTCCTGGTTACTAAGGTGTATATAATAGTGTGTTTACTCACCTGTAAGTAGAGTATTGCCTATACAGTATTTTAGAATGTGTTACCATAATAAAGTACCTTTATTTCTAACACTGTGTGTTTCTTTCATGTGTTTAAGTGCTATGTGACTATAAGTGGTATTGCATAAGCTCTGCATTTCTCCTAGATAAATCTTGGCTCCTCATCCACAGCTACCTCTAGAGAGCATGGCTTCCTAGGCACTGACTACACATCACTAATAGGGGATACCTGGACCAGGTGCAGGGTGATAACACCATAGGTGCTCATCATACACCAGGCCAGCTTCCTACAATAAATAATAAAAGAAACATAATTGGGAAGATGAGAGTTGTGAATACGAAGGCCCCCGCAATCTTACAATAACATGAGATGTAAAAACCCTAGAATGGACAACCTAGTTACTAACTGTAGGAAGTTGGCTCTGTATATACTATCTCAAAATGAGAGATAGTGTGCACAGAGTCTAAAGGTTCCCTTTAGAGGTTGATAGTGGCAATAATAGATAATACTAATGCTCTATTTGTGGTAGTGTGGTCGAGAAGTAGGCTTATCAGAGAGTAGTGTTAAGCATTTATTGTACACACACAGGCAATAAATGAGAACACACACTCAAAGACTTAACTCCCGGCCAATAGTTTTTTATATAGAAAACTATTTTCTTAATTTATGTTATAACCACAAGATTCAGAATTCAAGTAGGTACATAAATTGTAAGGTACTTGGCATAGGTAAATATAGAACTTTGAAGTAAAACTGTAATGTACACAGTTTGGCATAAAATGGCAATAAGCTATTTTAAAAGTGGACACCTCAAAATTCAACAGTTCCTGGGGGAGGTAAGTACAAGTTAGTTTAGCAGGTAAGTAAAGAACTTACAAGTTCAGTCTCCGGGGCATAGGCAGCCCTCTGTTCGGGTTCAAATCAACCCCAAACACCCAGCATCAGCAACACAGGGCCGGTCAGGTGCAAAGGTCAAAGAGGGGCCCAAATAACATAGATGCCTTTGGAGACTAGGGGTGTTCCGGTTCCAGTCTGCTAGCAGGTAAGTACCTGCGTCCTCAGGGAGCAGACCAGGGGGGTTTTGTAGAGCACTGTGGGGGTCCCAAACAGGCACACAAAATACACCCTCAGCTGCACAGGGGCAGCCGGGTGCAGTGTGCAAAGTAGGTGTCGGGTTTTGTGTTGAAATCAATGGAGGGACCCGGGGGTCACTCTGGCGATGCAGGCAGGGCACAGGGCAAAATGAGGGCCCCCTGCTGGTCACTCCTGCACCAGTAGTTGGTTCCTCTTCGGCCTGGGGGCTGCGGGTGCAGTGCTTCTTCCAAGGCGTCAGGTTCTTTGTTACTGGGTAGTCATGGTCAGAGGGGGCCTTAGGATTCTCTCTGTAGGAGTCGCCGTGGGGGTGCAGGGAGGTCATCTCAGGGTGGCCACGTCGTGGAAGTCGCCTGGGGGTCCTTACTGCAGTGTTGGTTTCTCTGGACACGAGCCGGGGCATTGAGTGCAGAGTGTTGGGGACTCACACTTCAGGAGTGAGGTGGGGGTTCCCTTAAAGATGGTTTCTTCTTGGTTGTTTGGACACAGCCGCTGTCCATGGGAGTTTCTCGGTCCTTTGGGCTGCAGGAGAGTCCTCTGAGTCGGCAGAGGGGCCCTAGTCCCGCTGGATGTTTAGCTGTTGCAGGTTCTTTGAGTCTGGAGACAGGCCGGTAGGACTGGAGCCAAATCAGTTACCTCCGTCTTCTCTGTGGGGTTTTCAGGTCAGCAGTCCTCCTTGTTAGGTCATCAGGAATCTGTTTTCCTGGGTTCAGGGTCGCCCCTAAATACTAGATTTTGGGGTGTGTTTAGGGCTGAGGGCAGTAGCCAAATGGCTACTGTCCATGAGGGTGGCTACACCCTCCTTGTGCCTCCTCCCTTTAGGGAGGGGGCGCACATCCCTGATCCTACTGCAGGATATCCTCCAAAGGAAGATGGAGGATTTTCTAAGGAAGGGGTCACCTCAGCTCAGGACACCTTAGGGGCTGTCCTGGCTGGAATTTGACTCCTCTTTGTTTTTCTCATTATCTCCTCCAGACTTGCGGCAAAAGTGGGGGCTGAGTCCAGGGGGCAGGCATCTCCACTGGCTGGAGTGCTATGGGGCGTTGTAAAACCAGGCTAGAGCCTTTGAGGCTCACCGCCAGGTGTTACAGTTCCTGCAGTGGGAGGTGTGAAGCACCTCCACCCAGGACAGGCTTTGTTCCAGGTCATAGAGTGCACAAAGGCACTCACCCCATGTGGCCAGAAACTAGTCTGGAAGTGGCAGGCTAGCAGAAACCGGTCAGCCTAGCACTAGCAGTTGGGATGGCATGCACGCGCATCTCTAAGATGCCCTCTGTGTGCATTTCTCAATAAATCCCACACTGGCATCAGTGTGGATTTATTGTGCTGAGAAGGTTGATACCAAACTTCCCAGTATTCAGTGTAGCCATTATGGAACTGTGGAGTTCGTGTTTGACAAACTCCCGGACCATATACTCTTTATGGCTACCCTGCACTTACAATGTCTAAGAATTGGCTTAGACACTGTAGGGGCATAGTCCTTATGCAGCTATGCGCTCATCTGTGGTATAGCGTACCCTGCCTTAGGGCTAAAGGCCTGCTAAAGGGGTGACTTACCTATACCACAGGCAGTGGGTTGTGGGCATGGCACCCTGAGGGGAGTGCCATGTTGACTTAGTTTTTTTCTTCTCACCAGAACACACAAGCTGTGAGGCAGTGTGCTGAGTGAGGGGTCTCCAGGGTGCATAATACATGCTGCAGCCCTTAGAGACATTCCTTGGCCACAGGGCCATTAGTACTGGGGGTACCATTTACAAGGGACTTTTCTGTGTGCCAGGGCTGTGCCCATTGTGGAGACAAAGGTACCGTTTTAGGGAAAGAACAGTGGTGCTGGGGCCTGGTTAGCGGGCCCCAGCACACTTTCAATCATAACTAGCTTCAACAAAAGGCAAAAAGTTAGGGGGTAACCATGCCAAGAGTGGCATTTTCCTACAGTAACCTAATGAAAGCTAGGTGTGATAAACCTAATCTGCCAGTACGGTGTCCATGAGAAGCGCCTCCCAACGCTCGTTACCTTGGATGAGGTCTCTTGAACAGACTCCTTGGTGACACAAAGGCAGAGTCTGCATCAAGACGACGTTCAGCATAGATGGCATCGACGGCATCTGGTAGGAATCCCTCTGATAACCCTGTCTGTGTGAGGTGTATTTATACAGACAACGTAGGACCCCTGACGCAGGTATGTTCCAAAACAATAGATAAGGAGGCATACTTGTGGCGGCAATGATGTATACAATCCCGACAAGTGTACATTATGTTCCTGTCACCCATAAGTGAGAAGGGGACATGATGTGCCTAACTACGTTCATCACTTGATTATGAAGCTGATAGTGACACCTTCACAGAGTGGCACTGATAACGCAAAATCAAAAAATTTCTCCAACTATAAGCATCACAGCCAATTTAAAGGAAATAATACAATAAATGGGCTAAAACAGAGCAAACTAAGTAGGTTAAAAGTCACTAGGTGACAGGGCACAGGCCTGCAAGCCAAAAGGCCAAGCCAACCTTCTGATCCCAATAAAAGTAACAGGATCCACTACACCGTCCCCATTGCTGGAACAAGGATGATGCCTAAGTAATGACACCATGGAAGGTGCAGGAGTCCAAGATAAAATGCTTTGAGCTAAAACATGCTAAAATCTAACTGAAACTAGCTAAAAACATATAAAAAAGAGAAAAACTGTGGACCATGACAAGACAGCAGGTCAAAGTTAATCTAATTTAAGAAGGTATTTTGGCATAAACATTTAAAACTTCGGAATGAAGCCAATGGTCAAACTAGTTAACAATAATCGTGATCTTGAAGAATGTCTCCCAAGTCACTGAAAGGAAGTGCATCCGGGACTCCACTTTGTCAGAAGTCAGATCGGTGCCTGGATTGGAAGACGCATCTATGGAGCAGAAGTGCGCAGAAGCCTCAAGCACAGGGTCACCAGCGAAGGCAGCACCATTCATGCCTGGTAAAGCCAAATAGTTGACCAGTGGTGGCTCATAAGTGGCCTCGTAAAACAGCCTGAGGCTCATGGGGCATGACCGTGGATGAACCCTCATCGAGAACATCAGCAGTTCCTAGTCCACATGAGGCACTGACTGAACAGCAAGGCACACCGACGGTAGACACTCTAAGAGGCACCACGTGCAATGAAAGACAGGTTGCATGCACCACAGGACTGGTGGAATGACTGTGACCAATCATGTTTCAATTCCTCAGTAACAGAGCACCAAAGAACTGTACCATGCGATCACAGCACAGCTGGGCTGGTAATAGAAGCTTCATCACTCGGCACAGCTGGGAAGGCACAATCACTGCGTATTAGTAACAGCAGCAGCAGTATCCCGCCAATCAGTGCCAAAATCACAGGAAAGCCTCCAAACACAATGGACAAGAGTGAATGGATAGCTGATGGAATGACTCCGAAGACAGTCTGGAAGATGCAATTGAATTCAGACCCAAGAGCCGTGTGGTGCTCGAGGCGCTGAATATTCTGAAAACTAGCTCTCCAAAGTGGTTGGGGTAGTTGGTATTTAATAGGTATTGTAGCTCATCTGGTGATCTTGCTATCTAGAGAGCATCCGTCTCTCTGGCCGAAGTAAACAGCACTTGTTTTTGGAACAGTAGCACCTGTAGTCTGCTCAGCTTGTTATACAGTACATTAGTAGTATCAATGTGAGGCAACATTTCTGCTACTCTTATCTGTAGGAAAGTACCATCTTGCCTGGCATGTTACCCCCATATTTCACTGTATATATGTTGTTTTAGTTGTATGTGTCACTGGGATCCTGCCAGCCAGGGCCCCAGTGCTCATAAGTGTGCCCTGTATGTGTTACCTGTGTGATGACTAACTGTCTCACTGAGGCTCTGCTAACCAGAACCTCAGTGGTTATGCTCTTTCTTTTCTTTCCAAATTGTCACTAGCAGGCTAGTGACCAATTTCACCAATTCACATTGGCATACTGGAACACCCTTATAATTCCCTAGTATATGGTACTGAGGTACCCAGGGTATTGGGGTTCCAGGAGATCCCTATGGGCTGCAGCATTTCTTTTGCCACCCATAGGGAGCCCTGACAATTCTTACACAGGCCTGCCACTGCAGCCTGAGTGAAATAACGTCCACGTTATTTCACAGCCATTTACCACTGCACTTAAGTAACTTATAAGTCACCTATATGTCTAACCTTTACCTGGTAAAGGTTGGGTGCTAAGTTACTTAGTGTGTGGGCACCCTGGCACTAGCCAAGGTGCCCCCACATTGTTCAGGGCAAATTCCCCGGACTTTGTGAGTGCGGGGACACCATTACACGCGTGCACTACACGTCACTACATATGTATAGCGTCACAATGGTAACTCCGAACATGGCCATGTAACATGTCTAAGATCATGGAATTGTCACCCCAATGCCATTCTGGCATTGGGGAGACAATTCCATGATCCCCCGAGTCTCTAGCACAGACCCGGGTACTGCCAAACTACCTTTCCCGGGGTTTCACTGCAGCTGCTGCTACTGCCAACCCCTCAGACAGGTTTCTGCCCTCCTGGGGTCCAGCCAGGCTTGGCCCAGGAAGGCAGAACAAAGGACTTCCTCAGAGAGAGGGTGTTACACCCTCTCCCTTTGGAAAAAGGTGTCAGGGCTGGGGAGGAGTAGCCTCTCCCAGCCTCTGGAAATGCTTTGATGGGCACAGATGGTGCCCATCTCTGCATAAGCCAGTCTACACCGGTTCAGGGAATCCCCCAGCCCTGCTCTGGCGCGAAACTGGACAAAGGAAAGGGGAGTGACCACTCCCCTGACCTGCACCTCCCCTGGGAGTTGCCCAGAGCTCCTCCAGTGTGCTCCAGACCTCTGCCATCTTGGAAACAGAGGTGCTGCTGGCACACTGGACTGCTCTGAGTGGCCAGGGCCAGCAGGTGACGTCAGAGACTCCTTCCGATAGGCTCTTACCTGTGTTGCTAGCCTATCCTCCTTCCTAAGGAGCCGAACCTCCTTTTCTGGCTATTTAGGGTCTCTGCTTTGGGGTATTCTTTAGATAACGAATGCAAGAGCTCATCAGAGTTCCTCTGCATCTCTCTCTTCACCTTCTGCCAAGGAATCGACCGCTGACTGCTCTGGACGCCTGCAAAACCGCAACAAAGTAGCAAAGACGACTACTGCAACCTTGTATCGCTGATCCTGCGGCCTTCTCGACTGTTTTCCTGGTGGTGCATGCTGTGGGGGTAGTCTGCCTCCTCTCTGCACTAGAAGCTCCGAAGAAATCTCCCGTGGGACGACGGAATCCTCCCCCTGCAACCGCAGGCACCAAAAGACTGCATCACCGGTCCTCTGGGTCCCCTCTCAGCACGAGCGTGGTCCCTGGAACTCAGCAACTCTGTCCAAGTGACTCCCACAGTCCAGTGACTCTTCAGTCCAAGTTTGGTGGAGGTAAGTCCTTGCCTCCCCACGCTAGACTGCACTGCTGGGTACCGCGTGATTTGCAGCTGCTCCGGCTCCTGTGCACTCTTCCAGGATTTCCTTTGTGCACAGCCAAGCCTGGGTCCCCGACACTCTAACCTGCAGTGCACGACCTCCTGAGTTGTCCTCCGGCGTCGTGGGACCTTCTTTTGTGGCTTCGGGTGAGCTCTGGTTCACTCTTCTTCGTAGTGCCTGTTCCGGCACTTCTGCGGGTGCTGCTTGCTTCTGAGTGGGCTCTTTGTCTTGCTGGACGCCCCCTCTGTCTCCTCACGCAATTGGCGACATCCTGGTCCCCCCTGGGCCACAGCAGCATCCAAAAACCCTAACCGCAACCCTTGCTGCTAGCAAGGCTTGTTTGCGGTCTTTCTGCACGGAAACACCTCTGCAAGCTTCTTCACGACGTGGGACATCCATCCTCCAAAGGGGAAGTTCCTAGTCCTCTTCGTCCTTGCCGAATCCACAGCTTCTACCATCCGGTGGCAGCTTCTTTGCACCCACAGCTGGCATTTCCTGGGCATCTGCCCACTCCCGACTTGAGTCTGACTCTTGGACTTGGTCCCCTTGTTCCACAGGTACTCTCGTCTGGAAATCCATCGTTGTTGCATTGCTGGTGTTGGTCTTCCTTGCAGAATTCCCCTATCACGACTTCTGTGCTCTCTGGGGAACTTAGGTGCACTTTGCACCCACTTTTCAGGATCTTGGGGTGGGCTATTTTTCTAACCCTCACTGTTTTCTTACAGTCCCAGCGACCCTCTACAAGCTCACATAGGTTTGGGGTCCATTCGTGGTTCGCATTCCACTTCTAGAGTATATGGTTTGTGTTGCCCCTATACCTATGTGCACTCATTGCAATCTATTGTGACTGTACATTGCTTGCATGGCTTTCTATTGCTATTACTGCATAATTTTGGTATTGTGTACATGCATCTTGTGTATGTTTGCTATCCTCATACTGAGGGTACTCACTGAGATACTTTTGGCATATTGTCATAAAAATAAAGTACCTTTATTTTTAGTATATCTGTGTATTGTGTTTTCTTATGATATTGTGCATATGAAACCAGTGGTATAGTAGGAGCTTTACACGTCTCCTAGTTCAGCCTAAGCTGCTCTGCTAAGCTACCTTTTCTATCAGCCTAAGCTGCTAGACACCTCTTCTACACTAATAAGGGATAACGGGACCTGGTGCAGAGTGTAAGTACCCCTTGGTACCACTACAAACCAGGCCAGCCTCCTACATTATCGCTTGTGTGAGGGGGAATTTAACATCTCCACAACAAGTTATAATTTGAGAGACTGAAATTGCATAGGCTAGGCAATTCCTGGTCTCATACCGCAACAGCTCTGTTCATTCAGTTCCACATAACTTCTAACTGAAAGCATATGAAATGCTGGACGAACGAAAGGGACAGGAGTTCCCTTCAGTAAGCATGCTATATTCGAGACCCCCACATTGCAAAGGCCATGAAGGCTGGCCCTTTAGGTAGTGTGCAAAGCTAGACACACTGTGCAGGGGGTCTAGGCAACCACATGTTGGTTTACAGGGGTAAAAACTACACTAGCTAATGCTGTAATATTTAAGGTAGGTTGGTCGAGCAGTTGGGTCAATCTTGGAGACATGAAAAGCATTTGTTATATTCACAGTATCAATCTTGCAACTCACATACTCAAAGGAATAGCTCAATACCAATTTATAGTAATACTTCATATTTTTAAGTATTTTTTAAGATCAAGATTTTCAAAATTGGTGAAGTACTTTTTGAGATATGAATATTTGAAGTTAAATAAAAAAAAGTATTTTTGTGCATAATTATGCACCATAGGAATCAATAGAAGATCACCTTTAAAAATACATATAAAATCGAACAATTAGTTTACCAAGTTCTTTTTTTGCAGATTGGTCGAGGTCCTCCGTGGACAGTGTGCAAGCTGGAGAAGTTCAGGTGGCTTCCAGTTCCGACAGGAGCAGCGGGAGAAGGTCTCTGGAGCTTGTGTAGGGCCACTGTGGGGGACCACCTAGAAAAGCCCTAGACAGTTAAGTTTAAATATGGTTCCTTGGGGTCCCTTTGAAGTGTTGTGGTCGCAAGGGGTGGGGGACCCTTGGAGCACAGCAGGTTCTTTGGTGCAGGGCACAGGGCAGCCGGGTGCACAGTTAATCTGTGACCCAGGAGCTGTGCGTAAGGATGCCCTCTGGAAATGGAGGTAAGTCGGTTCAACGGTCGTCTGCAGGACAACGGCGGCACACTGGCGGGAGGGTTCAGGGTGTTTCTGAAGTCCCTCGACGGGGGCTTCCTCCTGGTCCTTTTTCAGCCCCAGGCAGGCTGTTATTTTTGGTGTCCGACGTTTGCTGACCAATACCCAGGGTATTGGTACGGTTTGACCACTGGAGGGCACAGTGCCACCAAACTTGGCACACTTGCAGTGTTTGTCCTCCGGGATGTTGGTGGGTGTCATTTGGTCCAGCTGCAACTTCTGGTTCTGGAGTTAGTGGCTGGTCAGTGAAGTGACCCTCACTGGCTTGCTGGTTACTTCCTGTTGTAGAATGGTACCTCCACTCTGGAGGGAGTTCTAAGGCGATTTCCGAAGCCTGGAGGTCCTCTGCGGTTCTTTAGAGTTTTTCCAGTTGTCCAGCAGCTCCTCTACGGTGAATGTGGGGTCCTGGGTGCAGCAGGTAGGGGTTGCCACCTTTCCTTTTTGCAGCAGGTCCACAGTTCTTTGTTCTTGGATCTTCTTGGTGCTGGTCTTCTTTTGCCCATTGAATCGGATTTCCTGGTATAGGGGTACCCACTAAATACTGTATTTGGTAGACGTTTTAGTGGGAACCTGGTAGTGACCAATGGATCACCTACCTTTGGGTGGCTACACCCATTACAGTGACCACTTCCTGTGGGAAGGGTCACTTCCCTATCCCTGATTGGCTATCTTCCTTCCATCCAAGATGGACGAAGATGAAATGGAGTGCCCACCTCGCAGACAACACCTTAGGGGTAGTGCATGCTAGGAAGGGCCACTCCCCCTACTCTGAGTTTCCCACTGTTCGTTGCTCCTGCCAAAAGTGGAGGTTTGCATGGGGGTTACCATCTGCTGCTAGTAGCAGTCCTGTGGGTGGAGTTTCAAAGCTGATTAGCCCTTTGAAGCTCACCACCAGGGCAGTGCAAATTCCTGAGGGAGGAGTTGTTGGCACCTCCAACCAGGAAGGGCTTTGTTCTACAAACCAGAGACAGATCTCTCCCCACAAGGTTTGTAGATTGGGTGTCTGGTGGTGGCAGGCTGGAGAGGACCAGTCAACAACCATGCCAGGGTAGTGAGCTTTTGCAGGGAGCACCTCTAAGATGACCCCTGGATACTTCTTATAATAAATCCACCTTGGCACAACCGTGATTTACCATTCGGAGTGGTTTCATACCAAACAACTGATGGTTCAGAGAGGCCATCATGTTGCAATGAAACTCGTGCTGAACAGTGTCCAGCACATGTATTTTGAAATAACTGCTCTGTTCACTCACTATGTCCCAGGTTTGACAAGGACACAGTCGGGGCACATTGCTCATGCAGCTATGCCCTCACATACAATATAGTGCACCCTGCCTAAGGGCTGAAGGTGTGCCAGAGGGGTGGCTTACCTGTATGGTATGCAGTGTGAAGTGGACAGGGCACACAGGTAGTGTGCTACGTCGAGTTTGTGTTTTAGGTTTGCACCAGGACACCCAGAAGTCAATGAAAGGGCTGGGTGCACCTGGATGAATGGCCCTAGAGGGTGGCACAATCAGTGCTGCTGCCCTCAGGGGCCTACCCTTAGTTCCCCATGACCTGGATACTCAAGTACCTTTTACTAGGGACTTATAGTGGTAGCTACAGGTGTATCCAATTCTGCCAATGAATCACAACAGTTTTAGGGAAAGAGCTCTGGCCCAGGGAACCTGGTTAGCAGGGACTCTAGGAATTATTAATTTATAGGCTACTTCATTCATTAGGGAAAAGTATAGGGCTGACAATGTCAAAAAGAGGCCCTTTTCTCACAATACACCCCCCGCCCCCAAACGAAGTTGAGACTACCCTTTCCCTAGTGAGTCTTCATCATCTAAGTATAAGAACCTGGAAAGGCCATCTGCATTGGCAGGGGCAGTCCCAGGTCTGTGTTCCACTTGAAAGTCCATCTGAGAGGCCTGTGGTCAGTCTGAACTATGAAGTGAGAGCCAAACACTTATGGCCTCAGCTTCTTCAGGGCCCAAACCACAGCAAAGGCTTCCCTCTCTATGCCACTCCATTTTCGTTCCCTAGGGAGTATTTTCTTGCTTATAAAAGCAACTGGCTGGTCATGTCCATCATTTTTCTGGGAAAGGACAGCTCCTATCCCCATTTCAGAAGCATCTGTTTGGACTATGAATTGCCAGGAGTAGTCTTGTGCTTGTAGGACTGGGGCAGAGTACATAGTATTCTTCAGAGTGTCAAAGGCCTTTTGACAACTTGCTGTCTAGTTAACCTTTTTGGGCATTTTCTTGGAGTTTAACTCTGTGTATGGGGCAACTATAGTGCCACAGTTCTTCAAAAATCTCCTACAATACCCAAACAAGCCAAGGAATGCCCTGACCTGTTTCTGGGTTGTGGGTGCTTCCTAAGCCAGAATGGTCTGAATCATGGGTTGGGGGTGGTACGTGGCCTCCACCAACCAGGTGGCCCAAGCAAACAACTTTCCCCTGCCCTATCTGCCACTTACTCACCTTGATAGTGAGGCATGTCTTCTGCAGAGCATCAAGGACCCTCCCTAGGTGGATCAGGGGATCCCGCCAGGTGGAACTATAGACATCTATGCCATCCCAATAAGATGCACTAAAAGATTCCAGCCCATCAAGGACTTGGTTCACCTACCTTTGAAAGGTGCATTCTTTAGTCCAAACGTCAGAGCAGTGAACTGATAAGGCCCACTTGGAGTACAAAATGCTTTTACACCTGGGGTCAGACCAATCTGCCAGTACCCAGATGTCAAATCAAAGGTACTAAGATATTTGGCTGCCCCTAGTCTCTCTATGAGCTCATCAGCTATTGGGATTGGGTGTGCATCAGTTTTTGTCACAGAGTCGAGGCCCCTGTAGTCCACATAAAACCTCATTTCCCTTTTCCCTCCTTTGGAGTGAGGTTTGGGGGATAAAACTACTGGGTTAGCCTAGGGATTCACAGAGGGTTCAATGAGAACCAAAACCAGCATATTTTTAACTTCTGCCTGAATAATCTCTCTGACATGGTTTGACTGCCTATAAATCTTATTCTTGACAGGGAGGCTGTTACCAGTGTCCACATCATGGGCAGACCAGTTTGTTTTTCCTGGGGTCAAAGAGAATAATCCAGCATACTGGATGAGGACCTGCCTGCAAATAGTTTGCTGTTGTTCTGTGAGGGTGTCTGATAAGACCACTTCACCCAGAGAACCATCTTGAGGACTGATGGAGAGGAGATTAGGGAAAGGCTCCCTCGTCTGTAACCATGAGCATGGTCACATCAGCTCTGTCATAGAAGGGCTTTAGGTGGTTGACATGTATGATTCTCCTTGGGTTTTTGTAACTGCCTAAGTAAACTAGATAAATGACCTCCCCTTTTCTTTCAAGAATAAAATAGGGCCCAGACCATGTGTCCTGCAGGCTCCAACACCCAAACTTTCTGCCCTGGTTGGAACTTCACCATAGCAGATTTCTGGTCATACCAGAGCGTTTGCAGCTCCTGGATGGCCTCAAGATTTTTGCTGGCTTTTCCATGTACTCAGCCATTCTTGAATGTAGGCCAAGCACAGTCCACAATATCTTGCCTGGGCTCTTTGAGAGGCTTCTCTCAGCCTTCCCTGACAAAACTTAGTGGTCCCCTAACAGGGTACCCACACAAAAGTTAAATGGAGAAAAACCTACTCCCTTTTGCAGCACTTCCCTGTAGGCAAACAGCAGGCAAGGAAGCAGGACATTCCATCACCTTCTGAGTTTGTCAGCGAGTCCTCCAATCATGCCTTATAGGGTCTGATTAAACCTCTCAGCCAGTCCATTTGTTTGAGGATGGTATGAGGTGGTGAACTTATAGGTCACCCCACATTCCTTTCACATGTATTTAAAGTATGCAGACATGAAGTATGATTCTCTCTCTGATACTACCCCCTTAGGGAACCCTACCTTGGTGAAGATACTCAAGAGAGCTCTGGCAACTGCAGGTGCAGTAATGGTCCTAAGGGGTATAGCCTTAGGATATCTAGTGGCATGATCCACTACCACTAGTATGTATCTGAGTCCTGATGCTGTTTGAGGGTTAAGGGGGCCAACAATTTCGACCCCTGCCCTTTCAAAGGGTATCCCAACAACAGGTACTGGCATTAAGGGGGCCTTTAAGTGCCCATCTGCTTTGCAAGTGGCATGGCAGGTGGGATAGTACTGACAAAAATCACTCACCTTTTTGGCACATTCCTGGCACTAAAAGTGGTTAACTAACCCACTCCAAGTTTTGTTTTGGCCTAGATGCCCATCTATGGGAATGTCATGCGCTAGAGTGGGGAGGAATTATCTGAACTGCTGGGGTATTACCATCCTCCTGGTTGCACCAGGTTTGAGGTCTCTGGTCTCAGTGTACAGGATCCCCTCCTCCGAATAAACCCTGAGGGTACCAATGGCATTCCCTAACACTTCCTGTGCAGCTTACTGCCTCAGGCCTTGAAGAGTGGGGCAGGTCCTCTGCCCCTGGCACAGATCTTCCCCAGAGGGTCCCCCTGAGGCCAAAAGCTCTTGGTGGTAAAGCCCAAGCTCTTCAGCCTCGGTTTCCTCCAAGTTGGGTGGCTCCTCATCCTGGGAAGAGGGATCCTGATGTGGGATCTGTTTTGAAGCTGGTCCCCCAGTCTTCTTGCCTTTTCTCTTGGGAGGCTGTCCCACTATTTCTGGATCCCTAGATCCAGCTCTCCTTGTTCTTTCTGAAGTTTACTCTGTGCCTTTGTCTTGACACATGCCCATTCAGGGATCCCTAGCATTGCTGCATGGGTCTTCAGTTTTACATCAGCCCAGGGGGAATGGTCCAGGTCATTTCCAAGCAGGCAATCTACTGGGATGGGTGAGGACACAACCCCTTCTTTATGCCCTACTACCCCAGTAATCAAAGGTTATCATAGCCATGGAATGGAACTTTGTCTCATTGTCAGCATTGGTGACAGGATAAGATTTCCCTACCAGGAACTGATTTGAGTGAACCAAACGCTGAGTTACCATGGTAACACAAGCTTCTGTGTCTTCTGTGTTTCCACTTTCTCCTCGTTAATCAAAGGGTGCTCTCTGTATTTGTACTTATTACTCGTCCAGACAGCACAGGATAATTCTAACCCACCCTCAGTGACCAATGTTGCCTCTGTGGGGTCACTGACATGGTCAGGCCACACCTCTGATCCCATCTGTAGATGGGCAACAGCGTTTATTGCAGGTTGACTAGAGGCATTCTTTTTGTTTTTATAGCTAGTCTCTCCAGTGTGTGTCCTTTAGTTTTGCAGTCATGGCACCAACCCTTGCTGGGATCCAAGTGTCTACCTTTGGACCCACCCATAGACTGTTAGGGATCTCTGGGCCCACCCTCTTGTGCAGGTTTTTGGGGACCTTGAGAAGACTCTTTGTTATTTCTGCTTTGCTACCATCTTTCCCTTGGGGGCCTCTTTCTTTTGGTCTCCCCCACCAGCGGTAGTTTTGGTCACCCTTGTCTTGACCCAATGGTCTGCCTTCCTCCCCACTTCTTGAGGGGAAGTGGACCAAGGTCTACCAGATGTTGATGTAGCCTATCATTGAAACAATTACTCAGCAGATGCTCTTTCATGAACAGGTTATACAGCCCATCATAATCTTGCACCCTGTTTCCAGCTCAGCAACAACGCAGCATTTTTACTGAATAGTCCACAAAGTCTACCCAGGTTTGGCTCTGGGTTTTTCAAGCCTCCCTGAACTTCAATCTGTACTCTTCAATTGTAAATCTAAAGCCCTCAATCAAGGTGCCCTCCATGAGGTCACAAGATTTAGGATCTGCCTCATTCAGTGTCAGGAGCCTATCCATGCACTTTCCTGAGAGTAACTCCTACAACAGTGTGCCCAAATGTTTTCTCAATTTCCCATTCAATACAGGTTGTTTCAAAGGCAGAAAAACATTTGACAACAACATCCCCTTCAGTGAAGGGAGAGGCAACTCCTTTTAGGAGCTTCGTAGAAGAGGAACCACCTTTACCACTATTATCCAAAGGATCTTCTTCACCCACCACAGATGCATCATCATCTTTTTCAACTGGGGGATTATCTTTTTCGTGCTGGGCCACCAGAAACTTAAGTTTCTCTGCACCGGGGCTTTTTCCAGTACAAACTTGGTACAGCCTGCAGTCTCTCTCTAAGTGGTCATAGCTATATGCCTTATAAGGTTCCAGGTTGAGCTCCTGAGTCTTGGTCTCTGCATCTGTCATTTTTATCTTACTAAAGTTGGGACCTTTTTAAGAATTTAAAACCCCGTTTTTGGATAGGCCAACTAAAGTAAGGACTTTTCAAACTTTCTGCTAAAGTTGTAGGGACCTAAACAGAGTGCTAATAATTATTTTCGAAAAATTGCAAAAAATGGTTTGTCTATTATCAAAAATAATTAACTAAAGGCAATTTGGAGAGTTATCCGTGTGCTCACAAAATTGACGAAGTGGTATCAGCAAATGTAAAGTCTTTATCCCACCTAACTGTAGACTCTTGTTCGCTTCCACACAAAAAGACCTCTGTTTCACCATTCAGACACTTGAACTCGAAAGGCAACTCCCACTCTTCTTTAATAAAGCTATCTCATAGCCGCTCATATCTGCCTACATGAAAATGTAAAAAAAAAATCAAAAAACGGAAAGTGGGAATTGGCAGATTTATAAAGCCACGGAGCAGCCATACTGCTGAAGGACTTTCTGCTACTGTGAAAGGCAGCTTTTCCAACTTTTCTATGTCAAGCATGGTGTAACTAGCTTCCTTTTTAGCCACTGTCTGTTGTTCCCTGGACAAATTAAAAGCAGAGAACAAGCCACTACTGTTAGTATGCTTCCATTTTTTTTTTTTTAGAATCTTTAACATCAAACATACCTGCATGATGGAACGCAGTGGACTTTGTCCATGGTATAGAAGCGACATGTCATTCTGAATGATGTCAACTGCAGAAGACCCTATATTATTAAGGGTGTATATTCTGTTGGACAGAGTATTCATGCTATTATCGACAACTGCTAAAGCCTTTTCTGTGTTTTCCTTATCTATCTGCCTTAAACGTGCAGCCACTTCCATCTGAGAAAGCTTCCATATTTCATTGTAAATGGCAAACAGGAATTGTTTAGTGCATGGCTTTCTTGGACCTAGCAAGACATTTTGCAAGTCTACTTCCTCTGATAGGACACTTAGATGTTATTTAACTGCTGCTAAGGTGTTAGTCTCTAACCATTGTTGGCACAGTCTACCCCCAGTGTATGTGGTAACTATACCCAAGGATTGACCAGAGACAAAGCGATCGCCCGGCTGGCTAATCTTGAAACCAATTGAGGAATTAATAAACATGTTAATTACCCTCTGTAACGATTTATCTGGTAGAGATATATTCTAGTTGCAGATTCCTTACCTTAGAATTTCCCCCAGGGTCCGAATGGATTGGGAGATTTTTCTTTGAGCAGTACCTTTGCCCGTCATTAAGTGGTATTGGTTGACTCCGTGGGCATCGCTCGCGTTGTGGTCACCGTGATGTCGGGAGTCGTATATTGACGTCGCCTCAGCGCAGTGACATCAGTTCTTTTCTTTCCGTGCCACGCGCTGATCCGGGGAGATCGATTTTTGACCGACTTCAACACTTTTGGTTAGTTTTTGGTGCGTCAAGGATTTTCCCGAAGACCGGTTTCAAACCGTGCAAGGCTTGTCACCGCAGGATGTCGGTGACAGATACGCACTGGGTCTGATTGTGGGGCCTGGAGCATGACCATGACCCGATGTTGTGCTCAGAGTGGCGGCCCATGCACCCATAGGCCTTGAGGGTTCTGTCAAGCTTATGGTGACCCAGCACTCGACTCCACATTGATCCCGGTCTCACTCGAGGAAGGCCTCGAGACCACATCATCCTCCACGTCAGGTGTCTCAGGTAAGAAGAAGTCGAAGAAGAATAGGCATTGTTCGACTTAACCCGTTGCTCGACTGATGTGACGCAGGATGAGCCTCGATGCTCGAGGCCCCTATCCTTGGAGCCTACTTCTGGGTCTGCTCCGCGCCTCCCCGACTTTCCAGGAGACGGAGCAGCCCCTGCCCAACTGAATTAATTCTATGAGGCCATACGTCACATGTTTGGGCAGTCCAACCCCACCTTTGGTGCCTTCGGGCCCTGGGGGTTCAGCTGGGGGCCCTTCGGGTTCTGCGCAGGCGGCTCCAGCCCCAGCCACCAAGGTCCCCTCTGGATCTGCTATCGGATTCGTACCGACGCCGTTCGTACCTTCCCCAGTACTGGTTCGCCAGTCGATGCTCCCGGCGTCGGTTATGCCAGTCTGACGCCTGGGGGAACATTCTAAGGTAAGGAATCTGCAACTAGAAGTCTCTATCAGATAAAATGCGCCTGACACCCATTTGTGTCTATTGGCCACAATAACCACCCGCCGGAACTGGAAAGTGTGGAATTATAGGTCCTGAACCCAAGCATTCAGTTCTTTTCCTGTGATACTTAGGAATGATTGCTAATTGTCGAATTTGGCTGGTGTGGGGATACTGGGCAAAATCATTTCCTTTATTTTTGCTATCCCTAGGCAGGATGTTTGTTGTGTCATTTAAAAAGATAATTTGTACAGGAATAAGGCATGCCCTAAACAACGCTTCCCTACATGAATTTGAGAAATAAATGAATCTGAACAGATCAATTTAGTGTCAGTTAGTAAGTTCCATATTTTTTAAGGTGGTGATCTGAAACAATATGACTCTGCATTTGCAGTGTCATGCACAGAAAAGTAAGCACATTTGTCTATGTATCATTTAGGGCTCCCCACAGGTGGTGTTGAACAATGTTCCCACTGCGTGTAATTAAATAATGAACTATGTCTAGTTGCTTGGTGCAGATAGTAATGTCCCTAATGATTATAACAGAACATTTCTCCATAATTTGCTGTGTTCATGTACACATCATCACTTTCAAATACAGTGTAATCCTGCAACTCAGCAAGCACTGAATCAACTGTATGAACATTCCAGTCATCAAAAACAACACCAGGTATAATTACATCAGTCACTGAAATGTTGAATACATATGGAATTGTATAACGTCAACCGGTGGGGGTTTGTTTCAGGGAGCAGGGAAAAGGGATTTCATGATAATACGAACTGTCAACTCTGAAGTGCTGTGACATACATTTCCCTACACTTGCTATGTTCATCTCTTGTTAACCAATAAAATTAAGTTTACAAAAAAAAAAAAAGAAGTAGTGGTGGCATCTGAGGTTCAGTTTCGTATACCCAGTGGTGCCTTTGAAGTGGGGATGACTTCAAGGACAGGCCTTTGAAGTGCACAGAGGCCCTGCCCTTTCCACCCTTGCTCCAGACTCACTACAGGGTGTCATGCAGGACAAGTGGGAACAGGACACAGCCTGTCCATGTGTAAGTGAGGCTAAGTCCAGCTCCTCCCTCCCATCATGCCAGGGCGGCCCATCAAGTCACATTAAGCTCCCAATGTGTGTGTCTGTCTACGGGGTATACACAAAGCCCAGCTGTCACCCACCCCAGACATGGAATCAGAGACAGGCAGCAGGCACCAAACGGTTAAAATAAGAAAATAACAACTTTGTATAAGTGGCATTTTCAGAATAGGAAATTAAAATTCAACTTCATCATAAATTTCAATTTTAAATTTTGATTCCAGAGACACCAAACTTGAAAAGACTATCTCCTCAGATTTGGGAAGTACACTTATAAAATGTAATAATATCATCTCAATGTTATCATATTGGAGAGAGGGACCTTGCATTAATGAAAAACGACTTTGGGAGTTTTTCACTGCCAGGACATGCAAGACTTGAAAGTACATGCCCTGCCTTTTGAACACATTGCATCTCGCCCCTCTGGGGTGTCCATGGCCTGGAAAAAGGGTTATTTAACCAGGTCAACATGGCAGTGTAAAACTACACACACAGGCTCTGCAATGGCAGGCTTGAGAAATGGCTATGGGGCTGCTTAAATGGGTGGCACAATCAGTGGTGCAGGCCCACTAGAAGCATTTAATTTACAGGCCCTGAGTCCACAAACCACCACTTTACTAAGTATTTATAAATTAAATATGCCAATTGGGGATACGCCAATATTACCATGTTTATGGGTTAGAGCACAAGCACTTTATCACTGGTTAGCCGTAGTAAAGTGCACAGAGTTTTACTATCAGCAAAAACGAGGTCAGAAAAGTGGAGGAGGTAGGCAAAAAAAGTTTGGGAAGGGGCAGGATAGAACACCCCACAGATCTAACACTTCCCTTTACCTCAACCTACCATGTACCCCTGAATTCACTCTTACACGTTTACCAGTAATCACCTCTTCACCTCCTTTTCCCCTAACCATAACTTAACCCTTTTTATTTAATAATACTTGCTTTACTTTGTGGAGAAAAGTACTTCGCTCTAAATGATGCGAGGCACAGGTAAAAACTCATTAAAGTCACTTGCTTGCGTGGTACTTACAAATGAGTAAATGTTAAGTACTGGCTCTAACAGAACTGTCAGGGATAGAGCTAAATTGCTTAACCTCCTTAAGATTTCAGTTGGTCATGTTAAATTTGGGGGACTGGAAGAACAAATGAATGAGGACTTACTTGCCTCTCCATGCATATACCTTCCCAAAATCGGAGTTAAAGAAGCAAAATATTTTCACCCACAAGGACTAATACTCCAGTCACCAAATAGCTGCCCTGTGAGTTGAGCCCAATGGGAATGAAACCCACCATAAAACATATGTCGAAAGTGACTGAATTACTGCCTACATGAGCTCTGGCTAGCATTAACCATAGGCCATCTCTAAAAAGAACTATAAGGAGAGCAGGCTGTGCTTACAGGGACAAGAATATTTACTTCTGGTGACAATGCTTTGCGACTCTTCTCCTGGACCTTCTCTGGCACCAACTTAACAAAATAGTGACATATGGGATTCTTGATGAGCAAGCAGTAAGAAGTGCCCAGTATAAATATACATACATATTGTTATAAATATACCACCATGAAGTTATTTAAATTTTGTATTTAGTTCTAAAACTCAGTTTAAAACATTAGAGTGTAGAAAGATATGAATGAGGAGACTTACCTCTGTGACATTAATGGATAGATTAAGACTTGTGATAGTTTGAGCGTGCTCAGGAATACCAAACGAAATCTGCACTGGTTCAACCATCCGCTTTTGGCAATCTATCTACATTTATTCTGCAAAAAATAATAATTACTATAGTCTCAAAATTAGTTTGAAGCAATAAAAGAAATAGTGTCTAATACCAACAAATACATGTAGTTAAAAAAAACACTATTTCAAGAAAAGGTGGGGACCAGGAGTGCTTTCTGGTCCAGCATACATGCTCCTAAACAAGCAATTATATATAACCATTAAATGCAATTCCTTCCAGACAGAACAAACCGGGAGAAAAGACGGTAACCTGTCAGATCAACACCATAGGAGGAACCTGTTCCTATAGGAAGGTGAGCCCTCACACATCCAAATGGGTCTCATGCTTAATCAGAGGGCATGCTCCTTGTCAGGCCGGCGCTGCAGTGCCTGACAGGAACCCTCAAAGGGGCTCTTTTTCCGAGATCTTTTTTTCCAATTTTGTATGTGAAGTATGTGTGAAGGGCATGTAGTGTAAATTTGTGTGTTAGTGAAAAATATACAAAAAGAAGTGATCTGAAACTGGCCACGTAGTCCTCAATGTAGTTTTAATACATGAGTCTACTTGTCAAGCTAAAAAACGTGGTGGCTATCACTAGACAGTACAGTCTACGATAGCTATTAAAAAGGTCACAACCAAAGGAATCCTCCCAACGGGCGGTCATGGATGCACATAGGCATGGCCGGTCAGAAACAGCTTTACGTTATTTGTCTGCCATCTTTAATTGGTGCTCGGTCACTTCTGTGCATGGCAATGGTCGACTCATAATGTTGATTTCTGGTTTACTTGCATGCAAAAGTTAATAACTCACTGTTTACAGATCATGTCTTGTTACAGTCTCCAGTCATCTGACTACCGAAGGAATCCCTACAACACTCAGTCACGCATGTGCATTGTCTCAGCCGGTCGAGGACAGCCATCTTTGAGTTGCGCTTAGTTACTCTTGTGCATTGAGAAGACACACTCACAATGTTAAGTCTAAGGTTACTCATGTACGAAGAATAAAAGACTAAGGGCCTGATTCTAACTTTGGAGGACGGTGTTAAACCGTCCCAAAAGTGGCGGATATACCACCTACCGTATTACGAGTCCATTATATCCTATGGAACTCGTAATACGGTAGGTGGTATATCCGCCACTTTTGGGACGGTTTAACACCGTCCTCCAAAGTTAGAATCAGGCCCTAAGTTTGTTAAGTTCCCCATAGGTCTACCAATGTCAATGTGAGGCAGTACAGTAATGTAATGAACCAATCCCATTATTGAGCTATCATATTAGGCAAGGTACAACTTTTTTTAAGAGAGGGCCAACACCTCTAATACACTATGGTGAGATCAGGCTCTTACTAAGTGTGGTGTCGGACAGTGCAGTAGTAAGGCAGGTGACATGTTTGCCAAAGAACCCAAAGTGATTAGCTAGTTATTTTGCTAAATAGGATGTTGTAATTCAACCCACTCAAGGGGTGTGTGTGTGTGTGTGTGTGTGTGTGTGTGTGTGTGTGTGTGTGTGTGTGTGTGTGTGTGTGTGTGTGTGTGTGTGTGTGTGTGTGTGTGTGTGTGTGTGTGTGTGTGTGTGTGTGTGTGTGTGTGTGTGTGTGTGTGTGTGTGTGTGTGTGTGTGTGTGTGTGTGTGTGTGTGTGTGTGTGTGTGTGTGTGTGTGTGTGTGTGTGTGTGTGTGTGTGTGTGTGTGTGTGTGTGTGTGTGTGTGTGTGTGTGTGTGTGTGTGTGTGTGTGTGTGTGTGTGTGTGTGTGTGTGTGTGTGTGTGTGTGTGTGTGTGTGTGTGTGTGTGTGTGTGTGTGTGTGTGTGTGTGTGTGTGTGTGTGTGTGTGTGTGTGTGTACACCTCCAGAACCGTCCACCATACATCGTCAGAGGAATGTCCCTCAGTCAAAAAATGTGTATACATCTTAGTGGTCATTCTCTTACACCGGATATTACTACAGTGTTCCACGATTCCTGTCTTGACCAGTTTTGTCGGTTTCCCTATATGTATATCTCTTATTACAGGGACATGTGACTACATATATACAGTTTCTTGTGTTGAGGTTTGTGTGGGAACTTTGTTGCCTAGCAAGTTTGTCTGTGAGTTTCTCCTTTGTTGCAGTTTTGAAAGCACAAACTGCACATGACCCATACTGGAAATGTACTGTCACCAGGGTTAAGTTCCACTATGGTCCCTGTTCAGTTCAGGTGGAATTGCGTGCTCATATGTGTACCAGCATATCTTTTAGATTGAAGGTTGGATGCCTACAAGGGGTTGACCAAAGGGCCAGGCTCTGCGGCCAGCCCACGCCGTGCACGGCCAAAGGTCAAGTGTGAATCTTAGAAATTCACTGAAAAAAGAAGGTTAGAGTAATGTTATATTTAGGCTCTGAATTTAAACGCACAAACCCATAGAAAATCAGCTGTTAGAGTTATTTCAAGTAACTATAACTCGTGCCCTAAGTTAACTATAAATTGTGAAAGCTGTGCACGGCGGTAGCACATCAATAATTTTACTGCAAATGTTGCAGTGATAAGATCAATGATACCATAGAAGATTTAATGAATAATGTAATATGGGAGGTAATTAGCTGTGCATAGCGAGGATGTGAGTTATAGTAAGTAGGGCATGACATATAGTTACTTGAAATAGCTCCAATAGCTGAACTTTTATGGTTTTTGTGTGTGTAAATTCAGAACATAAATATTACGTCCCTCTAACCTTTGTTTTTTTCAGTGAATTTCTAAGGTTAACACAGGCCTTTGGCCCTGCATGGCATGGGCTGGCCAAAGGGCCAAGCCCTCCGGCCAACCCCTCATAGGCATCCAACCCCATGCACAGTTGTGGACAAGGAGACTAGAAATAGTTAAATCTCCACCAAACAACGGTTCTTCCTCTTAATTATATGTCATAAGTGCTTATTTGTTGGACCTGGCATCCTCAACTCCCAAGACTAGGGTTATTTCTACTTTATATGCTTTGATTAGAGCAGATAATACAGTCCCCCTTCCATACCTGAAACAACAATGGGAAAAAACCTTTAACAGAGATATCTCTGAAATAGAATGGGAACGTATACTACAGAACTCACCTAAAGCTTCGCGGAAAGCCAGATTTAAACTGATTAATTTTTATGTCCTACATCAAGCCTACCTTACGCCCGCCCGTATTAACAAATACTTCAGCAACACCACAGAGTGTTGTCCAAGATGTAGGTTAATAGATGCAGAATTCAATCACATGTTTTGGGAATGCCAAACACTGACATCTTACTGGTCTGAGATTTGCCCAAAATTATCCCAGATACTAAGTAGGACTGTGTCATGCTCAATTGACACCTGCCTCTTGCACGCATTTACACATTCCACTAAACATAAAGCCTCAGACAGATTCCGAGACTTAGCCCTAACCCTGGTGAAAAGAGAAATAGCCAGCAACTGGAAAAATCCTGTGGGCCCTAAACTAATAAACTGGAAAAATGAACTACTTAAGTGGGCTACTGCCGAAGGTACTCTGCTACAAAAAGAAGCCAGAACTGGGATCAGACCTCCTGAAGTATCAGATAACTGGGAATTAATCATGGATTCACTAAGAACCGAACTAACCATACAGCACTCCCCCGACACTCCATAGCCAAGTCCAAGTTGCCTATACAAACACACAAAATCATTCAGCTCTCAAAAACAGAATATAGCCCTCTCATGGAGAAAGTCAGCTGACCCCTACACATTCAAATAACCCCCAGAGACTCAATTAAGTTAATTGAAAGTCTCCAGCTTTCCTATTGCAGATGTAATATCATTAAATAAGTACCCGGACCGAGGGGTTAGGGTGGGAATGGGGAAGAGGGGGGGGGAGTTGGATTTTGATGATACCAAATAAATAATGTTTACTAAGAATTAATCTCTACCAGTTTAAGTGCGCAAATAAATAAATAAGTCTAATGTGTTATACAGAGAGATGTGAAGAAGGAAGTACAGTGTAAACTGCTTTGAATTGTTCATAAAATCAATAAAATCTGGTTAAAAAAAACAAACAAATAAGTGCGTATTTGTTGGGTCGAGACGTGCTCATATTCCTCTGCAACAAGAACGCATCTCAAAATTCGGTGGGAAACAAGCTGAGGGAACCTTCTGGTAAGCTGTCCATCATCCTGGAAATAGCCGGGAAGAAATTGCACAGCACTTACATACATGTGGTGGAGCCAAACAAGTGGGGCTTCTAGGTCCTTTTGCATATTCATAGTGGTCAAAAGAGAGAAAGATGAGCTCTATTCTCAACAGATGATGACAAAGAATCCACTTGTTAAGTCACTACATAGGATTGTACAAGCGAAAGAGCATTCATGGAAACACATCCATCAAGGATTTCAGATAGGTTTTCAAATAAGACTGCTGAGAAAACATAGTGGCTTTGCGGGGGAGAGAGCCTCAAGGCCCCCGCGGTCCCTGTTGGCTCCCCGTCTCCAGAGGGATCAGGCATTGCTCCCGCATGCAAGGAGCTGCTGAAAATGCTGCTCCGTGCGTGAGCAATCCTTTTATCCACTCCCAGCAAGCGGAAGCAGTTTTTCTCCTCCCACCCACTGCGAGCGGGCTTAGTCAACTCTTGCTTAGCGGGAGCGATCAAAGCTTTTGCCAAGTGAAAGCAAACTGCTATCTCCCAAATGTGGGAGCCGACCCTAGGGGGTGGCAGTCCCCAGGGTCATTAAAGGTTCCTGTTGGAGGGACAAGCAGGCCCCTCCTTTCAGTTTGCTTGGGTTCACCCCGGGGGAGGTGGTGGTCCATGGGCTGAATATGGCCCGAGAGGAGGGGGGTGGCACGGAGCACACCCCCACTCCACTCCTTTACTTAGATATGTTGCCCCAGGGAGATGGAGGTTCCCGGGGCCTACAAGGCCACTAAAGTGGTTCAGCACGTCCCCCTCCAAGTTATTACTTAACCTGTGGGACATTGGTGGTCCCCATGGTTCTAAAGATCCTGTGGAGGGGTGTGAGCACTGCACCCCTCTAATATTTAAATAAAGCCCAGAAGGGGGGGGAAGGTGTGTCCCCTCCCATCTTTTTTATATGTGGCATTGTAGGAGGCTGGCTCAGTTGATGGTGTACACCTATGGTGTGGCAACCTATACTGAGTCCAGGGAACCCTTAGTGTTAGTGCTTTGGCGCCTAAATAACCAAAGCTCTCGAGGGGTAGCTGTGGAAAGCAGATCAGGCTTATCAAGCACTTACAAAACCACAGTAGTCAGTGATGTTCCCACAAGAAAGAACCACACCAAGTGTTACAAAAATAAAGTATTCTTTATTATAACACTAGCACTATCCTAATATTGGTATATCTCCATTTGGAGATATCTACACACAGAAAATGACTTAGAAACAAACAGGAAAAGCATAGGAATACATGGGACCCTATGGGGCAGGCAAACCATATACTAAGAAAGTGGTATAAAACTGAATATGCCAAACCAAGGTAAGTGTGTTAGGATCACAGGGGCTGGGGGGAGTACGAAATCCCCCAAGGTTAGTAACAGAATTCCCCCAGGTGTCCGTGTGCAGAGGTGTTTATCTAGCAGGGTGTCCCGTAGACTAACACAGGACCGTCGCGATTGGAATTTCCAGGATTCAGGACCCTTTTCAGAGGACCCCGAGGAATCCAGTTAGCACAAGGAAGGTTCAATAGTACCCCCATCTGTGGATACCCAGGACAGTGAAGTGCCTACACCAAGTAGCCCGGGTGCATAGGGGTGAAGTGACGTTGGAATTCTTCGTTGGAGTCAATGGGAGCCTTGTTTCTCGAGCTGTTGACGCGATCCGTGAAGGAGGTTGGAGGAACCCAAGGGCGGATTCCAGACAAGAACAACCTGAATAAAGTGGACAGTGTCCAGACCACTCTGAGATGTCCAGACGTTGCAGGTAGGAAATGCCCCCCCCCTTCTTGAGGAGAAGTTCCTGCAGGTCCGTGAAGGAAGGAGTACAGCTGCAGAGTCCAAGTGATGCAGGAAAATCCTTGGAGTCACCCATGAGCTGTTCCACATTGGTCACCGGATTGCAGAGTGGTCAGTGGTAGGCAGAACCACAAACAAGCACTGGAAAAGCAGGAAGAAGATGCAGGGAAGTTTGCAGGAATTTGGGGACCAGGAAGGTCCCAACGACTCAACGGGAGTAAGGGCTGGCCCTCAGCAAGCAGGATAGCCACGAGGACCCATTGGCAGCAGGAACAGGGAGGCACAGAGAGACCTCACCAGCAAAACAAGCAAGGACTCCCACACCGCAAGAGCTGCAGGGTGGATGCTGTTCTTGGAGTTGAAGAGTGCTGGTGGCTAGGGCTTCTTGGAGCTTGAAGGACTCCTGGAGGAAGAGTCAACATGCCTTGGTTGCAGCAACAGACGGAGTGCACAGGGGTTCCATCCCAGTGGCTACAGCAACGACCCACTGTCTCCCAAGTTGGATAGAAGACCAGAAGGACCAGGAAAGAGCCACAGAATCACCACCTGTGTAGCAGAGAATTTAGATGTTCGTAAGCCAGCAGGATCCACCAGCCGGTCGTCATCGCTGAGTTGCCTGCGAATGCAGGGGAGTGACTTCTTCACTCCAAGTGCGATTTCTTCTTGCTTTCGTGATGCAAACGGAGACCTTGTGACTTGGGAGGATGCACAGCCACAAATGTTTTAGAATTCTTGAGGTAGCTGGAGAAACAGTATTGCAGTGGGAGCCCTCCCAGCTGGATACAGTCTTGTTTCAGGTTCCTAAGGCAGGCCAGCAGTGGTTTTGGATGCCAGGTTACAGAAGTGTCTTGCAGAGAGTTCCTTGTAGAGTCTTGCTCGACGAATCTAGGGACCCACCCTTAGGGGAGCCTTTAAGTACCCCTAAAAGGGGGTTGGACACTATCTGCAGAGACCCACCTATCAGAGGGGGTCAGGGACATAGCCTAATTGGCCTAACCAGTCAGATGCTCCCAGGGGGCCTCTGTCCATCTTGTTTCCAAGATGGCAGAAACTAGCAGCCAGGGGGGTGTTCCTGCACTGGTGCAAACCGGTTTACGCAAGGAGGGCACCAAATGTGCCATTCAAAGCAGTCTGGTGGTGCTATGAGGCAACCCCATCCCAGCCAAGAGACCCCTAGTTCTAAAGGAGAGGAGGTTACACCTCTCTTCTACAAGAAACAGATTGTTCTGCTTTCCCCTGCTCAAGTTAAGCTCACAAGGAAGGGGGCAGACCAGTGTCTACGATCAGCAGCAGCGCGGGCTGGCATGCAGATCCTGCAAGGCCGTACAGGCAGATCTGGGGCAGCCTCTAAGGAATTCACAAAGTACTTGGTATCATGCAACTAACACTGGTATCAGTGTAGTTGCATGATTTCAACATGGTTGATACCAAACATGCCTAGATTCGGTGAAGCCATTATGTAGATGGACTACTCCTGTTGACCAGTGTCCACTATAAACCTTAAAATGGCCTCTCCGCACTTCTAAAGGCCAGATATTGGCATCTGGGGTTTGTAGGGGCACCTCTGTTCATGCAGGGGTAACCTCAAACTCAGGACCCTCCACCCTGCAAGCCTTTTATCTAAGATGCCCTCTGGGTGCATTTTTCAATACATCAAACACTGGCATCAGTTTGGGTTTATTGTGCTGAGAGGTTTTATACCAAACTTCTCGGACTTCAGTGGAGCCATCATGGAGCTGTGTTGTTCGTAATGACAAACTCCCAGCCCATGTACTTTATAGGGCCACACTGCACTTACAATGTCTAAGAATGGACTTAGACACTGTAGAGGCATATTGCTCATGTAGCTATGCCGTTGCCTGTGGTATAGTGCACCCTGCCTTAGGGCTGCAAGGCCTGCTAGAGGGGTGACTTACCTATGCCACAGGCAGTGGTTTGTGGGCATGACACCCTGAGAGGGGAGCCATATCGACTTTGTCTTTTTCTTCCCACCAGCACACACAAGCTGCAATGTCAGTGTGCATGAGCTTGGAGAGTCCCCAAGGGTGGCATAATACATGCTGCATCCCTTGGGGACCTTTCCTGGCCACAGGGCCCTTGGCACCATGGTTATCTTTTACAAGGGATTTACTTGTGTGCAGAGTTGTGCCAATTGTGGGAACTGTAGGAAGCTGGTCTGGTGTGTGGAGAGTACCTAGGGTGTTGTCACCTTATAACAGGTCCAGGTATCCCCTATTAGTGAGGTGAAGGCAGTGCCTAGGAAGCCATGGCTCCCTAGAGGTAGCTCTGGATCAGCAGCCAAGACTTATCTAGGAGACATGCAAACCTTATGCAAGACCACTGTAGTCACACAGCACTTACACACATGAAAGAACCACACAGTGTTATAAAAATAAAGGTACTTTATTATAGTAACAAATACTAAAAAACTGTATAGGCAATACTCGACTAGTAGGTGAGTAAAAACACTTATGTACACATTAGAAGTCAGGAATTAGCATAGAAAACAGCGAAATAGCTGAATAAAATGGAAACCTTAGGGGGCGACCAAACCATATATTAAGTAAGTGGAATGCTAAAGTCAGTCTCCCACGCAAGGAAGTGGAATCTGTAGAGGGAAGCTGGAGGGCCTAGAAATCCCAAAAGCTAAGTACCAGGGTGCCCCCCATTGACCAGGAGAGAAGAGGTAAATACCTGGGTTTTCCCCAAACCCACAGGTAAACTTTGGAAAAGGACTGTGCAAGACCCAAGCAGCCTGGAAGAAACCAAAGGTGGATCCTGACAGAAAAGGAACTGCAAATGAAGGGGACCAAGCCCAGTTTGAGTTGGACTGTCCAGTTGGGACAAGAGCCACTACCCACCACTCTGGAGATGCAGGACCAGGTCAACAGTGAAGACCAGGAGGCGGCTATGCAGCACAGGAGCAGGAGAAGAGTTCCAGGAGTGATGCAGTCCATGTTCCACATTGGAAGAAGAGTTGCAGTCAGTCAGTGGTTGGAAAAAACACCTTGGCAAAGTCAAAAGTCCCAGATGAAGAGCTGCAGAGCTGCCAGGGACCAGGAAGTTCTAGGGGGACTCAACCCATTGAGAGGAGTCCCAGGTGACCCTCAACAGTGAGGAGAGTCAGAAGTAGAGAATGCAGCCGTACAGGAAACTCACAGGCAGCAGGCACAGGAGTCGCACTGAGGCCCACTCAGCACACCTGGGGAGGAGTCCCACGTCGCTGGAGCAGCAGGCAGGAGACTGTGCTTTGTAGGGAAGCGTGCTGGAGGCTGGAGCTACACGAAGCCTGAAGATCCCCTGGAAGAAGAGCCAACAAGCCTTGGTAGCTGCAAGAGTCGCCATGCACAAGGGTCCTGTCCTGCAAGGTGAGACAAGGTCTTACCGTTTCCCAAGTTGGAGAGCTGGTAGAAAAGACCAAGGGGACCACTTAAGACTAGCACCTGTGTTGCAGGATCCACACAGTTTTGCAGGAAAGAAGATCCAGATAGCCAGTCGACGTTGCAGTTGGTGCCTGCAGATGCAGGGGAGTGGCTTCTTCACTCCAAGGGAGATTCCTTCTTGCTTCCTGTCCAGGCTGAAGACTTGTCGCCCTCAGAGCATGCACACTCAGGAAAATGTTGCAGTTGCTGGAAGGAGCCAGAGAAACATTGTTGCAAGGTGTGGTCGTCTCGGGAGTTGCAGTCTTGTTGGTTCCTGAAGTGTCCAGTTGCAGTTCCAGTGGCCAGGTTTAGAAGTAAACGATGCAGAGGAGTCCTGGTGGAGACTTGCACATCAAATCGCGGGACCCACCCACAAGGGAGTCCCTAAATAACCCTAAAAGGCGGTTTGTCCACCTTGCACAGTGACCACCTATTAGGAGGGGTCTCGGACATCACCTGCCTGACCTGGCCACTCAGATGCTCCCAGGGGCCTCTGCCCATCTTGGATTCAAGATGGCAGAATCAAGTGGCCACCTGGAAGAGCTCTGGGCACCACCCCTGGGGTGGTGATGGACAGGGGAGTGGTCACTCCCCTTTCCATTGTCCAGTTTTGCACCAGAGCAGGGACTGGGGTGCCTGGACTTTTACAAGCTGGTTTATGCAAGGAGGGCACCAAATGTGCCCTTCAAAGCACACCAGTGGCTTGGGGAGGCTACCCCTTCTAAGCCATGTAACATCTATTTCCAAAGGGAGAGGGTGTTGCCTCCCACTCCCAAAGGACATCCTTTGTTCTGCCTTCCTGGGCTTGAGTTGGTCAAGCAGCAGGAGGACAGAAACCGGTCTGCAGGACTGGGAGGAGCAAAGCTGCGGATCCTCTAAGGAGCCCCCAGAGTGCATGGAATCGTACAACCAATACTGGCAACAGTATTGAGGTATGATTCTGACATGTCTGATACCAAACATGCCCAGGTTCGGAGATACCATTTAGTAGCTGGACACCGGTTGTGACCTGTGTGCAATACATGGGTAAAATCGCTTCCTTGCACTTACAAAGTCCAGGAATTATGGAGCTGCAGTTCTTAGAGCTCACCTCTGCTCATGCAGGGGTGCCGTCACACACAGGTACTTGCACCCTGCCCTCTGGGCTAGGAGGGCCTGCCATAGGGGTGACATACAGTGACCTGGTGCAGTGACCTGTAGTGAAAGGGTGCATGCACCTTTTCACGCAGGCTGCAATGGTAGGCCTGTAGACGCATTTTGCATGGGCTCCCATGGGTGGCATAATACATGCTGCAGCCTATGCGGAACCCCTGATGCCCCAACGCCCTGGGTACCTAGGTATCATATACTAGGGACTAACACTGGGTCACCAGTATACCACTGTGGGGTGTGCCAAGTCAGGGACAACCGAGGGAGAGAGAGAGCACAGTCACTGGGGTCCTGGTTAGCAGTATCCCAGTGAACACTGTCAAAACCCACTGACAGCAGGTAAAAAGTGGGGGTAACCAGGCCAAAAAGACGGCACTTTCCTACAGGAACAATAGTACAGTTTTTGGGAAAGAACACTGGTGATGGGGCCTGGTTAGCAGGATCTTAGAACACACTCAGTCAATTCAGCATCAATATCAGGCCAAAAGTGTGTGTGTGGGGAAAGGGGGGGGGGGGTATGTGCATTGGGGGGTAACCATGCCAAAAGGGGCACTTTCTTACACTTTGCATTAGGAACACTCCATAGAAGTCAATGAGAAGTGGCTACTAACTCTGGAACGTGACTGGAGGCTGCTTTTCTTGAGAATTAAGCGGTTTATTCGATGTGTGTTTGATGTGTGTCACTGGGATCCTGCTAGCCAGGACCCCAGTGCTCATACGTTTGTGGCCTATATGTGTTCCCTGTGCGGTACCTAACTGTATCACTGAGGCTCTGCTAACCAGAACCTCAGTGTTTATGCTCTCTCTTTGCTTTAAAATTGTCACTGTCACTAGTGACTAATTTTACCAATTCTCATTGGCACACTGGAACACCCTTATAATTCCCTTTTATATGGTACCTAGGTACCGAGGGTACTGGGGTTCCAGGAGATCCCTATGGGCTGCAGCATTTCTTTTGCCACCCATAGGGAGCTCAGACAATTCTTACACAGGACTGCCACTGCAGCCTGAGTGAAATAACGTCCACGTTATTTCACAGCCATTTTCACTGCACATAAGTAACTTATAAGTCACCTATATGTCTAACCCTCACTTGGTGAAGGTTAGGTGCCAAGTTACTTAGTGTGTGGGCACCCTGGCACTAGCCAAGGTGCTTCCACATTGTTCAGGGCAAATTCCCTGGACTTTGTGAGTGCGGGGACACCATTACATGCGTGGACTACATATAGGTCACTACCTATATGTAGCGTCACAATGGTAACTCCGAACATGGCCATGTAACATGTCTAGGATCATGGAATTGTCACCCCAAAACCATTCTGGTATTGGGGGTGACAATTCCATGCATCCCTGGGTCTCTAGCACAGAACCCGTGTACTGCCAAACTGCCTTTCCGGGGTCTCCACTGCAGCTGCTGCCAACCCCTCAGACAGGTTTCTGCCCCCCTGGGGCCTGGGCAGCCTGGTCCCAGGAAGGCAGAACAAAGGATTTCTTCTGAGAGAGGGTGTTACACCCTCTCCCTTTGGAAATATGTGTGAAGGGCTGGGGAGGAGTAGCCTCCCTCAGCCTCTGGAAATGCTTTGATGGGCACAGATGGTGCCATCTCTGCATAAGCCAGTCTACACCGGTTCAGGGATCCCCCCAGCCCTGCTCTGTCGCGAAACTGGACAAAGGAAAGGGAAGTGACCACTCCCCTGACCAGCACCTCCCAGAGGAGGTGCCCAGAGCTCCTCCGGTGTGTCCCAGACCTTTGCCATCTTGGATTCAGAGGTGTTGGGGCACAATGGACAGCTCTGAGTGGCCGGTGACGTCATAGACCCCCTCCTGATAGGTGGTAACCTCTCTTAGTAGCCAAGCCTCCTTTCTCAGTAGCCAAACCTCCTTTTTGTGCTTTTTAGGGTCTCTCCTCTGGGCTATTCCTCAGATAACGAATGCAAGAGCTCACCAGAGTTCCTCTGCACTTCCCTCTTCGACTTCTGCCAAGGATCGACCGCTGACGGCTCCAGGACGCCTGCAAAACCGCAACTAAGTAGCAAGACGACAACCAGCAACATTGTAGCACCTCACCCTGCCGGCTTTCTCGACTGTTTCCTGGTGGTGCATGCTCGGAGGGCTGTCTGCCTTCACCCTGCACTGGAAGCCAAGAAGAAATCTCCTGTGGGTCGACGGAATCTTCCCCCTGCCAACGCAGGCACCAAACTTCTGCATCACCAGTCCTCTGGGTCCCCTCTCATCCTTACGAGCGTGGTCCCTGGAACACAGGAGCTGGGTCCAAGTGTCTCCCCACAGTCCAGTGACCCTTCTGTTCACATTTGGTGAAGGTAAGTCCTTGCCTCCCCATGCCAGACAGCAAACCTGTGTACTGCGTGATTTGCAGCTGCTCCTGCTTCTGAGCACTTTTCCAGGACTCACTTTGTGCACAGCCTAGCCTGGGTCCCCAGCACTCCGTCCTGCATTGCCCAACTCGCTGAGTTGGACTCCGACGTAGTGGGACCCTGCTTTGTGGCTGAGTCGACCGCTGTCCTCGGATCTTCTAAGTGCCTGTTCCGGTACTTCTGTGGGTGCTGCCTGCTTCTGCAGGGGCTCTCTGAGTTGCTGAGCGCCCCCTCTGTCTCCTCCTCCAAGGGGCAACATCCTGGTCCTTCCAGGTCACCAGCAGCACCCAAAATCCTCAAGCACGACTCTTGCAGAAAGCAAGGCTTGTTTGCGGTATTTCTGCGTGGAAACACTTCTGCATCCTCCAGCACGCCGTGGGACATCTTCTGACCAAAGGAGAAGTTCCTGGCACCTTCTGTTGCAGAATCTTTGGCTCCTTCCACCCAGAGGTAGCCCTTTTGCACCTTCATCCGAGGTTTAGTGGGCTCCTGCCCCCCCCCTGGACACTTGCGTGACTCTAGGACTTGGTCCCCTTCCTTTACAGGTCCTCAGGTCCAGAATCCATCTTCAGTGCTTTGGTAGCAGTTGTGGTAGTTGCAGCATCTCCTATCACGACTATACTGTCTTTCTGGGGTAGTAGGGTAACTTTACTCCTACTTTCCAGGGTCTTGGGGTGGGGTACTTTGGACACCCTTACTGTTTTCTTACAGTCCCAGCGACCCTCTACAAGCTCCCATAGGTCTGGGGTCCATTCGTGATTCGCATTCCACTTTTGGAGTATATGGTTTGTGTTGCCCTTAGGCCTATGTCTACCTATTGCATCCCATTGTGATTCTACATTGTTTGCACTACTTTTCTTACTGTTACTTACCTGTTTTGGGTTTGTGTACATATAATTTGTGTATACTTACCTCCTAGGTGAGGGTATCATCTGAGATAGTTTTGGCATATTGTCACTAAAATAAAGTACCTTGATTTTTAGTAACTCTGAGTATTGTGTTTTCTTATGATATTGTGCTATATAAGTGGTATAGCAGGAGCTTTGCATGTCTCCTAGTTCAGACTAAGCTGCTTTGCCATAGCTACCTCTAACAGCCTAAGCAGCTAGAAACACCTCTATTCTACTAATAAGGGATAACTGGACCTGGCACAAGGTGTAAGTACCACAAGGTACCCACTATAAGCCAGGCCAGCCTCCTACACACTCGTTTCTTTGGTAAAGCCTGATTGCTCGAATCCACAACTACCCAGGGTTAAGCTAAGGTTGGAAATGTTTTACAAGGTGAGGTCTCACAACCACTCCATAAAATACACCCCATTTACTCATAGAAAAACCAAGGACAGCCTTGGTGTGACTCCCTTTTCGCCAACTCTGAGGTAAATATTGTAAAACATTTCATATGTGGGCGCTGGTTGTCGCACATGCCAACTGTATCCAAACCATGATTTAATTTGCACCACCAATTTCCTTTAGGAATGTACAAAGGAATCCCCAATTTAGCTTGTCCAAAGCTTTCTACATATGTGTGTGTGTGTGTGTGTGTGTTTACCACCACTTATGTTATTTCCTTCATATACACATGCTGCCTATATTTATTTTCTCTTATTATTCGTATGCCTTGGAACCTTTGACGACCCCACTTCTCTTCCCTACCCATGGAACCGCTAACAGGACTGTGTGTGAGGGATATTCAGCGAGAGAGATCAAACGCATGCCTGCTCTTATTCTCGTTGGCGATTTATATCACTGGCGCCAGGAGTTGCTATGAAGGGGACACGTGTCTCTCCCTTGCCGTTTTCTCTCCATTAAGTTCACATTTTGATCTAGCCGGACAGCACTTTGTCTGAGTAACTTTCACACAGTTGTCGGAAGAAAGGAGTGAGAAAGACGCTGTGCTTGCTTCCTGATATTGCTCTCTTCCACATGCTACTGGAGTGGTCGTTCCCAGAAAGCTGTGTCCCTACAGAGAGTGTTTCCTCCGCCATTCACGCCCATGAGGACACCTGCGGAGCGGGGCTTCTGAGATTATGGTAAACCCTGCCTTGATTCCTTGATACCGACTGCCACAGAGTCTCTAAGAGATGCGCTTACCGCGCTTGAGCTTCAGTAAAGATCCTGTCAAGGCGTGGCCACAGAGCTGAGCCCCTTCCCTTCCCAAACCTAATGCTGAAGACGTAGACCACAGGAGCGTTCTGATTGAGACGTAGTACAATTTTACATTTGTACTTCTTTTTAATGCCTATTTTGGAAGCGGTTTTACTCGCTCCCAGCCGTTGTGTTTTTTTTCCAGTGAAACGCTCACCAATATTCATAATAATATGTAGCGTGTCATGGTGATACGCACACAACCTCATATTCTTGCGATATTGGAATGTTCTGGACGGATTTACTGCAGGACAGATTGCATGCAGAACACTGGTAAACTATTACCACTAAAACAATATAATATATTGAGGTTGTAGGAGTGCATATCTACCCGTAAGAATGTTCAGTATACATTATAACACTATAATAGTAATGCTATTATCTACAATGCAGTCATACAGATTAATGATTAAACAGGTTCAACACTTGCATCTTCCTCGTCACTGTTGGAGTGTACAGCTGTGTGTATACTGTTTAGTAAAGTCCATTAGACCTTCAGTTAGAGGTACCACAACTGTCTATATTCTAATATACATTGTTCAGCATATTATCATTGCAACTACAAGTATGAGCTAACCACCACTACGATTTCTGAATGAAGTAGGAGAACCGAATTTATCATGGGAAGATTGCGTCAAATTATTTGAATCTTATTTAATAACTACTGGCGTAGACCGTTTCAGTCCAGTTCGAAAGCAGAGTAATCTTTTACATAATTTGGAAATTCACTTTAGAAAGGTATATCAAACATTGTCAGAACCTGAATTTCCACAAGGTGTTCATGAAAATGATTTTATGCGTATAAAGTAACATTGCTGAAACATGAATTACATTCCACCCACAAAGTCATCAGTGTTAGGATATCACAAACTTTTCAATGGAACACAAGGAAAACAGGAGAATGTGACCAACCACATTGCTGTATTGAGGGGTTTATATAAAATATGTGACTCTGGTGTACTAACAGATTCTTTGATTAGAGACAAACTAGTTGGATGTGCCAATAATTACTCTAGACAAGATAAATTATATAAACATCCCAATTTATACAAAGCTATCGAAATTCCTAAACCTACAAAGCATATGGCCCAATGCATTAAAGAAATGAAGTCTCCGTCGAAGTATATTGCTGAAGTTAAAAACAAAGAAAATTATATTGAGGTCTGTAAAGTTCAAAAGAAAAGCGAAAAAGCCTTAGAATATGTCAGTTGGAGAGAGGTTACAAGGTTTCCACTGTGGTAGCAGCAACCAACCACCTTGCCAACAGTACAGTTTGTTAAACAGGGAACACGACATGAAGAAAGCACAAAAAGAAGGGTCATTTTGCTAAGAGTATGTAGAGAAGGTGAATTAAAATTACTATGTTCATGATAGAATGTTTGCCCTGATGAAAGGAAATTTGTGCTCAAAATTAATGATATTGAATGCAGCAATAATTCTTACACTAAATGTGAAATAAACTTAGATGGAAGTTTAGTAACAATGTATGCGGATTCCTGGCCACCATTCACTTGAATTAATACCCAAGAGTTCAAACACTTGCAATCACAGAACTATGTCAGATTGGAGATACTGGATAATTCGTCAAGTGGATATAATGCAGATCCCATCCCTCTGGAGGGTATGGTTAAGGTTTACATTACTTTTGAATATCATTTGCCTTATGGGAAAGTATATGTAGTAACAAAGGGTTCAAATTTGTTATGGTGGTGACATCAAAAGAAACTTGGCATTGTTCTGGACACAAACCACAAGGAACAGGTGCTTTTTGTTGACAGATCTAGTAGTTATGAACAGTTGTGTAATGATTTCAAATAATTATTTTAATAAAATCTGGGCTTGCTACCTAATTTCCAATTTCAAAGTATTCTCAAGGTGTAAGAAAGTCACTCTATTTGGTATGGTTCCCCCATGTTTTGCCTGTTGTCAATGTACTTAGGCTGTTTTCACTGGTTTCCTGCTAACCAGGACCCCACTGATTGTGCTCACTCCTCTAGATTTTGTTGCCTTGGTACCCTTTTACAACCCACAAATGGCATACTGGTGTACCCCTGCAAGCCACTAGTATATGATACATAGGTATCTAGGGCATTGTGTAGGAAAGTGCCCTTTTCAGCATGGTTAACCCCCCTCCCCAACCCCCCCCCCCAAAAAAACACAATTTTGCCTGATATTGATGCTGACGACTGTGTGCTGGAATCCTACTAACCAGGCCCCAGCACCAGTGTTCTTTCCCAAAAACTGTACCATTGTTTCCACAATTGGCACATCCCTGGCAGACAGTTATGTCCCTTGTAAAAGGTACCAATGGTACCAAGGGCCCTGTGGCCAGGGAAGGTCCGCAATGGCTGCAGCGGCTATTATGCCACTCTTGGGGACCCCTCACCAAGCACATGCACACTGCCATTACAGCTTGTATGTGCTGGTGGGGAGAAAGACAAATTCGACATAGCAACCCTCCCAGGGTGCCATGCCCATAAACCACTGCCTGTCACATAGGTAGGCCACCCCTCTAGCAGGCCTTACAGCCCTAAGGCAGGGTGCACTATACCACAGGTGAGGGCATAGCTGCATGAGCAAAATGCCCTTAAGTCCATTCTTAGGCATGGTAAGTGCAGTGTGCCCATATAAAGCGCATGGGCTGGGAGTTTGTCATAATGAACTCCACAGCTCCATGATGGCTCCACTGAAGTGTGGGAAGTTTGGTATCAAACTTCTCAGCACAAAAAAACCCACACCGATGCCAGTGTTGGATTTATTGAAAAATGCACAACAAGGGCATCTTAGAGATGCCCCCTGTATTTTAGCCAAACGTCTAGTGCAGGTCTGGTCTGTGCCAGTCTGCCACTTCCAGACGAGTTTCTGACCACATGGGGTGAAAGCCTTTGTGCTCTCTATGGCCAGAAACAATGCCTGCACTGGTTGGAGGTGCTTCACACCTCCACCCTTCAGGAACTGTAACACCTGGCGGTAAGCCTCAAATGCTCAAGCCTTGGGTTACAGTGCCCCAGGGCACTCCAGCTAGTGGAGATGCCCACCCCCTAGGACAAAGCCCCACTTTTGGCTGCAAATCCGGCAGGAAAATTAGGGAAAACAAGGAGGAGTGACCACTTCAGCTGGGACCACCCCTAAGGTGTCCAGAGCTGAAGTAACTCCCTCCTTGCAAAATCCTCCATCTTGGTTTGGAGGACAGGGACCAATAGGGTTAGGTCTGTGTCCCCCTCACCAAAGGGAGTGGGCACTGGAAGGATGTAGTCGCCCTCAGGGACAGTAGCCATTGGCTACTGCCCTCTGACCCCTGTAACACCCCTAAATCCAGGATTTAAGGGCTCCTCTGAACCTAGCTCGCCAGATTCCTGGTGAGCTCAAGAAGAAAAAAGAAGAAAAGAAGGACTGCTAAGCCAACCAACAGCAGAGAAGACTGAACACCAACTGACTTGGCCCCAGCCCTTCAGGCATGTCTCCAGCTTCTGAAGACCTGTAACCAAAAGGCGACGCATCCTGCAACACCAGCGACCTCTTAAAAGCTTTAAGAGGATTGCCTGCACCCCAGAGGACCAAGAACTCCCATGGACAGCAGCCCTGTCCAGACAAACACCAGCAAAGAAATTCAGAACCGCTCAGGATTTGAGAGTCCTGCTCACTTTGCAACCGATGCCCACGGCCCGTGTCCAGGTGGCCCAACTGACTAGAGCTGGTCCCTAGGGGTTCTGACGTGGAGGCCACCCTGGGTTGACCCCACCTGTCCAACATGACGATGCCTGCAGCCTAAATCTGTGGGACCCCTCTAACTGCAACAGAACCGGACTAAGATTCCCAACGCCAAAATGTACCCCTGCACCTGCAGCCCCATGGCCTTGGGGAATCAGATTTTCGGGGCAGCAACTTCCAGCAGACGGCCTTCCTCCTTGTCCAGCCTTTGGTGTTCTGGAACCCATCTCCTGGACTTAGGATCTTTGTGACCCCCGGGGTGACAGACGCTGCGTTTGCACCTTGTACCCGGCTGCCCCGCTGAGGGTGTGTGTTTGGTGCTGACCTGTGCCCCCACTGGTGTTTCTCTAAAACCCCCCAGGTCAGCCTCCCAAAGACACAGGTACTTACCTGCAAGCAGGCCTGATTGTGTGTGCCCCCAGTCTCCATAAAAGCCCATGTTAAATCAACCTCAACTTTGACCTCTGCACCCGGCAGGACCCGTGTTGCTGGTGGTGGGTGTTTAGGGTTACCTTGAACCCCCACCTGTTGTCATCCTAACCACCGGAGACTGGCACTTTGAGACTTTTACTTACCTTAAAATTGCAACCTTTTCTCACACCTCCCCACGCCCCCCAAGAACTGTTTCTGAACTTTGCAGTGTCAACTTGAAACAAAGTGGTATTGATACATATGTTGGATACTTGTACTTACCTGCAACTTGAATCTTGTGGTTCTAGAAATAAAGTAACAAAATATATTTTTGCTATAAAAACCATTGGCCTGGAGTTAGTCATTGAGTGTGTGCTTCATTTATTGCCTGTGTAGAACAAATGTTTTGCACTACCCTCTGATCAGCCTAACTGCTCAAACACACTAACACAAAAGAGCATTAGTATTATCTACTTTAGCCTCTGTTAAGCCTCTAGGAAACCCCTGAACTCTGTGCACACTATATCCCATTTTGATATAGTATATAAAGAACTAGCTTCCTACACAATGGTACACCAGGGGTCCCTCATGGCCTGCAGCATGTATTATGCCACCCATGGGAGCCCATGCAAACTGTCTCTGCAGGCCTGCCATTTGAAACCTGCGTGAAAAGGTGCATGCACCCTTTCACTGCTGATCATTGCACCAGGTCACTGTAAGTCACCCCTATGGTAGGCCCTCCTAGCCAAGAGGGCAGGTCCCTGTGTGTATGGGCACCCCTGCATGAGCAGAGGTGCCCCTACGAACTCCAGTTACAATTCCCTGGACTTTCTATGTGTGTGGCAGCCGTTTTAGCTAAGTACTGGCCATAGGACACTTAGGTACTCACCTCTTGAGGCCCCTAGTGCTTTATGCTGCCCTCTAACGACGCCATATCCTTGGGTGATGGACTTCACTTCGCATTCCACTATTTTGGTATATGGTTTCGTCCTCACCTAGGGTACTAACTATTTTTCACTAATTCTTACCAATGCTTGTTGTTTCATGTGCCAATTCCTAATTGTTACTGTGTGGAGGGACTGCCTGTAAGTAATCTAGTGTGGTGTTACTATAATAAAGTACCTTTATTAACACTGTGTTTCCTTTCATGTGTGATAAGTTACTGTGTGACTATTGTGGTATTGCATAAGCTTTGCATGTCTCCTAAATGAGTCTTGGCTGGCTGCTCACCCACAGCTACCTCTAGAGAGCCAAGGCTTCCTAGACACTGCATACATTCACTAAAAAGGGTTGCCTGGACCTGGTATAAGGTTCCAGCACCAAAGGTGTCCACCACACACCAGGCCAGCTTCTTGCAGTAACACTGAACTAGAATACTATAGGCAATCTTCACTCTCTGGAGGCAAGTACATGCAAAATGTACACAGGTAAATACTAGGAATTAGCATAAAACATTAGAAATAGAAAGAAATATCAAGGGACGTGTGTGTGGGGCGGGGAGGGGCGGGGTCAAAGCATATACTAAAATAGTGTAATGTGAGGCAGGGTCCCCCACCAGAAGGTAAGGGGTAGCTAGCCAAGGGCTGGGAGAGTATGGCGCCCCAAGAGGTGAGTATCTAGGAGACGCCGAGGAACCAGGAGATCAGTGGTAAGCTACCTGATTGTCCCACAGGATAACATTGGGGGCTTGAAATTGGAACAATGCAATAACAGGACCAGGCAGGTGGAACCCAATGGTGGATTACAGGTGAAGCAGACAGTGGAAGAACGGGACAGACTCTAGTCCATGGGGGAGTGTCCAGGCGGGGCAGGAGGCAATGCCTACCCTTCTGTGGGTGAAGATCTGGGATGACGGTGATGGATGAAGGCCAGTTGCGGAGTTCAGGAACTACAGAGGAGTCCCTCAAGTGACCTCAGGGCTGTCCCTCGACAGCTGCGGGATTGTAGACGGGTTAGTGGTCAGGTGGACAACCAACAAGCACAAGCAAATGCAAATCAGAGCTGAAGAAGATTTGCAGGGCTAGAGCGGTCCAGCAAGGTTGACCCTCCGAAGACAGGAGAGACAGCAGAAGAAGTCCTAGTCCCCACAGGCAACCCACTGGCAGCAGGCACAGTAAGTTGCAGGGAGGCCCAGTCAGCCCACCTGGAGAGGAGTCCTACGTCACTGGAGCAGCAGAGAGGAGATTGTTCTTGGCAGTATGAAGTGGTGCACGCTGGGGCTACTTAGGGCCTGAAAATCCCTTGGAGCAGGAAACAACAAGCCTTGGTTGCTGCAAGAGTCACGGTCCACAGGGGTACTGTCCTGCAAGGAGAGACGAGGGCTCACCGTCCCCCTAATTGGATAGTGGACAGAGAGGACCAAGGGGACCACTCCAGGTCACCACCTGTGATGCAGAATCCACGAGGTTCCAGAGGAGACAGGATCCACCAGCCGGACATCGTTGCTGTAGGTGCCTACAGATGCAGGGGAGTGACTCCTTTACTCCAAGGGAGAATCCTTCTTGCTTTTTGGTGCAGGCTGAAGTCTCGCCGACCCTAGAGGATGCACAGCAGGGGAAATGTTGCAGTTGCTGGAAGGAGCCAGAGAAACATTGTTGCAAGGTGAAGTCGTCTCAGGAGTTGCAGTCTTGTTGGTTCCTGAAGTGTCCAGTTGCAGTTCCAGTGGCCAGATGTAGAAGTAAACGATGCAGAGGAGTCCTGGTGGAGACTTGCACATCGAATCGCGGGACCCACCCACAAGGGAGTCCCTAAATAACCCTAAAAGGCGGTTTGGCCACCTTGCACAGTGACCACCTATCAGGAGGGGTCTCTGACATAACCTGCCTGACCTGGCCACTCAGATGCTCCCAGGGGCCTATACACATCTTGGTTTCAAGATGGCAGAATCGAGTGGCCACCTGGAGGAGCTCTGGGCACCACCTCTGGGGTGGTGATGGACAGAGTAGTGGTCACTCCCCTTTCCTTCGTCCAGTTTCGCTCCAGAGCAGGGACTGTGGGTCCCTGGACTGGTGCAAACCGGTTTATGCAAGGAAGGCACCAAATGTGCCCTTCAAAGCAAACCAGTGGCTTGGGGAGGCTACTCCTCCCATGCCTTGCAACACCAATTTCCAAGGGAGAGGGTGATTCCTCCCTCTCCCACAGGAAACCCTTTGCTCTGCCTTACCCTGCATGAGCTGGTCAAGCAGCAAGAAGGCTGAATCCTGTTTGAGGGGTGGCAGCAGTACGGGCTGCCTGGAAAACCCTTGAAGACTGGTAGGAGCAATACTGGGGGCTCCTCTACGGAGCCCCAAGAGTGCATGGATTCATACAACCAATAATAGCAACAATACTAAGGGGTATGGTTCCGACATGTTTGACACCAAACATGACGAGATTTGAAGTTACCATTATGTAGCTGGACACAGGTGTTCAGTAAACAGGTAAAATGGCTTCCCCGCATTTACGAAGTCCAGTGCAATGGAACTGGAGATCTTAGGGGCACCTCTGCTCTTGCAGGTGTGCCCTCACACACAGGGACCGGCACCCTACCCTTTAGCCCGTAAGGGCCTACCGCAGAGGTGACATACAGTGACCTGGTGTAGTGGCCTGGGGTGAAAGGGTGCATGCACCTTTCATGCAGGCTGCAATGGCAGACCCATTGACTCCCATGGGTGGCATAATACATGCTGCAGCCCCTGGGGGACCCAGGTGTACCAATGCCCTGGGTACATAAGTACCATATACTAGGGACTTATAAGTAAACACCAGTATACCAATTGTGGAGTGCACAAAAGTCCTAGGTAACCAAACTTAGTGAGAGAGAGAGATAGCACAATCACTTGGGTCCTGGTCAGCAGGATCCCAGTGAGACAGTCTAAGCACACTGATAAGCAAAAAGTCAGGGTAACCATGACAAAAATATGGTACTTGTCTACAGTTACTGTAATAAAGTAACTTTATTTTTGCAACACTGTGTGGTTCCTTTCATGGGTGATAAGTTACTGTGTGACTACTGTGGTATTCCAAGTGCTTTACACTCCTCCTAGATAAGTCTTGGCTGCTCACCAAAGCTACCACTAGAGAGCCCTGGCTTCCTAGACACTATAACACTTACTAATAAGGGTTGCCTGGACCTGGAATAAGGTGCCAACACCATAGGTATCCACCACACACCAGGCCAGCTTCCTACACAAGGCAAATGTGAAACCAACTGGACAAAAAACACATCCTATACCGCATTTGATGAGAGAACCCCTTAAACATCAACTCAATAAGTTAATAGATAAGGGAATCATTCAACCCACAGAGTGCACAGAATGGTTAGACCCCATAGTTTTAGCTATCAAATCCAACAGACAAGGTATAAGCTGATGCCCAGGTGAAAGTACCTTGTTCGGGTGAAACATGTGTCGGCTGGCTGTGCTTTAAGGAACTTCAAGAACATTTGGCAATTGCTTGCCTTAATAGTGATTACCATAAGTGGGAACTTACAATATATCTGCTAACCAAAGCAGGTGTGCCTGCTTGTGCCCCCGGGGGCACTCTGCAGAGCACTCTTTGCCCCGGGGGGACAATAGGAGCACACTTGCTCCTTAACTGGAATCAAGGGGGCTCCCGAGGGTCCTGGGGGTAGCACGTCCCCTCGTGCTTAGATTTTTCCAACACCCGGGTCGCGGCGATGAATTATGAGCCCGATGAGTGCTTCTCTGCGGGGGGAAGTTTCTTAAAGCCCGGGTCAAGGTGGTGAGTTTTCAGGCATCAGTAGCGTGCTATTTCCAGTGCAGGGACACACACAGAAGAAGCGCTCACCCGGCGCTTTCTAAGAAGGGAAACAGCCCTCCTCTGCCTTGGTTTGTGGCAGGGGTCAGGGGCCACGGCAACCTGCCCCTGGAGACAAGAGAGCGAAGAAGCACAGGGCTAGCAGGCCCAGCGACAGGCCTGCACAAGGGATACAGATGGTGGCAGTCCCTCCAAGTGACCAGGCAGGTCACAGGTCCGCACAGCAGCAGCAGTCCAAGGTGGGTCCTGCTGAGTCCATTCAGCAGCATCCTGTGTCCAGTTTCAAGTAAGTCTCTTCAAGTCTAAATTGTGGGGAAAATCCCCTGTACTTATACTCAGTTCTGCAAAGCATTTTCAATGAGGAGGAGAGGGGGTTTCAACCAGTTACAACTGGTACTAGGAGTGTCCCCTCTCTCCTACAGCATAGGCTCCAAACATCAGTTGGGGGTAAACGACCCTATTGCGTGAGGCCAGGGCACAGCCTTTACAAATGCAGGTGTGCCCCGCCTCTCCCTTCTCTCAGCCCAGGAAGATTATTCAGTATGTAGATGCACCTCTGTGACACCTCCACTGTCCCTGTGCACAGGCTGTCAGTAAAGTATGCACAAACCCCAACTGTCACTCTGACCAGACGCGGATTGGAGTCAACCTGCAAAACACCAGAGTCATAAGCACAGAGAACTGCTCACTTTCTAGACGTGGCGTTTCTGTAATGATAATAAAAAATTCACCTACACCAATAAGCAGCATTTGTCACTACCATTACAACCATACCAAACATGCCTACGCTACCCCTCATAAATCAGACAATACCCCTGTAGGAGGCTGGCCTGGCTTATAGGGGGTACCTGATGGTACTTACACCTTCTGCCAGGTCCAGTTATCCCTTATTAGTAGTGTTCTAGCAGCTTAGGCTGAACTAGGAGACATCTAAAGCTCCTACTATACCACTTATATCATATAGCACTATATCATAAGAACCACAATACTCAGTGTTACTAAAAGAAATGTACTATATTTTAGTGACAATGTGTCAGAAATATCTGAGGATATACTCCCTTAGGAGGTAAGTAAAATACACAAAATATACACACAAACCAAATTCAGCTAAGTAAACAGTTAGAAAAGTAGTGCAAACACTGTAGAATACAATAGGATGCAATAGGCCAAGGGGCAACACAAACCATATACTAAGAAAGTGGAATGCGAACCACTTAGGGACCCCAGGCCTAGTGTAGTTTGTATAGGGTCACTGGGAGTGTTAGAAAACAGCAACGGTGTCCAAGATACCCCACCCCAAAACCCTGAAAAGTAGGAGTAAAGTTACCCTACTTCCTAGAAACACACTAAAGTTGTGATAGGAGATTCTGCGAAGACCACAACAGACTACAGAGCACTGAAGACGGATTCCTGGACCTGAGGACCTGTAAAGGAAGGGGGCCAAGTCCAAGAGTCACAAAAGTGTCCAGGGGGGGCAGAAGCCCACTAAACCCCGGATGAAAGTGCAAAAGGGCAGCCTCCGGGTGGAAGAAGCTGAAGATTCGGCAACAACGGAAGATGCCAGGAACTTCTCCTTTGCACAGAAGATGTCCTACGGCGTGCTGGAGGATGCAGAGTTGTTTCCACGCAGAAAGACCACAAACAAGCCTTGCTAGCTGCAAAGGTCGCAGTTGAAGAAAATGGGTGCTGCCCGGGCCCAGGAAGGACCAGGAGGTCGCCCCTTGGAGGTGGGGACAAAGGGGGCGCTCAGCAACATAGAGAGCCCACGCAGAAGCAGGCAGCAGCCGCAGAAGCACTTGAACACGGGTTCAAGTAAACTGAGCATGGCGGTCGTCTCAACACTACAAAGGAGGGTCCCACGAAGCCAGTGGTCAACTCAGCGAGTTGAGCAATGCAGGACGGAGTGCTGGGGACCTGGGCTGTGCTCGAAGGATTCCTTGCAAAAGTGCACAGAAGCCCTAGCAGCTGCAGCTCACACAGTACACAGGATTACTGTCTGGCGTGGGGGGGGCAAGGACTTACCTCCACCAAATTTGGACAGATGGACCACTGGACTGTTGGGGTCACTTGGATCCAGCTCTTGTGTTACAGGGACCACGCTTGTCAAGATGAGAGAGGACGCAGAGGACCGGTGAAGCAGAAGTTTGGTGTCTGCGGTAGCAGGGGGAAGATTCTGTCGACCCACGGAGATTTCTTCTTGGCTTCCAGTGCAGGGTGAAGGCAGACAGCCCACAGAGCATGCACCACCAGGAAACCGTCGAGAAAGCCGGCAGGATTAGGTGCTACAATGTCGCTGGTAGTATTCTTGCTACTTGTTGCAGTTTTGCAGGCGTCCTGGAGCAGTCAGCGGTCGATCCTTGGCAGAAGTCGAAGAGGGAGATGCAGAGGGACTCTGGTGAGCTCTTGCATTTGTTATCTGAAGAGAAGCCCACAGGAGAGACCCTAAATAGCCCTCAGAGAAGGACTGGCCACCTAGTCAGGTAAGCACCTATCAGGAGGGGTCTCTGACGTCACCTGCTGGCACTGGCCACTCAGAGGCCTCAATTGTGCCATCACACCTCTGCATTCAAGATGGCAGAGGTCTGGGACACACTGGAGGAGCTCTAGGCACCACCCCTGGGGTGGTGATGGACAGGGGAGTGGTCACTCCCCTTTCTTTTGTCCAGTTGCGCACCACAGTTGGGGCTGGGGGATCCCTGAACCAGTGTAGACTGGCTTATGCAAGGAGGGCACCATCTGTGCCCTTCAAAGCATTTCCAGAGGCTGGGGAAGGCTACTCATCCCCAGCCCTTAACACCTATTTCCAAAGGGAGAGGGTGTAACACCCTCTCTCAGAGGAAATACTTTGTTCTGCCTTCTTGGGACTGGGCTGCGCAGACCCCAGGAGGGCAGAAGCCTGTCTGTGGGTTGGGAGCAGCGGTAGCTGCAGCGAAAACCCCCGAGAGCTAGTTTAGCAGTACTGGGGGTCCATGCTGGAGCCCCGGGGATGCATGGGATTGGCACCCCAATAACAGATTTGGCATGTGGGGGACAATTCCATGATCTTCGACATGTTACATGGCCATATTCGGAGTTACCATTGTGATGCTACATATAGGTAGTGACCTATATGTAGTGCACGCGTGTAATGGTGTCCCCAAACTCACAAAGTCTGGGGAAATTGCCCTGAACTATGTGGGGGCACCTTGGCTAGTGTCAGGATGCCCTCACACTTAGTAACTTTGCACCTAACCTTCACTAAGTGAGGGTTAGACATATAGGTGACTTATAAGTTACTTCTGTGTAGTGTAAAATGGCTGTGAAATAACGTGGACGTTGTTTCACTCAGGCTGCAGTGGCAGTCCTGTGTAAGAATGGTCTGAGCTCCCTATGGGTGGAAAAAGTAATGCTGCAGCCCATAGGGATCTCCTGAAACCCCAATACCCTGGGTGCCTAGGCACCATATACTAGGGAATTATAAGAGTGTTCCAGTGTGCCAATCAGAATTGGTAAAAATGGTCACTAGCCTGCAGTGACATTTTTAAAGGCAGAGAGAGCATAAGCACCGAGGTTCTGGTTAGCAGAGCCTCAGTGACACAGTTAGGCACCACACAGGGAACACATTCCGGCCACAAACTATGAGCACTGGGGTCCTGGCTAGCAGGATCCCAGTGAGACAGGCAAAAACAAACTGACACACAAGTAAAAATGGGGCTAACATGCTAGGCAAGATGGTACTTTCTTACAACCCCTTCCACATAAGGCAGAGCATTTCCAATGCAATCCTATAAGAAGGTAGCACTCACAGCAGTAAGAAACCAAATAGGCTGTTTGTCACTACAAGGACAGGCCACATTACTGGGCACATGTCCTGCCCTCTACATACAAGGCACCCTGCCCATAGGGCTAGCTAGGGCCTACCTTAGGGGTGACTTACATGTAGTAGAGGGGGAATTCTGAGCCTGGCAAGTAAATTTAGATGCCAGGTTCCTGTGGCAGAAAACTGCGCACACAGGCCCTGCACCAGCAGGCCTGAGACAGGTTTGAAAGGCTACTACAGTGGGTGGCACAAGCAGCGCTGCAGGCCCACTAGTAGAATTTAATTTACAGGCTCTGCGTATAGGGATACCACTTTACAAGGGACTTATAGGTAAATTAAATATGCCAATTAGGTATAAGTAAATCATACCAAGTTCACAAGGGAGAGCACATGCACTTTAGCACTGATTAGCTGTGAAAAAGTGCTGAGTCATAACGTCAGCCAACCAGGGTCAGAAAAATAAGGAGGAAAGAGGCAAAACATTTGGGGAATTACCCTGTCAAAAGGCCAGGTCCAACAATGGGTAATTAGAAATGGACATTAGGTAGAAAACTGTATACAAGAACTTCTATTGTCTTATCACACAGCAGCTAATTTAGTTATAGGAGTATCCCAATTCGTTTTACCAAAGGGTAGAAATCTTTGTTCAAAAGTTTGTCCCAGCTAAACTGGAGAAAGAGAAAGTGTTCCTATAAATCCCTGCAATGTGAGAAGGCAAATACTGATCATAAGAAGTATAAAACTGGTATGATGTAAAACATGGAGTTAACAGCACTGGTCAAAAGGTGACTGGAAGCTGATTAAGCAACCAACTTAAGATGGCGGAAAAAGTGAGTAACTCCAAGTTTATAGTTGAAGTAAAAAATAATGTTGTAAGGTTAGAAAATGGGCAAGTTTGTTATTTGGATACACTTGCTACATTTCATCAAGAACTACCAAACAGTCAAGAAAACAGCTCTCAGTCTAACATCAGACATGAAGAGCAATGACCATAACACTAAAATACTGAAATCTACATCATATGGGCCGAGAGACGGGGGCGTGGCTAGCCTGGCCAAGATGGCGGACGCGTGAAACCGCGGCTCCGTCCAGGCCTAACATTAATCCTCATTGAATCGATCCCTCCTAGGGCTGGAGCCCGGACCTGAGCGACGGGAGGCCACCAAGACACAAGGTGGCACCGCCGGGGCCAGTCTGATGAGCTCTGGTATGCTCTGAGCGGAGAGCGCGGGAAGAGCAGAGTCGGCGGCCTCGCGCGAGGGGAAGCCGGCCAAGGGAGAGTGCTCGGCCCCGGAGGACGCGCATGAAAGGAGGAGCTGGCACGGCGGTTGGGCAGCGGGGGCCCGGGGCTGGAGGAGAGTATAAGTGACGATCAGCCCCGTCAGAACGGAGAGGGGTCCTGAGGAGATGATGTGGCCTCCACCCCCCATTCTCCTTGTTAATCGCCTTTCGCGTGAGGCGGTACCAGTGAGGATTGGCGAGTGCCGGGGGAGTCACGGACTGGCCGCACGGCCCAACAGAGGGAAGCGGAGCGGACGACTGGCCGAAAAGGACGAGGGGGGCTTGCACTGGGTGATCTGCTGCCCCAAGGGACGGGTCCCTCGACGAAGCACTAGGAGACTGCGAGAGGCAGCTGACTCCTTGTGGGGGAAACTTGCCTGGGCACAAATGGTCAACTTCTAAGTGGTCAACACATGATCCTGCTGGCCTACCTGCTGGCCTATTGAAAACAACGGAAGTACAGTTTAAAGTGGGGAGTCCTGGAAATGAACTGCTGGTGGTAGTGTTGGATTTTTGGAGTGGAGTGGAACCAGGCCGCGTGAACTTTTGGTGAGTGGCCCCCGAGACTCGGATGAACTCCAGAAGCAGGAGTAAGGGCAAGGCGCAAGCCCGCAAATACGCAGGAAAACAAAATCAAGGGACCATGGAGGGTACCGCACAGCCACCAGTGCAGGCAACCCTAGATAGGATTCTTGGGGCAATAGAGGATACCAAAACGACGCTCCAGCATGACATTGGCCAAGTAGCAGTGGAGGTGGGCCTGTTGAGAGCCGACCACCAAAAACTGGTGGATAGGGTCCAAGAGACGGAAACCGCGCTGGCAGAACTTTCACCAAAGCAGGAGGAACTCACAGCCATAGTACTGCAGCTGGCAGACCGGGTCCAACGCCTGGAGCGCAGAGTGGAGGAAGCCGAGGGCCAGAGCAGCAGGAACAACGTAAGAATTGTTGGTCTTCCGGAAGGTGCGGAGGGCACGGACATGGTGTCCTTTCTGGAGGGGTGGCTGCGTACAGATGTGGCCCTGGAGCAACTTACTCCTTTCTTCACGCTGGAGCAGTTACACCGGGTGCCCTCAAGACCACTGGCACCGGGGAGACCACTCCGAGTGGTTGTGGTTAAATTACTGCACTATAAAGATAGGGACGTGCTACTGAGAAAGACAGAGAGACTGGACCTTTCAAGGTGGCAAACGGAGTGGTGACTCTGTTCCCAGACTTCACAATTGAGGTGCAGAACAAGCAGGCCTCCTTTATGGTGGTGAAAAGGGCCCTACGGGAGGAAGGGATTCAGTACTCCCGCCTGTTCCCGGCCAGATTGAGGGTGATCTCCAAGGACCAGACTGTATTCTTCCAGACCCCGGACGAGGCCTGGGAGTGGCTGAAGGCACGTGGGACCAGAGGGAGCCTCCGTGCCACAACGGACCGTGTGGCACGCCGGGGTCGCAGAGGTTCAAGAAGACAGTGATGCAAGTATTGACTGCACATGGAACCGACCCTGGCCCAGAAGGAATCCACAAAGAAAGCAGCATTAGAGGCAGTGGCATAATACAGTGAAGTGAACTCTCCAGAGGAGGCTAGCGAAGGGGACTGGGACTGTGCATCTGTTTCTTCAGAGACGGGCTCCCGCTGTTCGGATGGAGTCCCTAGGGTGACCCCTCAAACCGCAGATGAACTGGTTTGAAATAAACTTTAAGGCAATGGCCCTGAGGTGAGGATGATGACTTGAGTACAAGGCCCTGGCTTTGGAGCCCACCCCGGCCCTTTTTAGTGGTTTCTCAGCCATTGAGCGGAGAATGGCTAGAACACAGACTGCTTCAGTTGTGCCACTGCACTGTTCATTGGGCGACCTACTGTTTTAGATGGGTCCTGGGGAGGGGGAGTTGGGGTTTGCAGTTGTATGTTTTGGTTCTGCGCAATGGGTTGAGGTTCACTTATTCAAAAAGGATATTGAAGGCGAGGGAGGTGGGGGGCGGGGACTGGGGATGGAGGCCATGGGAAGGGTGGGTAATCCACTCTGACGTAGCTACTCTGATATGGCAGAATATAATTTTCTAACTTGGAACATACGGGGGATGGGGTCGCTGATCAAACGGCACAGAATCTTATCATACTTGAAAAGAAGGGGAGTACATATACCCACCTTACCTCCGGAGCGGCTGATAAGCTTAGGCGCAGATGGAGAGGGCAAGTATTTGCGACCACGTATTCTGCTTTTGCACGAGGGGCGCTGGTGTGGATCAGAGCAGGGGTCCCATTTGAAGTCTTAACCACTGATGTAGACCAGGAGGGTAGATTTGTGATGGTGGAGGGCTGGCTGTATGGGACGCCGGTGGTGCTGAGCAGTATATATGCCCCTAACCAAGACCAGCTTCCTTTTATGTAGCGCCTCTAGAGCCACCTTACTAGACAGCAGGGGGGTGAACTAATGTTTGGAGGGGACTTTAACGGTGTGCTGGACACTGAGCTGGACCGTTCCACTCCTCCACTCGCAGGAGCACTATCACACAAGATAGCCAAAGGCTTACGGGACTGGATGCAATGTTAGGGATTAGAAGACATATGGCGGAATCAGCACCTGGGGGAAAGAGACTACTCCCACTATTCAGGCCTGCATCAGCTTCATACCAGAATAGACAGGGTGGTGTGTACAGCAGCCATAGCTCTTGGAATCACACACACTGAATATTTGGGGCGTACCCTCTCTGACCACAATCCGCTGCTCCTGACATGGAGAAGTGCGGAAACCAGGCCTCCTATACCAGTGTGCAGGCTGGGACTGGCTGCACTGGAAGACTTGGCCTTCGCACTTACCTCATGGACCACATTAATATCAACAAAGGGTCCTCTACAGGTAGGCATGTAGAATGGGAATCGCTTAAGGTCGCAACCAGGGGGCACTGTATGGGGCAGACAGTTGGGGTTAAGCGTACTCTGGAGCGAGAACTTACTCGCTTAGAAAAGATCATCTACGACGAGTAAAGAGATGGGGGTACTGATTTGGCAGCACAACACAGATTGGTTGACGCAAGGAAGTCACATGACATGGTCAGACTGAGGAACAGTTACGCTGCCATAACATGCAGAGGTACTTGACGTCTATACAGGCAGAGGAGGGTAGATCGGGCAAGATGTTGGTGTGGTTAGTGAGGCCCAGTGGAGAGGGTGCGCTAATAATGAGTGTTCGGGAGATGAGAGGGGTGCGGTTGTTCAGACCGGCTGATATTAACGAGGCCTTCCAGAATTATTACATATTCCTTTACAGGCAGGCGGAGGTGGCTAGACCGCGGTTACTTACGTTCACTACCACTACGAACCCTTGCGTTAGAGGACAGGGACCCATTGGGTCGGCCGGTAACACTAGAGGAAATTAAGGATGCCATCACACAGTTGGCCGTGGGTAAGACGCCAGGCACAGACGGGCTTCCTATGGAGTTTTACAAGAAATACTTGCATATTCTAGCACCCCTACTGGTTGAATTGTATGCAGAGGTGCTCCAGCGGGGTTTACCTTCCCGAGTCAATGAGGGAGGCTTTGGTGGTTCCCCTCCCCAAGCTCGAATCCAGGGAGGTATCGGTGACTCAGTTCCGGCCGCTCTCAATGTTAAACTGCGACTTTAAGATCCTAAGCAAAATCCTGGCCAACCAGTTAGCCCAGCATATATCCAACCTAATACACGATGACCAAAATGGGTTCATA